>NC_138508.1:4210000-4708589 GCF_964252035.2 Podarcis erhardii
AATTCTGAGGGGCAGAAAGTGGCTACAAATGTGTGCCATGTGGTCTGCCCTGCAACCCCGAAGCTAGCCTGTTACTCTTGGGGTCAGTGAAGGACTGTCCTATTCCAGTGGTCAAGCAAGAGTCAACTACTACTCTGGTCCAATTTTGTGCACAGAATAGGCAATGCATCTTCTTGTCCTTTGTGTTGGGCAGCAAAATTGCTTGGACCGCTCCTGGTGATGGCAGATATTCAATGAACATTCAATGGGACTTACCGGTAAATGGCTCATGACCACAATACCTCAAGGACCACCTTTCTCCATATGAGGCTCTTCTTCATGTGCCTCCTCTGTGAGACGTCCAGTGGGTGGCAACACAAAAACAGGGCAAGTTCTCACCTGGTGCCTTCGTTGCATATCTTTAGGCAACAGGCCAAAACATTTCTTATTAGCCATGCCTTTAGCTGGTTAACATTATATGGCTTCCTAAATGTGTTTGTGGACTTTAGAAAAAATTGCAAACAGATGTGGAAGTGTGGAGAGCTGAATTTTACATTGAAAAGATGAGAAACTGAGAGAAACCAGTGTTAACAAATTTGCCCATCTATACCTGCAAGTGATTTAGATAAAAGACTCTCTGCATTGAGCTAATTGAGTGATTCCTATGGCCTTCTGATTGATGCTGTTCAATTCATGTTTCAGCCAAAGAAAGAGGGGAATAAACCTCACATAAGGAGCAACTGTGAGGCTCACTCAAGACCACCTCTGGAGCACAACAGCATCTTGGCCAGCCTCCTCCAGATCTCTTTTATCTGGACGGCATACACAAGGGAAGGCAGGGAACATTTATTGCAGATATTAATACTGCACAGTTTGAAGCAACTGGATGCATAACAACCGACTCCTTTGGAATGAAGCATTGCCCAGATTCATTAGAGTGTTCAAACCTTTGCTTGCAGAACTTTCTTCAAAACAGAACAGAAACATCAAAGATACTTCCAAATATTTCAATACAATATATTGTGCAGGTCCAGCACAGGTTCATCTTCTTAGAAATAAAACAAACCTGATCTAAGGTTAAACACTCATGTGTTAGCTAGCAGAAAACAGCAATTGTTAACTATCAATCCATCAAGTAGCTCAGAGACCACTTTTTGCTGTTCTTTAGCTTCAGTGGAATCTCCCACTTAAACCCTTTCAGCAAAACACATAAGCATTCTTCATTTCAGTGCCAATTAAGCAATTATACTTAACACCAATAATGTGAGCCAGCCTTTTATATTCTATGACTGGTTCTTGGTATATGCAAGTGGTATTGGTAAGAGACTCCCGCTCTAGAGCTAATTCAGAAACTCCACAGAGGAGCTTTCTCCTTGCATTTGATTTGAGCCACAAATCACCCTGAGGCTCACATCAGGCCTTTAGCTCGTCTCCGGGACCAAGACAGCATCTTAGCCAGTTTCCTTTGGATCTCTTTTGTTCGGACAGCATACACGATAGGGTTCAAGACGGGAGGGAAGATGAGATAGAAGTTGGCCAGGAGGATGTGAGCTGCAGGAGCCACATTGTGCCCAAACCGGTGAGTCAAAGATGAAACTGCTATGGGGATATAAAAGGCCAAGATGGCGGTGATGTGTGAGGTGCAAGTGCTGAAGGTCTTAAGACGGGCCTCCGTGGTGGACAAGCTCATCACCGCCCGGAAGATGAGGACGTAGGACACCCCGATACACAGGGAGTCAACAATGAG
The DNA here is from genome assembly GCF_964252035.2 of Podarcis erhardii. NCBI lineage: Eukaryota > Metazoa > Chordata > Lepidosauria > Squamata > Lacertidae > Podarcis > Podarcis erhardii. The sequence goes on from NC_138508.1 coordinate 4,211,727, forward strand.
GACCAGGAAGCCAATGGCCATGCCATAGATGTTGCTGATGGAGATGTCCTCACAGGAGAGCATCACCACAGCCATGTGCTCACAGTAGGAGTGTGCAATGATGTTGGTGTGGTAGTAGGTGTATCGATGGGCAAGAAGAGGCAGTGGAGCGATGTATAGGAAGCCCCGCAGAGCAGCAGCCAGCCCGATCTTGGCCACCACCGAGTGGGTCAGGATGGTCCTGTGCCTCAAGGGGGTGCATATGGCCACGTAGCGGTCAAAGGCCATCGCCAGGAAAATCCCAGATTCAATGGTGGCAAAAGAGTGGATGACAAACATCTGGAGGAGGCAGGAGTGGAAGGCAATGTCCTTGTTGCCCATCCAGAAGATGCTGAGCAGCTTGGGCATGGTGGAAGAGGAGAGGACCAAGTCGATGACGGCCAACATGGAGAGGAAGAGGTACATGGGCTCGTGGAGGTTGGGCTTGGCCCGGATGATGAAAAGGATGGTGCAGTTGCCCACCACGGCCATGACATACATGGAGCAGAAAGGGATGGAGATCCAGACATGGGCAGCTTCCAGCTGAGGGATGCCCGTGAGGGAGAAGGTGGACGGGCTGACGCAGGCATTGTAGAAGGCCGGCATCTTACCAATGCACCACAGGAGGAACCATCATCCCATGCGACTGGAAACAAATCAGGGGAGAAGTCCTATTATTGTACTTAATGCATTTTCTCTTTGAAGACCCTGAAATTTCAGGTGTCCCCTCAAGAGCAGAGCAGATCAGGCTGCTAATGTTCTGTGGAACAATTGGACCTGCTGAGATGTGGGAGGTACCCACTATTTGTAGTATTCTAGAAGCAACTGAAGGCATAAACTCCCAGAATTGTAGAGTTGGGAGAGACCCCAAGGATCATCTAGTCCAACCCCCTGCAAAGCAGGAATCTCAACTAAAGCATCCATGACAAGTGGCCACCCAACCTCTGCTTAAAAACCTCCAAGGAAGGAGAATCCATCAACTTACAAAATGTTTCCCTGGTGTTTGCAAGCTTTTCAATGGAATCATAGAACTGTAACATTGGAAGGGACCCCAAGGTCCCTTCCCCCTGGTTTGGAGGGATGGGGGATTTGAAAGGGAGTTTCAGGAGCACCCATAGCTGAAGAGAAAATCTGCTTTCCTTCATAAACTGTTTTCACAAATGCAAGTTTGTACATAACCCAAATATACCATGAACGACATGGGAGAAGGCCTTCTCTATGGTGGCATATCCCATTTAGGGAATGCCCTGCCAGTTGCAGGGTGTTCATGTGCAGAGTGAGTGCCAAAATGTGTGTTCTGTAGGCTGTTGATCCAACAATTTATTTTATCTGCTCTTGTTTTCTTGAATTGCTGCATTTGTGAATGCCTGGCATGGTTTTAAACTGTTTGTGGTGCCCTTGCAAGGGAGGACTGCTTAGAATTATTCAAGTAAAATAAATAAATAAATAAATAAATAAATAAATAAATAAATAAATAAAGCAAGCAACCTGGAATGAACAGAAGAATGGGCAGGGAACAGAGCAATGGAAGAGTTTCTTCACGGCTGAGTTTACCTGCAGCCTCACTCTTGTCCTGGAAAGAGCATCATCTCAAGTGCTGGTCCAGAGGGTCTTCTGAACCCAGGTTGTGTGGAAAGAGGGGAGCCACTTTGACCTGTGGTGGCTGAGACTTTGGGAGCAGAAAGCCATGGGAAGTCTGAGAGGAGGAGGAGGAGGAGGAGGAGGAGGAGGAGGAGGAGAAGGAGGAGGAGGAGGAGGAGAAGAAGAAGAAGAAGAAGAAGAAGAAGAAGAAGAAGAAGAAGAAGAAGAAGAAGAAGAAGAAAGCATCAATGGATGACCATCTGCCATGGGTGCTTTAGCTGTGACTCCTACATTTCAGAGGCTTGGACTAAATGGCCCTTGAAGCCCCTTCCAACTCTATAATTCTATTATTCTATGACTGAGTGGGTTGCAAGTTCCCCACCCAAGAAAAGAAGAAGAAGAGTTTGGACTTGATATCCAGCTTTATCACTACCCGAAGGAGTCTCAAAGCGGCTAACATTCTCCTTTCCCTTCCTCCCCCACAACAAACACTCTGTGAGGTGAGTGGGGCTGAGAGACTTCAGAGAAGTGTGAACAGCCCAAGGTCACCCAGCAGCTGCATGTGGAGGAGCAGGGAAGTGAACCCAGTTCTCCAGGTTACGAGTCCACCGCTCTTAACCACTACACCACAATGGTACAATCACTACAATCTTCTTCAAGAAATCGCCTGGTTCTGGAGATCTTGAATAGTTACTTTCAGACAGACATTGGCCTGGATCAGCCAATGATCTCACCCAAAAAGTTATGAATATCTATCTATCTATCTATCTATCTATCTATCTATCTATCTATCTATATCATCTATCATCTATCTATCTATCTATCTATCTATCTATCTATCTATCTATCTATCTATCCATCTATAGATATCACATCCAGAACCCAAATTCTCTGAGCCTAAGCAACTCCCTGCAGCGAGCTGTCTTCCAGAGCTGTTCTGCCTGGGGGCAAACATCTCCTCTGGCCAGCTTTCCTGCCCCAGATGCACCACGGCCACCAAGTTCTGAGCTGCAATAAAATTTCGGGGACTCCAGAGCAGTTTTTAAGTGTTTTTAAGTGCTGTATGGAACACTGTGCTTTCTGCTGTCAGAAACAATCCCCGATCGGTTCACCACTGCAAATTCAAATGCTTCATTCTGTGGAGCATTGTAGCTATTTTTAAAAAATGCAGCAAGTATAACCCAATACATTTTGGCCCTTCCAACCAGTTCAAAGTACTCATTACCCATCAGGTTATTTGGGCAAAAGCAGAAAACCCAACCAGAACCTCTCCTCCTCTCTGACAGTAAAAAAAAATACAGTAATAATAAATCAAATAGTTAACCATTTCTCGCCTTACTGGTGCCCAAAATCCTACTTCCTGTGGAAGCTGTCTCACAACAGGGCTGTCCTGAGGTTCAGCTTACCAAATTATTGAGCCAGCGATGGTCCTTCCTAAGCAAATGCTGGCTTTGGCCATTTGGTGAGGTATTTGTGCTGCATATTTTGGAGACCTTGAGAGATCTCCCAACCCAACTGGGGCCTGGGATAATTAAGCGGCTCTTTGGCTGCCAAACCTCAAAGCACCAAGCAAGGACTACAAATATTGAAAATGGAAAGCCTTTGTAAAAACTGTCTTCTATGTTTTGGCTATCTACCTTTCAGGCAGGACGCGGGTGGCTCTGTGGGTTAAACCACAGAGCCTAGGGCTTGCCAATCAGAAGGTCGGCGGTTTGAATCCCCGCAACGGGGTGAGCTCCCATTGCTTGGTCCCTACTCCTGCCAACCTAGCAGTTTGAAAGCATGTCAAAGTGCAAGTAGATAAATAGGTACCGCTCCGGCGCGGGAAGGTAAACGGTGTTTCTGTGCGCTGCTCCGGTTCTCCAGAAGCAGCTTAGTCCTGCTGGCCACATGACCCGGAAGCTGTACGCCGGCTCCCTCGGCCAGTAAAGCGAGATGAGCGCCACAACCCCAGAGTCTTTACCTCTTTACAAGTCCAACACTTTTCCAACACTCATTAGATCTTGTCCTATATATTTTGGCAAGCTTTGATATATACATCATTTTCATCGCTTTTTCTTTAAGTGCACTACATGCAGCAAAACTGATACCTTGATTCCACAGCCTTTCCCAAGATTCTAACTGAATGTTATATCCAAAATCTTTAGCCCATTGTATCCTCACCCCTTTAACCTCTTCATCTTTAGTATGTCATTACAATAAATAATTTGAACATGCCTTGGGCAGAGCTAATATCCCATTGTTGTCCCATAAATTTCTCCATTGCTCCATTGAAAGAGCTTCCAGAGCTATGGAGTATCCCTGAGGGTTCGTGGCTGAACTTGGGCCTCACCCTTTCGCAAATAGATGACCCGCCCAGAAGATAATCATGCTGGACCATGTTAATAATGCTTCTGAATCCCAGCTGCTGGAGGCCGCAGGAGGGCAGAGGGCTCTTGTGCCCAAATCCTGCTGGAGGGCTTCCCTTGGGGACACCTGGTTGGCCATTGTGAGAAGGGGATGCTGAACCAGGTGGGCCAGTGGCCTTAGCCAGCCATCTTTGCTAAGTATAATTGTTTAATTCACACTGAAATGGAGAAAAATGTGTCTTGCTAACATTCAGGTTTTTCCCATGGCAGCATACTGAGCTTTAACGGGTTGATAATTAACTGTGAATGTGTTCTGCTGTAATGATGAATCTCTGAATATGTCAGGAAGGTTTTTGGTTGCAAATCTCCATCCTGGAATGGTGGTGGCTGTAGTCTTTGTTCTCAGGCTCAGGACCGCAATACCTCAAAGACTGCCTCTTCCCATATGAACCGACCCAGAACCTGAGATCATCTTCCTAGACCCTCCTTCATGGGCCTCCTCCTCGAGAGGTCCACAGGGTGGCAACACGAGAACGGGGCCTTCTCTGCAGTGGCTCCCCGTCTGTGGAATGCTGTCCCCAGGGAAGTTTGCCTGGCACCTTCATTATACACCTTTAGGCACCAGGCAAAAACATTCCTCTTTAACCAGTCCTTTGGTTGATTTGATTGACATCCTATGTCCTTTTAAAATGTGCTTTTGGGGAGGGGGCTATTGGGTTGTTGTTATTTTATTATGTATTTTGTGGTTTTATATCTTGATTTTATCCTGTGAATCGCCTTGAGACCTCCAGGTTGTGTTGGGAAACGCCCTGGGGTGTTCCTGCAGCCCCCGCTGTCCGAGTGTCCTCTGGTATGCGCAGCTCTGGAAAAGGCATTTCCCTTCTTCTCCAGTGCGATCAGCAACATATACCAAATGGTATATGCATACTAATCTTCTAGCATTACACAGCAAGAAGCGTGAGACATCGTAGAGCTAATGTATGTATTTATTTACACACTATGTAAATACAAAGAATTATGGCGTCCTCTCTCATCAGCTCTGAGAGAGAACAGCACGATGGTGAATTAAAAGACGCCTGCTTCTTGGGAGAAAAGCAATGACAAACCTAGACAGCATCTTAAAAAGTCGAGACATCACCTTGCCAACAAAGGTCCGTATAGTAAAAGCTCTGGTTTTCCCAGTTGTGATGTATGGAAGTGAGAGCTGGACCATAAGGAAGGCTGACCGCCGAAGAATGGATGCTTTTGAATTCTGGTGCTGGAGGAGACTCTTGAGAGTCCCATGGACAGCAAGAAGATCAAACCTCTCCATTCTGAAGGAAATCAGCCCTGAGTGCTCACTGGAAGGAGAGGTCCTGAAGCTGAGGCTCCAATACTTTGGCCACCTCATGAGAAGAGAAGACTTCCTGGAAAAGACGCTGGTGTTGGCACAAGGAGAAGGGGACGACAGAAGTTGAGATGGTTGGACAGTGTTCTCGAAGCTACCAGCATGAGTTTGACCAAACTGTGGGAGGCAGTGGAAGACAGGAGTGCCTGGCGTGCTCTGGTCCGTCGGGTCACAAAGAGTCGGACACGACTAAACGACTATACAACAACAAGTTGATTTCAGTTTATTCTCCATGAGGATGCCTTGGGCATCGTCACTCTTTTCAGCCTCAGTTCCTCAGCTGTAAAATGGGAGCATTTGCTCACTTTCCCTTACCCCAAGCCTCCTGACTCAATTTATTATCCTCCCCTTTTGGGTCTCTCCCCCCAGTGGTGGAGCTTCATGCTCTGGCACGGGGGGGGGGGCTGGCACACGTCCTGGGGGCACCCCACCGGGATCACGCTCCCCCCGCACTCCTCTTCCTACGCCAGTGTCTCTCCCCCCCCCCCCAGTGTGGGCATCAGTCTTCATCAACCTGGGGTCCTCCAGATGTTTGGGACTACAACTTCCATCAGCCCCCATCTGAACCGCTGTCTGGCGTTGGGGGCAGGGAGGAGATGGGAGATTAATCTGGAGAGCAACAAATAAGCAAAGGTGGATTTAGCCTGTAGGATGCTTGAGGCCAGGTGAGGGGGGTCACCTGTGCTACTCTTTCAAGCCACCAACAGGACATCTAGGCCGTTGTGCCAGTAACAGGAAGAAGAATCACTATGACTTTACTGAATTGTATTAATCGCTGTGATGAAGTTGTTGCTCTGTTTACTCTACTTATACAGTGGTACCTCGGGTTAAGAACTTAATTCGTTCTGGAGGTCCTTTCTTGACCTGAACCTGTTCTTAACCTGAAGCACCACTTTAGCTAATGGCGCCTCCTGCTGCTGCTGCGCCGCCAGAGCACGATTTCTGTTCTCATCCTGAAGCAAAGTTCTTAACCCGAGGTACTATTTCTGGGTTAGCAGAGTCTGTAACCTGAAGTGTATGTAACCTGAGGTACCACTGTATACGCTGCTGTGTTTTGATATTATAGCGATTGCAATGCCTGTTTGTTTTTTAATGCTATTGTGATTATCACAAGCCACTTTGAGCTTGACATTTGTTGCTGGGAAAGCATATCAAATCAAATGAAAGCTGCAGAGTTTTGCAGTCAGGGCAGTGAGCAATTTGGTCTTGCAGAGGACCCCTCACGATTTCGGTCCAGCCTGTGTCTTTGTGAAAAGCCCTGTTGTTGATTTTCAAGCTCTCCTTCTCAGCGAAAAAGGGGGGAAACGGGTAAAGGAGCTTCTGCTGCTTCTCTTGTCTGTGGAAAGGGCTCCATCGTGTGGGAGGAAACCAGGCTGCAAGCTGCCCACCTCCACCTGAGGTTGGAAAAGGCACTAGGGATATCCTCTCCTCCTTGCCTTGGCCCTCTGCCCACAAGGGGGAAAATCACGCCTGCAATTAGCAAAGGCCTTTAGGGGCTGCCTCTCTCACTTTTCTGAACCACTTTGGAAAACTTTCTGTGTCCTGCACGGAAAGGAGCAGCCTGCATGGCTTTTATTTTTTACTTCTTGTTCGTGTCTTTTCTTAGCATTCTTATTCTGGTGCGTGTATATTTTTAGCTTTCTGCAGAAAAGTCGTAACTCGCTGCTCTTGTTTTCCACATAGCAGCCATCTGGGGACCTGCTGCCTGCCAGCCAGCCTTGGGCACAGGGGGTCAGATGTTATCTCCCCAGACCCACCTGCTCTTGAGGCCGACATGTTTGTCCACTTGCGGTTAATTGGGTCCCAGAGGAGACAGGATCCTTCCTTTGTTTACCAGCAATGCTTAATAGCTCCAGCCTCATTAGTGCCGGCCGGACTCGGCCACTGGAGAGCGGAGAACAGCGGCCAAGTAATTAAGCCCTGGGCACCACAACTCATTTGCGAGCTTGTCGGCTTTAGGAACTTTTAATGTGACCTTTGGGCACCGAAAGGAACTTTTGCAGAGACGACAGTTGCAAAGGCCTCCTCTGATGATAGCAGAGAATGAAGCAAGGATCTTGTTGTAAAAACCCAGCGCCTCCCTCCCTCTCCACCCGGGCAATCTCTGTCATTTTCTTAAGTTAAAAACTTTATTGTAAATTTCAAAAGAAATTACCAATTATTCTGGTCTTGTCGGGACTATTATTTATTATTATTCATTTATTGAATTTATGTACCGCCCTATACCTGGAGGTCTCAGGGCGATTTACATAAAAAGATCACAGTATATAAAATAAAAATAAAAGCAATAACCCAATAATACGCACACCCCAAAAAACAGCCACGTTTTAAAAGGATATGGGAGGTTGATCAGGTCAGCTAAAGGCCTGGTTAAAAAGGAATGTTTTTGCCTGTCTCCTAAAGGCATGTACAGTGGTACCTCAGGTTAAGGACTTAATTCGTTCCAGAGGTCTGTTCTTAACCTGAAACTGTTCTTAACCTGAAGCACCACTTTAGCTAATGGGGCCTCCCGCTGCCACCACATGATTTCTGTTCTCATCCTGAAGCAAAGTTCTTAACCCGAGGTACTATTTCTGGGTTAGCGGAGTCTGTAACCTGAAGCGGATGTAACCCGAGGTACCACTGTAGAGTCATACCTCGGGTTACAGCCACTTCAGGTTGCGTTTCTTCGGATTGCGGACCACCGAAACCCGGAAGTACCAGAACGGGTTACTTCCGGGTTTCGGCGGTCGCGCATGCGCAGAAGCCCCGAATCGCAACCCGCGCATGCACAGACGCAGGTTGCGAACGCTGCGGGTTGCGAACATGCATCCCGCACGGTTCACGTTCACAACCTGAGTGTCCACTGTAATGACTATAAAACCAGGGTGGGGGGGGAGAGATGAGGATGCCAGAGGGGTCAAATCACTAAGAGGAACATCTACCAGTCTGTGCTCATAGCCAGTCCCCCCCCCCCCAATACCAACCCCATAAATGCTGCCACCTCAATCCTGTCTGCATTTACTTGGAAGTAAGTCCCATTCACAGTGACCAGCACCCCACTGCTGTCCCCGCTTCCACTGCCCCACAACCTCCCCCACTGACCACCCACCCACTGCTGCCTTTGCCCGAGGCCTCTGCATGTGGCCAGGGAAGCCCCAGCGCACTTATGGTATTGGGCAGAGGTCAGCAAACTTACCGCGCCTCGGGGCAGTGTTTCCAGTGCTGATCGCACAGCAGGCCGGAGGGCGGGGGAGCGCGTGCCCATACGAGTGCGCACTTCTGGGTCGGAGGAGCACCGGAAATAGCTTGTGTGCATGTGCACAGGCCTCCTCCAACCCGGATGTGCACCGGAAAGAATGCTTGTGCATGCGCACATGCTATTTCCGGTGCTGCTCCGACCCAGAAGTGGGCAGCCGTGCAGTGCAGCGCCAGTAACAGCGAGGGGCAGCAGTGGGCGGTGGGGGTCGCCGCAGGCCGGATAAATGAGTCCCTCAGGCCTTATCCAGCCCACGGGCCTTAGTTTGGGGACCCCTGGTATTGGGGGTAAAAGGAGGAGGAAGAAGAGAGTGACAGGTCCAGGAGATCGGAGGCAAAGGCACCAGCTTCCCAAGAATTGGGGGGGGGGAGCTGGTGGCATACAGCATGTGACGTCATGCACACAACATCCTGACGCTGTGCGCATGGCTTCAGGATGTGGGAGGAGCTGGGGGTGGAGCCAAACATGGCAGCAGCGTGGCTTCAATGGCTGTGGCTCCTCTTGCTGCCGCTACCGACCTGGGGCTGCTTCCCGCCTCCGTTATTGTTGTTGTTGTTGTTGTTAATTGAATTTATATACTGCCCTATACCCAGAGGTCTCAGGGTGGTTCAGGAGGAAAAGGAGGAGGAGACATCTGGGGGCCACACCACTTTTGGACATTGAGGGTCAGCCCCTCTTCCCCAAAAATATTGGGGGGCAAAAGAGCTTGGTCCCTAGGAAACGACACCCCTGGCAAGAGGTGGACTTCTAGGGGCCTGGATCTGTTGTCCCTTCTTGCCGCTCGAGGCAGCTGCTCCATCATGCCTCATTTGCGGCCGGCCCTGTTGTGAGGTAGTGGGTGGCCCAAGGTGGCCCAGTGAGCCTCATATCCAAGTGGGGATTTGAAGGCTGGTCAGCCCAGCGCTCTAGCCATTGTACCACCACTGCCTGGGGTGGCATCCTAGGTTGCAGCCGTGCCCCAGGGGTTCAGGTTGAGCTCAAAACAACAACAACAACAACAACAACCTGGAGAACTGTAAGATTGGAAGGCGGCTCAAAACACAGATCTGCCATCCCTCTCACCCACAATACGTAGCAAACACCACAGCAAGGAACCACAGGCAGATCATGCATACGCCAGTATTGTGCCCTGTATCAAATCAGATTTCAAGGCACTGTGCAACTTCCGCAGTAATAGAATAAAGTGCTGTGTTTTATTTCATTGGAGAGATTTGTAAGCCACCCTGTTTCCAAAAGGGATTTAATAATAGTAATAATAATAGTAATAATAATAACAATAATAATAATAATAATAATTTATTATTTATACCCTGCCCATCTGGCTGGGTTTCCCCAGCCACTTTGGGCGGCTTCCAACAGAACACTAAAATACAATAACCTATTAAACATTAAAAGCTTCCCTAAACAGGGCTGCCTTCAGATGTCTTCTAAAAGTCCGGTAGTTATTTTCCTCTTTGACATCCTTTGCAGCATACAAGAGACATAAAAGAATTATTCACACCAAGCCCACTACAATTAGACAACCACCTTCTTGGAGCAAAAAAACTCTAAAAGGGAAACTGAGGCCATGTAATTTATTTCAGAAAAATTATACACTGCTCGGTTGTTAAAACCTCAGAGCAGTCTACAATAATAACACAGTTCAGATGACGCAGGAATTTAATTTTAAGTCTGGACACTTCTGTTCCAGAAAGAGGCAAGTAAGATTTTAAGCAGGAATAATTAAGGTTAGAGATCTCTGTTTCTGTCTCCCTTGTAGCTCTTGGACTCACAAACTCAAACAAATTAAACCACAGCGCCACCTAGTGGGTTTTGGAAAAACAGCAGTTATTTTTGAAAACGTGCAGAAACCAGCTACCTTACATGGAATTGTTATATTTTGAAACCTAAACTGGATACCAGAACAAACACACAATATGAGCACGCTTGTCCGTGTAAAAAATAAAACACAAAGTTTAAACAAATATGCAACACAAAATCAATCCCATCGTGTGTGTGTGTGTGTGTGTGCATGTACGTTTATTAATGCGGTGGGAAAATTTAAAATACTACACAAAATTAAAACAATACAAATGCAACAAAATATTAACGTGTGTGTGTGTGTGTGTGTTTATAGGCTTTAGCTAGTTATTAAGAGCCTTTATATTTATAGGCTTTAGCTATTTATTATGACTTCAATGTTGGATGGCCCTCTGTTCTGCAATATCATAAAAGCAATATCATAAAAGCCCATTTTTGTAAGGTTGCGAATTGAAGCTGCACTTCAAAAATAAAACATTTAATTTTTTAATAAAAAAACTTCCCTATACAGGATTGCCTTCAGGCGGCTCGGGGGTCGGATAACTCCATTCCCTCCAACATTTCTCCAGTGAAAACAGGGACCTCCTAAGGAAAAGCGGGACATTCTGGGATGAAATCAGAAACCGGGACGGCTTCTCTAAATCAGGGACACCCCTGGAAAATAGGGTCTGTTGTCTCAAAGTCACATTTCCTCACTCGTTCAAAAGTGAACCGTTAAATGTTGCAATTGACCCTGAGACGGGACCAGATTCTACAAGCCATGTAGTGTTTCTTGGAGGTTTAGTCATTCTTTTAAATGTACATTGGACGCGCTCGGGTTGTGAACGTGATCCCTGTGGGATGCACTTTTGCAACCCGCAGTGTTTGCAACCCGCAGCTGCGTGTCTGTGCATGCGCGGGTTGCGATTCAGCACTTCTGCACATGCAAAAAGCGCGATTTAGTGCTCCTGCACATGTGCGGCCGCCAAAACCTGGAAGTAACCTGTTCCGATACTTCCAGGTTTTGGCGGTCCGTAACCCAAAAAAAACCGCAGTCTGAAGTGTCTGCAACCCAAGGTGTGACTGTATTGCATTTCTCTCCCTCCTTTTCAAGGAGCTAAAGGAGGCATGCATAGTTTTTAACCTCCTTATTTAACCTCCACAACACTAGCCCTGTGAGGCAGGCCAGGCTGAGAGTGAGTGGCTGGTCCCCAAGACTTAGCCCAGCAAAAGCTTTGTGGCAGAGTGGGTGATCCGAACCCCGGTCTCTCCCGGGCCCTCTAACCAGTGTACCGTACTGCTTTGCCATGCAGAAAAGGCAGAGGTGTGGGACCACACGGCAAACTTGGGACTCTAAAGGAAAGTTTTCTCTCTGTCCCTCCACAGGTCCGAAGAGCAACTTCAGGTCTGAAGGGAAAGGCGTTTTGCTTTGCGGAAAATTGGCCCCGCGGGGAGGCAGGTGGCAATTGTTACAACAGGGCAGCTAATTGAGCCATCTGTGAACAGGCAGGGGCCGTGGGGCCACACAGGCCAGGGAGAATCAAGTCCGCTGCGGCCCCCAGACTCTGCCACTGTTATTGTCCAGCTCGTTAAGGCTAATTGCACTCAGCGGTCTTGGCTGCACCCGCAGGGAGGTGCAAAAGGACAGCAGAGATAAACAGAAGCAACTTTAGAAACTTCTAACTTTGTCCACTTCCGGATTCCAGTAACTGAAAGCGAACAGCAGGCCAGGAAATAGACACCCTGCCCTTTTCTAGGGTGCTGGGAATGTCGAGGGTCCCACAATTCCTGCAGGAGGGAGGGGAGGACAGCGCTGCGGCCATTTCGGGTTGTGTTGTTGCAGGAATTTATGTATAGGTTTTTTTGGGGGGGGTTGCCCCTCCAGCAGATATCATGCACATGCAGCCCACTACCAAAATCAGCACAATCCCTTTTGTGACTTGTCCCCACAAAACACTTCATCACAGTTTCTTCCTATCTGTTCAAAGGGCCTCTGCTGCACAATACCAAATGTAAGAATTCACTGATAAATTTACCTATGTACTGGCTCACTGGGAAAACTTCAGAAATTCATATTGTTGCAGGGAAACACGCCACCCCACCCCCATCATTCAGTTTGTACAAACTTCACACACACTCACACTCACACACTACATATGCTATGCTTCTGTTATAAATTCATAGAAAAGCAACCATACATCGGATTTGCACTGTTCCACTTTTATTTTACTCCATGAAGGAAGGACTACAAAATGGGAAAGGTTTGATACAGGCCACCATAATCCCTTGAGCATACCAGCACATCCACAGGAGCCCTGCCCAGTTGCTATGCCAACCCTGATGGTCCTAGACAGAAGAGAATCAAGATCACAAAGAACTTGCATATGGGAGTGGATTCAGCATGGACTGGAACAAAGGACACTGATCAGATCTTCCCTCAGGGGGCAGGAAACTGCAAACTCCCCTCTGTCACCTGGAAAATACTCATGGGGAGGGGGAAAGGGGGAACCAGCCAGGTGATAGGACACTCAGGTTACCACCACAACTCCTCCCTCAACCCCTCCTTTCTGTGATGTATGCATGATGTTTCTGGGGGTGGTCTTGATCTACAGGGTGGGAATTTCAAAAGTCTTTATAAGACCTTGCACACCATTTTTTCTGTCAAAACAAAAAATTCCTTCCAGTAGCACCTTAAAGACCAACTAAGTTAGTTCTAGGTATGAGCTTTCGTGTGCATGCACACTTCTTCAGATACACTGAAACAGAAGTCACCAGACCCTTCTATATAGTGAGAAGGTGGGGAGGGGTATTACTCAGAAGGGTGGTGGGAATACTTTATTGTAGCTGTTCTATTACAAAGGAATTTCAGAAATACACTGGAAAGAGAAGCTGCTGAATTGCAACTTATTACCAAACTTAAAACCATGGAGAGACCTGGTCTGAACAAAGACATTGGATTCTTATCTCATTATACATGACAAAGCCATTTTTCACCTTCTCACCCCTTGCTTTTTCCTGTAAGACCTATTGCAGTCGTTAAGAGTCGTCAACAGGCTCATTACAGCTATCTGCCAATCACCCATTCCCACCACCCTTCTGAGTAATACCCCTCCCCACCTTCTCACTATATAGAAGGGTCTGGTGACTTCTGTTTCAGTGTATCTGAAGAAGTGTGCATGCACACGAAAGCTCATACCAAGAACTGACTTAGTTGGTCTTTAAGGTGCTACTGGAAGGAATTTTTTGTTTTGACTATGGCAGACCAACACGGCTACCTATCTGTAACATTTTTTCTGTGTCTTTCCTCTCTCCTGCAAGTGAGGGGAGCACCCTGTTGCAACAGTTCAATAAAGGCCAAACCTACAGGCTGCTGTTTTGCTCCAAGTTATCCTGGTTGGTGTCTTTGTTTTTTGTCCAAGGGAGCCCTCGGATTTTTCCGTTAACAATATGGACATGTGAGCTCAGCTACTCAGCAGCCCCTCTGCCTGAGTGATAATTCCTGGCATCCTGATACCTGAGTGCCAGACAGGTAGCCGTTCCAGAAGTAACAAACCCAGATGAAGATAAAAGGGTGTGATTAACTTGGCTGGGAAACAGGGAAATGCAAATATCTCTTTTGTTACATTCCATGGGTATTTGGTGGAGGGCAAGGGGAACCATGGGGCAGGGTCCAGGATGCTCAGATCACTGCCACCAGACCTCCCCTTTCATGATGTAACCATGATGTATGAGTGATGTAGTTTGGGGGGAGGGGTGTAACATGGGGATTAAAGGTAAAGGTACCCCTGCCTGTATGGGCCAGTCGTGTCCGACTCTAGGGTTGTGCGCCCATCTCACTTAAGAGGCCGGGGGCCAGCGCTGTCCGGAGACACTTCCGGGTCACGTGGCCAGTGTGACGAAGCTGCAGTTGGCGAGCCAGCACCAGTGCCGCACACGGAAATGCCGTTTACCTTCCCGCTATAAAGCAGTACCTATTTATCTACTTGCACTTAGGGGTGCTTTTGAACTGCTAGGTGGGCAGGAGCTGGGACCGAACGACGGGAGCTCACCCCGCCGCGGGGATTCGAACCGCCAACCTTACGATCAGCAAGTTCTAGGCACTGAGGTTTTACCCACAGCGCCACCCGCGTCCCGAACATGGGGATTAGCAGCTAATAAAAATTTGGGTTCTCTTTTGTACAGGGCTTCCATCTTGTTCCACATGATGGCAGGTGGGAGTCCTGTCGCGACAGTCTTCAATCAAGACCAAAACCTACTGGCTGCTGGAAGTTTTGCTCTGGGGGCAGGGGACATAGAGAAGGACTTCTGGCATCTGGCAAGTACAGGGTCCTGGGCAGTTTGTTTGGGGAGAAGAGGTCCTGGAGGAATTATTATTATTTATTTAATTTTTATACCACTCTATACCCGCAAGTCTCATGGAGGGTTACAACATAAAATCACAATATAAAAACACAAAATACATAATAAAAACAAAAATAACTCAATAACAACCCCCTCCCCAATACATTTTAAAAGGGCACTGGGTGCAGATTGAGGTTAACACATATAAACATATAACATGGATTAGGTAAAGGCAAAGGACCCCTGACCGCTAAGTCCAGTCGCGAACGACTCTGGGGTTGCAGCGCTCATCTCGCTTTACCGGCTGAGGGAGCTGACGTTTGTCCGCAGACAGTTTTTCCGGGTCATGAAAGGGAAGGTATCTTTTACCAGACGTGGTGGACTTGTAAAGAGGTAAAGGCTTTCTGGGAAATGGTATATATAGTGGTACCTCGGTTTAAGAACTTAATTCGTTCTGGTGGTCCGTTCTTAACCTGAAACTGTTCTTAATCTGAAACACCACTTTAGCTAATGGGGCCTCCCGCTGCTGCCGTGCGATTTCTATTCTCATCCTGGGGCAAAGTTCTTAACCCGAGGTACTACCTCCGGGTTAGTGGAGTTTGTAACCTGAAACGTCTGTAACTCAAGGTGTATGTAACCCCAGGTACCACCGTAATGAGTTAAAGAAAAAGAAGTTAAAGAAAAATACTTTTTAAAAAACACAGAAGCCTTTTTACTGGGTATAGTGCGTGAAGAGATACTAAGGGAAGATAAAATACTGTTTATGTATGCAACAACTGCGGCAAGAATTCTTTTAGCCCAAAAATGGAAACAGCAAGAAGTACTGACGAAAGAAGAGTGGCAGATGAAGATGGTGGACTTTGCAGAACTGGCGAAGCTGACAGGAAAAATCCGAAACCAGCATGATCAAGTATTCCAAAAGGATTGGAGTAAATTTATACGATATTTGAAAGATCATTGTAAGCAATTAACATCACTAGCAGGGTTGTCTGATGACTTGTAATGAGAAATTTTCTGTCTTTCTATCTTTACCTTGAGACATTCTCTAATTAAGTCTAATTAGAATTGGAAAATGTATAAATTGCAGTGATATAAAGGTTAATTTTGAAAACTATGAGGCTGGAGGGAAGGAAGTCGATAGGCTCTAAAGAGCGAGGGCGGTATAGTGGATGATGACAGTGTGAATGTCTAACATTAAATGGAAAATAAATAAAAATTGTATTTTTTTCAAAAAAAAAAGGATGTGGCTCTGTCCTCTTGGCTTCAAGAGACACAGAACTCGCTTACACCTGTAACTGGAACAACTGGTGGTTAGAGCATGGCTGACGTCAACAGAGGCATTGACCAAATTCCTCACTACTATGAGCTGAATTAAGAGCATGAAATCCACACTCGACTCTGAGTATATTTCAGTAAATGTGAGGGATGGGCAGAAGAATTCAGGGTGAGGGCAGATGTCAACAGGGGCGGGGATTTTAGTATTTTAATTAGGCGGTTGTGATAGGCTGTAAACCCTGTGCATACCCAGCCACTGGGGAAACTGAGGGAAGAAGTTGCGCTGGATGTAGCTTGTGTTTTGCTAAATTTGGGTGTGCCTACATTTGGACATTTGCTTTTGAATTCTGGTGCTGGAGGAGACTCTTGAGAGTCCCATGGACTGCAAGAAGATCAAAACACATCCATTCTGAAGGAAATCAGCCCTGAGTGTTCACTGGAAGGACAGTTCCTGAAGCTGAGGCTCCAAGACTTTGGCCACCTCATGAGAAGAGAAGACTCCCTGGAAAAGGCCCTGATGTTGGGAAAGATGGAGGGCACAAGGAGAAGGGGACAACAGAGGATGAGATGGTTGGACAGTGTTCTCGAAGCTACAAACATGGGTCTGACCAAACTGCGGGAGGCAGTGGAAGACAGGAGTGCCTGGCGTGCTCTGGTCCAGGGGGTCACGAAAAGTCGGACACAACTAAATGACTAAACAACAACAACACATTTGGACACCCGTGCTTGCAAGGATGTCTCTGTAATCAATAAACTCATCTCTGCTTCACCAATTTTGTTCATATTTTGTTTTGAGGGTCTCAGACCCACCTGTCCAGCTTGAGAAGTCAGAGGTCAGCATATTCTGCCACGGGCAGTGAGGACATCCAGTCCTCATCATAACCCCGTTAGGTTTTTAATGGGATTAATTTGTACCTCTGCAAACCTTGGGATTCCCCCAAACCTGGTGTGTGGATGGGGATGGGTGGCTTGGCTACATGAGAAAGATTCCCGCTTCGATAATAACTTGGCTCTGAGGCCATGAGGTAGAATTTTATGTGTCTTCTTCATTTGTAGTGCCTGGACGACTGGAGGGCATATTTGGATCGAGGTACAAATGGTCCATGATGCTAGATCTATGACCTGACCATCATCTCCCACCCAAGAGTGATAGAGCTGTGCCAATTCCCAACTGGAGGCCAAAAACGGACGCCATCAATTATGGCTCCCAAGAGGGGACCATCTTGCCTGGGACTCCTCCAAGAACAGAGCTGAGCTTACTTAATCCTGTCGGGCCTTAATCCTGTTCAGACTCTGCTGGGCCCTTGGATGCTTCTCAGCGCATCAAGGCAGGTAAAACTGCAGCATCTATCCCTAAAGGCGGATGCTGAAACGGAAGAGGACGAGGTAAGGAACGTGGCTGAGTCAAGCTAGGATGCTGGGCTGTTGTTTTAGGTGCAACATTATCCAGGTTGCCTTATGCAAGACTTACAAGGCTCCAAGTTGGACAGACAAGAGTCTGGAAAGCCCACATTCTATTCTGGGCACCCTCTTTCAAGAAGAGCTGATCTGATGTGGATTTAGGGAAGAATCTGGAGGAAGACGTAAGGAGGAAAGTTGTGGGGAAAAAGAGGGGAGGGAAGCGAGCTTGCCTAGAGATGTTGCACCACTTCCTTCCTGTCAATGGCTATTAGCCAGGATGGCTCTGCTCTGCTCTTCACAGTTGTGGGGAGAAAGTCCTGCTTGGGGCATCTGGTCGGCCCCTGGGAGAACCATTGGCCGGATCCAGCATGCTCTCCTTTAGTCCTTGGATGTATATTCCAGGAAAAGTTGGAACTCCCCTCCAGGAATGCTTTGGAGATCCTTTCCACACATTCTGTGTTCTGCCTACAGAACTGGGAGCAGAATCCTGCTCCCTGGGTCGGTGCGTCTTCAGGCAAACCTTGGGACAGATCCAGCCTGGTTTCAAGTCCAAAGTTTTGTGCAGGAGCTCCTGAATAAAGGACTGTCAGCAGGAAGTCTTGGCTTCCTGCAATATGTGAAGGTCAGTTGATATTCGCCTTGGAAGTGACTCAGGAAGTTCTTGGAGGATAAGGGCCTCAGTCATAATGGCTGTGTCCTCCTTTCAGGATAAGGGGCAAGATGCTGGGGAGCACAAGGGGGGAGTGTGCAGGTCCTGCTTGGGGGCTGTCTTTTCGGCAGGGTTTCCCAAGCCTGGGCCTGCAGCTGATTTAGACTACCACTCCCATCATCCCTGGCTAGCAGGACCAGTGGCCAGGGGTGATGGGGAGTCCAAAAACAGAAGGAGCCACTGTGATGGACGAGAGGGTCTTTCGGTCTGAGTCAGCTGCTGGGATCTTGCGTTCTTGAGTCTGTCTTGTCCACACTTCAAAGGGAGAAATGAAAGAACTGTTTTGTTTTGTTTTGTTTTGTTTTGTTTTGTTTTGTTTTGTTTTGTTTTTATTGAAGATTTTCTTGTTTTACAAAACAAACAAATAGACAAGAGAAAGTCCATATAGCGTCTCCACTTTGAATTCCTAGAGTCTGTTTCACAGTTTGTTATTGTTCAGTATGAAACACCAATTGAACTGAATTGGATTTTATTATTACGGTCACAGACCAGTTCCGGCTCACTTACAATATCAGGAAATTCATAAAACACAACAGGAATGCATTAAATTGCAATTGGGTATAACAGAGATAATACAGATATAGCGGCAGTTAAAAATATATATTAAATCTTGATCACTAAAATATAACCTAAAATTGTCATTTAAAACCTTAATCATTTTGGTAGTACAGCTTGTTCCCTAAGTTTTATGGCAGTTACACAGAATTTGGCCACCCTTAGCGTGATCTCAGGATCCTTGTCCTCTGCCAGGAGTTTGAGACATTGAAGTTTGGACCCATTTGGAGATTTTTGTATAACAGGAGCGATAAATACCGAGCGTCTATCCCCGTAGAAACGGCAAGGTAACAAGACATGAGAGACAGTTTCTACCTCCATCAAGCCGCAGGAGCAGGCTCGTTCCACGTATGGTTTACCCTCAAATCTGCCCTGCAATAAGACAGGTGGCAACACGTGAGACACTAATGTCACAGACATCATACAGTTGGGGGGAAAGAAGGGGGAAAGAAAAGGGGGAGAGATGGGGGTATTGTTCTGTCGTTCAATTGCTTAGTACTAGTGTGGGGATTCATGTCAGCTTCACAATGGTAGGTCCTTTACCTATTTACCTTATTACCTATTTACTTATTTACTTCCTTACTTATTTCTATTGGCATTGCGGGGGGTGGGGTGTTGAAAGGTCCGGAAGGTTCCGTTCAATTGGTTGTTGTGTGGCTTGTCTGTATGGAGGGTGGGGTGGGTTCTTGGGTCATTGTCTCGTTGTGCTGTGTATGTGATGAAGGGGAACAACACTGGGGTGAAGGCATCTTCGTTTGCTTGTCCCCGTGCTAATTTACGTTTCTTGGTTAACTTCTCTAATAGGGCGGTTTCCCATACGTTTTGGTACTACTGGTCTACGTTCACACCTGATAGGTCCTTCCAGTGTCATAGAATCATAGAGCTGTAAGGGGCTCCAAGGGTCTTCTAGTCCACCCCCTGCAATGCAGGAATCTCAGCTAAAGCATCCATGACAGATGGCCATCCAACGTCTGTTTAAAATCCTCCAAGGAAGGAGAGTCCACCGAAACTCGTGGGAGTCTGTTCCGCTGCTGAGCAGCTCTTACCGTAAGAAAGTTATTCCTGATGATTCGTTGGACTCTCCAATCTTGTAACTTGAAGCCATTGCTCCCTTAGAGGGACCTAAGGAAGTCAGATTAGCCTCGCCCAGGGCCAGGGCCTTTTCAGTACTGGCCCCAACTTGGTGGAACACTCTGTCTCATGAGACTATTATTATCAGAGCAGGAGAAAGCAAGCATCAAATTGTGATGTTTCTAGCTGCTGAAAGTAAGTGTCTTATGAGTTTTTTGACATGTATAAATGCATTGTTGTCCTGAAAGATATTTAATAGGGCTAGTTCTGGAGTTACTTTTATTATCTCTTTCGCTATTTTGGAGATTTCCTGCAGGAATGAACTTCGGGGCATTTCCACCTCATGTGGAGATATGTGCCTATGGAGGTGCAGGCTCTCCAGCATTTAGATGCTCCTATTTTACAGATGGGAATAGATTTGGAGGCTACCTAACAACAACAAAAATAGGATGGTGGAACTATTCCTCTCTTCCCTCTTTTCAGATCTAAGGACTGTTATCTCCAATCATTGCGAAGATGGCTGGAGGGGATCAGAACAGAACAGCCAACGTCTCCTACACAGAATTCCTTCTGCTCGCCTTCCCAGGCCTCCAAGAGTCCAGATATCTCCTCGCCATCCCTTTCTTCTGCCTTTACTTCATGATTGTTGCAGGGAACTCCATCCTGATCTACACTGTGAGGACAGATCACAGTCTCCATTCGCCCATGTACATCCTGATTGCTTTGCTCTTCGCAGTCAACATCTGTGGCTCCACCGTCATCCTTCCCAAGATGCTCCTCAGCTTCCTTCTCAGAGTCAGCCACATCTCCCTGACGGAGTGCCTGGTCCAGATGTTCTTCCTCTACTTTGCCACCATGCAGGACTGCAATCTTCTTCTCCTGATGGCTCTGGACAGATACGTGGCCATTTGTCACCCTCTGCACTACACAGACATCATGACGAAGAAGCTCCTGGTGATATTGACACTGGTCGCTCTTGCCCGGGGCGTAGCTTTCGTCAGCCCAGTAGTGATCCTGGCTTCCCAGGTGAGGTTCTGCCGGTCCAACATCATTGGGCATTTTGCCTGTGAGCACATGGCCCTCATGAGATTGTCCTGTGGTGACATCTCCAGGAACAAGGTTCTAGGCCTGGCAGCAAGAACCATCACCGCCATCTTTGACTTTGGCTTTCTCCTGGGTTCTTACGGCTGCATCCTCCAGGTGTCCATGCAGATGAGCTCTGGCCACGCCCGACACAAGGCCTTCCACACCTGTGGCACCCACCTCATGGTCATCTTTACAACCTACTCTTCCAGAATCATCTCCTCCATTGTCTACCGCTTAGCCAAGTCAGCCAGCCAGGATGTCCACAATCTGCTCAGCGCAATATACCTGTTTCTTCCCTGGATCCTGCACCCCATCATTTATGGCATGAGGACTAAGGAGATCCAGGACAGTCTTTGGAAGCTGCTCAGAAGGAAATGGGCTCATTTGGTCCCTGGGAAAGCTGCGGCTGTGAGCAGAATTAAGTGATTGATCTGTCTGTGTGGATACAAGGCGGGTTTAGCAGAACTATCTAGAGCAGACATTGCACACTTGGTGTCCAGGTTGTCCAAGTCTGGTCTAGATTCATGTAAAGGGGTTTTCAAGAGTTTTCATAAGACACAGGGAACAAATGAGAAAAGTCTGCTGGTTGGGTCTCTTTTAACGGCCATGGAAAGGATTCTGCAACACATTCCTTTGAAGGTCCTGCCCCGGCCACCATTAGAGTCAGAGGACTTCTGGCTTTTTGCTCCAGGTTTGTGTCTGGGCAAGAAGTTTCACCTGCCTTAGCAGAGGAATAATAGGAGACCTGACAGTATCCTTGTCACCTCAATTGCGCTCCACCTCTTGACTTTCTTGTCCCACAGAGTGGCTGGGCCAAATGAACTAGGCAAGAAGGGGTTAATATTTTTGGCTCAACTTTCTGAAAAGTTATGCCTTTGGCTTCCTAATCCTAGGCTGCTGCTGCTAATCTGCAGCTAGGGAAAGTCAGTCTGTGCATGCTCAGAACCACTCACTTCATTACAATATTTAGCATATATATGGGGTCTGGGAATGTACAAAGTTATTTTATTATTTATAATATTATATATTATTATATTAGAGTATTTGAATACCGCCCTCTTGCAAAATGTCAACAACATTAAAAACTTTAGAAGCAATCGTTCCTCAATGTATCAGTGTGCTATATATATATATATATATATATTTAAAAAACTGAACATGAAGGAATGGCTTTTCCAGATATATAAAACTATTAGTTTGCTGCAAGGTTAGCAGCTACGAGAGAGTGGTATGAACTAGACCTGGTCTCACACTTAGAAAATTTTGTTCTAAAGAGACAAAAAGAAGCAGCGTTATGGCACCAACAGTTAGCAACATATCCTAGGTCCATTTTGGTTTAACAATCTGTGGTAAATTAAGAAATAAAATCTGTCCAGAGTTCTCACCTCTCACATCAAGGCTTTGCAATGAATTTGCAACATGTGTTTATTACTTATTCTTATTATTCTTATTATTCTTATTTATTAAATTTCTATACTGCCCTTTCTCCAAAGATTATAGGGCAGTTTACAAAATAAAAACACAAAAATACATACCATAATGACAAACAAAAACAATAACTAAAACCACCCCAACACATATACATGTGGGGTACCCAAGAGCCCGTATAGAGTCCTTAAGTAGGTTCCCTATTCATAGGAGAAAATAACAGAGGCCAACCAGAGAATATTGAGAAGCAAAGCGGCTGGCGAGCCTGATCTTTATTAAACTGTTGCAACAGGGTGCTCCTCTCACATGCAGGAAAGGAGGAGGAACCCAGAACAATGGTGCGCAAGCCCATATATAGTCTTTTGAAATCGCCCACCCTGTAGCCCAAGACCACCCCAAAAAAACATCATACATACATCACAGAAGGAGGCGGTCTACAGCAGAAATCCTTTCTGCCAGGAAACCTGATAATGGTCACTGATTGCCTTTACCTGGGCAGCCTGGCCATTCTGTTGTGATGGTTAATACTTTAGTTCCTGAATCCAGGTCACAGGCTCACCCTATTCATACACACATAAGCCCTAAAGACAGGTAAGCAAAAGACAATGGAGAGGTTTTCCCATTTCCTCCCTCACTGCAGAGAAATATTCGAGGTCACTGGGAGAGTCAAAATGGCTTCAGAATTGCTCTCCTGTACTATTTCAGACACATGGTTTAAATACTTATGCATGCGTTTGCTTTGTACATTTATGAACATTTAATTTATATTTGAGACTTTGTTGTCATTGCTTAGTTGTTTAGTCGTGTCCGACTCTTCATGACCCCCTGGACCAGAGCACGCCAGGCACTTCTGTCTTCCACTGCCTCCCGCAGTTTGGTCCAACTCATGCTGGTCGCTTCGAGAACACTGTCCCACCATCTCATCCTCTGTCGCCCCCTTCTCCTTGTGCCCTCCATCTTTCCCAACATCAGAGTCTTCTCCAGGGAGTCTTCTCTTCTCATGAGGTGGCCAAAGCATTGGAGTCTCAGCTTCAGGATCTGTCCTTCCAGTGAGCACTCAGGGCTGATTTCCTTCAGAATGGATACGTTTGATCTTCTTGCAGTCCATGGGACTCTCAAGAGTCTCCTCCAGCACCATAATTCAAAAGCATCCATTCTTCGGCGATCAGCCTTCTTTATGGTCCAGCTCTCACTTCCATACATCACTCCTGGGAAATCCAGAGCTTTAACTATACGGACCTTGGTTGGCAAGGTGACGTCTCTGCTTTTTAGGATGCTGTCTAGGTTTGTCATTGCTTTTCTTTTTGAGACTTTAGAATTCTTATAACACTAGGAAGTGGATCAAAGACTGGGCCCCTTTGGGACCATTAGGAGCTAGACCTGAGGCAAGACCATCTCGGCTGCTGCTGCTCCAGGAGGAATTTGCTCTCGTGGTTATTTAAGCACCTGGTTTGCAGCCAGACGGGTCTTGAACTCCATCACAGGCTGCCACAACCTCTTCTGGGTCTCCGTGAGTAATGCTATGCTGCATATTCAGAGGTTATGTGAATTGCGGGGGGTGGGGGAGAGAAGGATGCTGTCAGAGGTAGCTGTGCCGTGGGTCCCCGACCCGTGTGACCCAGTGTGCTCTGGGAGAACTGGGGGGCAAGGAGGCCTTCCATTCACATTTCTCTTGTGCAGGGGCCTCCAGATGTTCTGCTTCAGGGGCTGGTGGGGGCTGCAGTCCAAAACATCTGCATCAAGTACTGTTTGGATGTGGGTGGCACTCTGGGTTAAACCACAGAGCCTAGGGCTTGCCAATCAGAAGGTCGGTGGTTCGAATCCCCGCAACGGGGTGAGCTCCCGTTGCTCGGTCCCTGCTCCTGCCAACCTAGCAGTTCAAAAGCACGTCAAAGTGCAAGTAGATAAATAGGTACCACTCCAGCGGGAAGGTAAACGGTGTTTCCGTGCGCTGCTCTGGTTCGCCAGAAGCAGCTTAGTCATGCTGGCCACATGACCCAGAAGCTGTACGCCGGCTCCCTCGGCCAATAAACCGAGATGAGCACCGCAACCCCAGAGTCGGCCACGACTGGACCTAATGGTCAGGAGTCCCTTTACCTTTACTGTTTGGGCATCAGTACAAAAAAACCAAGCAAGGGGCATCCACTTCTGATCAGAGCTGTGTGAGGAACATAGATTTAAAGCCCCCCTCTTCCATGCCACAATCCCAGTCTTCCTGGTACGTTTCCGAGCACAGTTCAAAATTTTGGTGCTGACCTTGATAGCCCTAAACGGCCTCGGTCCAATATACCTGAAGGAGCGTCTCCACCCCCATCATTCTGCCCGGACACTGAGGTCCAACGCCAAGGGCCTTCTGGCAGTTCCCTCCCTGCGAGAAGTGAGGTTACAGGGAGCCAGGCAGAGGGCCTTCTCAGTGGTGGAGCCCACCCTGTGGAACACGCTCCTGTCAGATGTCAAGGAAATAAACAACTATCTGACTTTTAGAAGACATCTGAAGGCATCCCTGTATCGGGAGGTTTTTAAATGTTTGATGTTTTGTATGTGTTGGATAGGGTTACCATATAGCCAGGAAAACCTGGACAAATTCAGGATTTGGGGCCAATTTGTTGCATCCAGGGGGATTTTACACAATCTTGGGAGAAGTCATTTTTTTTAAAAAAAAAATTGCCACTGCAGATGGCTGCAGTTTTGGCGGCGCACGTAGCATCAGTGGCTGATTTGTCTCCCAAACTTTAAAAAGGTCTGGATTTTTACTTTTTGAATCATGGCAGCCCTAGTGCTGGAAGCTGCCCAGAGTGACTGGGGCAGCGCAGCCTGATGGCTGGGGGATAAATAATAAAATTACTACTAGTAGTAGTAGCCAGGATGGCTATACTCTGCCCTCCATAGTTTGAGGCAGCAGTGCTTCTGAATCCCAGTTGCTGGACCCACAGGAAATGGGAGACTTGCTCTGGCGCTCGAATCCTGCTTGAGGGTTTGCCTGTGAGAACAGGAAGCTGGACTAGATGGGACACTGGCCTGATTCATTTCATTTATTAGACTTGGCACCGAAGTGATTCTATTAAAGATATAGAATGCATATTACAATAAGGGGGGGAATCATATGACGCATTAATATTTCATTTAGCAATCATTACAAAAACAGAATGGGATGCGGGTGACACTGTGGACTCATGTTCAGCTTGTGGTCCACCAAGACCCCTGGCTCCTTCTCACATGTACTGCTAATATGCCAAGGTCATTCCTTGCCACCACTGATGGGCTGATGGGAGTTGTATTCCAATGCATCTGATGTCCACCAGGTGGGCAAATGCTGCTGTAAACTGTGTCTTTAGCTAAGCACCACCAGCGCCGGCAAATAAGAAATCCCTCAGGACTCGATTAGTCAGGCCTCGTGGCAAAATGACGGCCAACGCGACTACCAGCCCATCTCAGCTTCTGCCTCTTGACCTGGTGGACAAGTGCATAGGTTCACTAATTCACATCGTGATAAAAAGTGATGAAGAAATTGTTGGCACACTCCTAGGATTTGATGACTTTGTCAAAATGGTATTGGAATATGTTACAGAGTTTTAGATCACACCTGAAGGATGAAGAATTACAAAGCTAGACCAGATTTTGCTGAATGGAAATTAATAATAATAATAATAATAATAATAATAATAATAATAAACTTATACCCCGCCCATCTGGCTGGGCTTCCCCAGCCACTCTGGGCGGCTTCCAACAAAATATAAAAATACTGTAATGTATCAATCATTAAAAGCTTCCCTAAACATAACAATGCTGGTTCCTGGAGGAGAAGGACCAGAAGTGTAAATAAAGTAATTTGCCATCATTGAAGACTTCCTGTTAAATATTCTGCAGGAATATACTGATGAAACTTGATGCGTTTTTTATTTTTTAAATTTATACAAAGGCAAATTTCCATTTCAAGAAAAATGCATCGCTAACAATGACTTTCAGTTAAAACCATGACTTTGTTGTACAGGCAATAAAGAGGTTGTTTTTAATAATAATAATAATAATAATAATAATAATAATAATAATAATAATAGAAATCCCTCTTCTTCCACCTTCCCAGGCCCTAGTTGCGTACGTATTGGGCAAGAACTGCACCCACCCACCCAAAAATGGGCATGGAGACCCCGAGCGGAGCTGCCAACATCTCCTACACGGAATTCGTCCTGCTTCCATTCCCCGGCCTCGAGGATTCCAGGCAGCTCCTTGCGATCCCTTTCTTCTGCCTCTTTGTGGTCATCCTGGCGGCCAACTCCGTCCTGATCTACACGGTGAAGGCGGAGGAGAGCCTCCACTCGCCCATGTGCCTGCTCATCGCCTTGCTGCTGGCGGTCAACATCTGTGGGACGGCCACCATCCTCCCAAAGATGCTCTTCAGCTTCCTTCTCCGCTCCAGCCGCATCTCACTGGCCGAGTGCTTGGTGCAGATGTTCTTCCTGTACTTCACTTCCGTCCTGGACTGCAGCGTCCTGCTGATGATGGCTCTCGACCGGTACGTGGCCATCTGCCACCCGCTGCGCTACGCGGACATCATGACCACCCGGCTGCTGGTGCTGCTGACTCTCGCCTCCATGTTGCGTAGCTTTTTCGTCGTCAGCCCCGTGGTGATCCTGGCTTCCCGGGTGAGCTTCTGCCGCTCGGACGTCATCGGCCACTTCGTCTGCGAGCACATGGCCCTGATGAGGTTGTCCTGCAGCGACATCTCCATCAACAAGGCGGTGGGGATGGCGATGCGGTGCGTCGACGTCATCCTGGACTTCAGCATCCTCCTGGCTTCCTACAGCCAAATCGTCCGCACGGCGCTGAAGATCGCTTCCGGCAACGTCCGCCACAAGGCCTTCCACACCTGCGGGACACACCTGATCGTCCTTTTCGTCAGCTACTCCTCCCGCCTCTCCTCCTCCATCGTCTTCCGCCTGGCCAAGTCAGCCTCCCAAGACGTCCACAACCTGATCAGCGCAGTCTACCTGCTGTTCCCCTGGGCTCTCCACCCTGTTATCTATGGGGTGAGGACCAAGGAGATAAGAGAGAGCCTCCAAAAGCTCTTCAGGAAATCCCACAGCCCTCTCCTTAGGACTTTCAAGACAAAAAGCACTAAATGAGCCGCTGCTGGGTGGCTTGCCAGGGATTCTCAATCTGCGATTCCTGCATTGCAAAGGGTTGGACTGGATGACCCTCGGGGGACCCTTCCAAAGATTCTGCAATGTTTTGGGGGTTGATTTAAATTAATTTAATCCACTGTACACTTTTTGGACTATTTTATGTATACCGCTTAGAACTGCCAGCAATTAAGGGGAGCACAAATGGCTGAAATCTTACATGTAGCCATAATTGAGGAAGAAAATGTATCTTGGCTAATCTTGCATTCTGTATTTTTAATCTTTCTGTAAGCTGTACCCAGAGAACTCAGTGATAAAGGCAGCATACCAATGTTAAAAATAAATACCGACTCAGGGAGATCCAATGCATTGTTAGCAGAGCCATCTTTCCCATAGGGCTTAGTGGTGTGTCGCGCCAGGGCGCCAGTCTCTCAGGGGCACCCCAGCGAGTGGGGGAGCTGTGCGGCTTTGCCGGCGGCCTCCCCTTTCCCTACACACCTGCCAGCTGTGCCCCGCCAAATATATGGCTGGCGGGCATGCAGCTCGCCTCCCAAGCCTCTGCGGGCATAGCTCTCCTCCCGAGGAGGCTTGGGAGGGAATAATAATAATAACAATAATAATAATATTTTATTTATATCCCGCCCTCCCCAGCCAAAGCCGGGCTCAGAGCAGCTAACAACAGTAAAAGTAACACAGTTTACATAAAATCACAATCAATTAATTGAAATACATTCTAAAATCAATTCAGAATCAAATTAATGGCAACCATTAATTTCCCGCAAAAAAAGGGAATTTTTTTCCCGCAAAAAAAGGGAAGGTTGACAGCTATGTACCAAAGGAGGGGGTCAGGCTGTGCCCTGGCCAAAGGCCTGGTGGAACAGCTCCGTCTTGCAGGCCCTGCAGAAGGATGTCAAGTCCCACAGGACCCTAGTCTCTTGTGACAGAGCGTTCCACCGGATCGGGGCCACAGCCGAAAAAGCCCTGGCTCTGGTTGAGGCCAGCCTAACCTCCCTGTGGCGCGGGACCTCCAAGGTGTTTTTGTTTGAAGACCATAAGGTCCTCCGTGTGACATGTGCTCTCCTCCCAAGGAGGCTTGGGAGGGGCGCAATTTCACTCCCAAGCCTCTGTGGGGATCGCTCTCCCGCAGCGGCATGGGAGGAGGAGATTTCACCCCTCCCATATCCAAGCATCTACTGATGTTCTCTGCTGATTCTCCAGAGAGGAGGGGCGGTTTTCTGCTCCAGTACTTATTCCGCTCCAGCCTCACATCAAAGGGAGAGAGACTGAGTGTTAGAGAGAAAGTGTGTGTTATCTCTGAAAGGTTGCTGTTAAGAACAGCTGCACACACTCAGTGCAGTTCAGCATTTTCATTTAGACCTCATTTAGCTCTGTATATAGTTGTGTATTATAGTTGTAGATAGAATAAAGAAGATATTCTACAGAGCTGCTCTCCGAGTCGTTTATGCTCTGCTAGACTCTGCTATACTCTGCTGTGCGACGACTGTCTTCTTGTGGAAGTGAATCCGGTGCTCACAACTCTAAGCTGTGAGTCCACAGCACTTTGACCTGTTCCTGTGCAGAAGACAGTCTCTGGAAGTGCTACCCAGCTCGCCTAGCCCAGTCAGGGCTGAAGTGCATGAGTCCAGTTGGTGGCACTGGCTCAAGGGCGATGCTGACAGCGCCCCCCCCCCCATGGCTGGCAGTGCGCAGCTACAGCCACCCCAACAATATTGTGGTAATTTGGGGGCACTGGGTAGATATTTGCACCCCGGCGCCACATCTGCAAAAGACGGCCCTGATTATTAGCTTGGCTGACTGTTTTCCTGTCTTCTTTGGAAGAAGCTCTCCAGAAATAATCCTGATCAAAGATAACAGGCTTACATGAAGAGCTAAAGAAAATGTTTAAACAAAATTTTGCTCAGAAAACAGAAGCTTTTTTTATTAGGAATACAGTCATACCTTGGGTTGAAGTAGCTTCAGGATAAGTATTTTCGGGCTGTGCGCTGCAGCGACTTCCGGGTTTCGCCACTCGCACATGCACAGACGGTCAAAATGAAGTCACGCACATGCGCAGAAGCAGTGAATTGCGACCCGCGCACGCACAGACACGGGCGGCGTTCGCTTCTGGATGCAAACAGGGCTCCGGAACGGATCCCGTTCGCATCCAGAGGTACCACTGTACTGGATAGGGACATAACAAGGGGAAATAAGAAAATATTTCTTTATGCCACAGTGGCAGCGAGAACATTAATTGCCAAAAAAAATGGAAAAAAGAAATTATACCGACAAAAAATGAATGGCAAGATATATCATTTGACTATATAGAATTGGCTAGAATGACAGATGTGATTAGGGGTCAGACCAAACAAAAATTTCAAAAAGAATGGGAAAAATATAGAGATTACCTTAAAAAGCAGTGCCCTCAAATTAATAGTTGGACTTGTTTTGATTAACTATCGCAAAATGAATTATGGGGTAAAGCTAAAAACAGGGAGAAAAGGGGGTAAAAATGAAATGAGAAGGAAACAGTTTACTAAAGATGAAAGTAAACTGCGCTAAGGATGAAGGAAGTCAAGTGGAAGAATAGAAGAATTGAAATATGGTATATACACATTGTTTAATATTTGTTTAGTATAGATTTTTGTATTTTCCTTTGATATTTTCTTTTCTTTTCTTTTTCTATCTTTTTCTTTTTCTATTACTACGTGTGTTTGTGTTGCAAAATAAAAATAAAAATACTTATTGAAACCAAAGACAACAGGTTTATTGAGTCTTTGTCCTGATTTGCTTGTGCAAAGCTTACATGGATGTTGTTGGAGCATCCCTAGTCTTCACTGATCATTTCCCCCCCTGTTTTCTTTTGCAAGGAGGCTATTCGTTCACCTGCACTCATCCTGGTTTGCTTGTGGGGTATTTAGACATTTCCCCATCAATCGGTTGTCCACCCCACACCATTTGGTACATTTTCCCCATTGTGAAAAGTCTGTTGTTGGGGATCCATCGGCGTGAATATTTCCGCTTGCTCAAGGCAGCTTCCCCTGGATTTTCGCCAGGCCCCTAATTAGTGAGGCCAGCAGGGTCACAGGTGCAGGAATGTGAGCTGACCGCAAAAATGGTAAAAACCAGTCAAAAGAGGAAATGAGCGGCTGGTTTTTAAAGTGAAAGGTAACAGCGGCAAGAGTATTTTTCCCCAACAAAAAAATTATTAGTTTTCTCTTATAACACATAGACAAAAGCACAAAAGAAAAACATTACATTTGACACAACATAAAAACTTTGTTGTTGTTGTTGTTGTTTAGTCGTTTAGTCATGTCCGACTCTTCGTGACCCCCTGGACCGGAGCACGCCAGGCCCTCCTGTCTTCCACTGCCTCCCGCAGTTTGGTCAGACTCATGCTGGTAGCTTCGAGAACACTGTCCCACCATCTCATCCTCTGTTGTCCCCTTCTCCTTCTGCCCTCCATCTTTCCCAACATCAGGGTCTTTTCCAGGCAGTCTTCTCTTCTCATGAGGTGGCCAGTCTTGGAGTCTCAGCTTCAGGATCTGTCCTTCCAGGGAGCACTCAGGGCTGATTTCCATGGAGAGGTTTGATCTTCTTGCAGTCCATGGGACTCTCAAGAGTCTCCTCCAGCACCATAATTCAAAAGCATCCATTCTTCGGCGATCAGCCTTCTTTATGGTCCAGCTCTCACTTCCATACATCACTCCTGGGAAATCCAGAGCTTTAACTATATGGGCCTTTGTTGGCAAGGTGATGTCTCTGCTTTTTAAGACGCTGTCTAGGTTTGCCATCGCCTTTCTCCCAAGGAGCAGGCGTCTTTTAATTTCGTGACTCCTGTCACCATCTGCAGTGATCATGGAGCCCAAGGAAGTAAAATCTCTCACTGCCTCCATTTCTTCCCCTTCTATTTGCCAGGAGGTGATGGGACCTGTGGCCACGATCTTCGTTTTTTGATGTTGAGCTTCAGACCATATTTTGCGCTCTCCTCTTTCACCCTCATTAAAAGGTTCTTTAATTCCTCCTCACTTTCTGCCATCAAGGTTGTGTCATCTGCATATCTGAGGTTGTTGATATTTCTTCCGGCAATCTTAATTCCGGCTAGGGATTCATCCAGCCCAGCCTTTCGCATGATGAATTCTGCATAGAAGTTAAATAAGCAGGGAGACAAAATACAGCCTTGTCGTACTCCTTTCCCAATTTTGAACCAATCATAAAAATTTAACAACGATAAAAACACACAAAATAAAAGAAGAATTTTTTCTTCTTGTTCCCTGGGGTATTTACATTGCTAAAAGGCTTCCTCGACACCCTCCAATCTGGATTTCATCATATTACATATTTAGCAGTTCCCAATTTCATATTTATAACACCAGTATCTTCCTTCATTACAAACTTCTTAACCTTACTTCAAATTGGAATCCATATTAATCTTTGTTATTAATCTTTTTCTATCCTTAGCCTAATCTGTTACTTCTAGGGATTTCTTAATTATGTTGTATTACAATATCTCACTAAATATTCTTTAAATTTCTTCTGGTCTTCTTGTGTTTCCTCCTCTTTCTGCTCGCGGATTCTTCCAGTCAGGTCAGTCAGCTCCGAAAAGTCTATCATCATCTGCCATTCTTCTAATCGGTATTTCTTGCAATTTTCAATTTCATGCAATAGTTGTCTCAGAAATGGAAACAAGAAGAAATACCAATGAAAAAAGAATGGCAGGCAAAATTAATGAACTACGCAGAATTGGATAAAATGACAGGAAGAATTCGAAACCTGCGAGACCAGAGATTCACAGAAGATTGGAAGAAATATACGAATTATTTGAAGAGCAACTGTAACAAACAAATTACGCTAGAAGTTTTGTAAGGAGAAATATATGAAACATTGCAAAGAAGAGAAAGAAGAGAGGTACTAGTTATGTGATTTAAATGTAATAGTGAAAATAAGAAATGTAAATCAAGTAAATAGATTGGAAAGTTTTCAGATGTGATCAATGGAAGTAAAAAAAAGCCAAACCTGTATAAGATGTAAAAGTACGTTTAATTATTGTTGAAAATGATATGTTGAAAAACTAATTAAAAAATTATAAATAAATAAAGTGAAAGGTAGCTCCGTTTTTAACCGTCATCATCATTTTCACATCGTATATACCTCCTTTCCATATTGTTGCATACTGTGGGTACAAGCTGAAGAAGTCACAAAATACACAACGAAGCTCACGCCTCAGTCTGATCCAATACAAAAAAGTTACAGTGGAAGCTCAGTTTTCAAACATCTCAGAAGTCGAACATTTCAGCTTTCGAATGCCAAAAACCCAGAAGTAACTGCTTCGAATATTTTCGGATGCTTTTCAGAAGCCGAATGTGCCCCACGGCTTCCTTATTGAGTTTTCTAGATGTAAACTCATAAACTCTTATCTCTAATTCTATAACGAATTATTGTGTTATAAATATCCTTATGAGCTTGAGATTGCAATCTCCATTTGAGTTTGTAATCCTTGTCAGAATATGTACTTTTAAACGGATTAGTTTTTGTTAAAATTGACTATTGATTTGCGAGTAGGGACCACTCCCACTACTGAAACTTATATTGGCCAGAGTTCTTGGTGTGCTTTCTTCTTGGTATATTTAATAACAAGGAGACCACAGTAGAAGCAGAAGGAGGGCAGGCTAGAGGACTTACCCGCTTGCCCCTTGGAGACCCAACCTGCTAATTTTAGGAGACCCATTAGCAGCAATTATGAGCAGCACCCAAGAGAGGCACCGGTGCCAGACCTCTGCCGACGATTCGCTCCGGTCATATTTAATGGCGTGGAGTATCTGAAACTGGACCTTAGAAAGGACCTTCCATCGGGCGGTGAGCAAAACATAGTGGCTTGATTGCATTAGTATTTCAGCATTAGTATATTAGTATTTTAGTTGTATTTTTAAAACTATGGCTGTACATTTTTCTTTATGTTCTTTTTTTGGTGTAAACTGCTTTTTTATTTTTTTTACAATGAAGGGGCGTATACATTTTAGGAAATAAATAAATGACATCAATAAAACAAGTTTAAACTAGCTAGGCATTCAAAAGTTAATTGGAATAAGTGATGGGCTAAAAACAAATTGAAAGACACATCAGACTTCTTGCTCTTTGTGCTCTTTTTGCAATCCTGTTAATCGGTTCTGAAGAAAGTAGTTTGATTGATTGATTGATTGATTGAAAAAATCTACACCAGACATTCAAAAACCCACAAGACTGCTATCCCAGCTATCCCAGCCTGGTTAGCCCCTAAAAACTCTGATACCCCATCATTAAATACAATATACTCCCACAGAGACTCCTTACACTGCGTTTAAAACCAAAATCGCATTTGGATAGAAACTGTTTCTCAGGCGGCTAGTCCTAGTCTTTATAACCCTGGACCTTCTTCCAGGAGGCAGAAGCTGAAAGAGATCATTTCCGGGGTGCGCACTATCCTGCGCTATCTCTGCAGCTTCCTTGTGACACCTGGAAGCATAGATTTGATCCACAGCTGGGCCGGCACCAGGACTGCCAACACCACTTCCGTCTTCGTTCACCTGGGGCATGTGCAGAGAGGGAAAAGCGTGGATCACCTAATCATAGGAAGGGCTTTCAAACGTGTATCAAGTAACCACACTCCTTTTGGTGGATGGCAGTTTCCAGAATCAAGCAGAAGTAGCCAGTACAGAATGTGACTCTTCAAGATTGTGGGTTTGAGCCCCACGTTGGGCAAAAGATTCCCTCATTGTAGGGCTTGGAACAGATGACCCTCTTGGTCCTGTCCATAGCTGTTAACTTTTCCCTTTTCTTGCAAGGAGTCCTATTCGGAATAAGGGGATTTCCCTTAAAAAAAGGGAAATGTTGACAGCTAGAGTCCCGTCCCACTCTGCAAGTCAATGATTCTAGGTTGAGGGCAAGTGGGAACGATTCCAGATTGAGGAAAAACTGCCTTTTTGAGGTACAAACAAGTTGCTGTGTACATAAGAAGATAAAACGCAATGAGAGCCCTTGCAAATCTAGCCCAGAATCTTGTTCTCGCCATGGCCAACCAGATACGCATTACGGGGAAGCCGCAAGCAGGGTTCGAAAACAAGAGCCCTCTCCCCTCCTGAGGTTTCCAGCAGCTGGGTTCCAGATGCATCGCTGCCTCTGATCGTGGAGGCAGAGCAGAGCCAACGTGGCTGGTAATAATAATAATAGTAATATTATTATTATTATTATTAATAATAATAATAATAATAATACAGTGGTACCTCAGGTTAAGTACTTAATTCGTTCCAGAGGTCTGTTCTTAACCTGAAACTGTTCTTAACCTGAAGCACCACTTTAGCTAATGGGGCCTCCTGCTGCCGCCGTGCCACCAGAGCACGATTTCTGTTCTCATCCTGAAGCCAAGTTCTTAACCCAGTTGGAATGAAGTTATGTGGCTTTAGCAGAAATGTTATAAAGGATTAAGTAATAATGGATTGTTAATTGGTGAAAGAAGAGAATGTAAAATTACAGTATGGTAAGATAAATTATTAGGATAAAAACAAAGATAGAAAGGATTTGCTGAAATATCTAATTGAACTAGAATACAAAAAAGGGAGGTGTGAGGAGGTCAAGGAAACAAGCAGATGAAAAATAAGTTATGGGAACGTTTGATTTGTTTTTTGTTCGTATTTTTCTGTGCTGTTTTTTTCTTTTTTTGTGTCTGTTTGTATCTATTGTGATGTATTGCTTTGTTTTTTCTTGCTTAATTTAGTGTGGTTTTTTTGTAACCTTTAAAACTGGAATAAATATTATTTTTTTTAAAAAAAAAAAACAAAGTTCTTAACCCGAGGTACTATTTCTGGGCTAGCGGAGTCTGTAACCTGAAGCGTATGTAACCTGAGGTACCACTGTAATAATAATAATAATAATTTATTATTTATACCCCGCCCATCTGGCTGGATTTCCCCAGCCACTCTGGGCGGCTTCCAACAAAATATTAAAATACAATAACCTATTAAATATTAAAAGCTTCCAAATCCTGAATTTGTCCAGGTTTTCCTGACTATATGGTAACGCTATCCAACACATATAAAACATCAAACATTTAAAAACCTCCCGATACAGGGCTGCCTTCAGATGTCTTCTAAAAGTCTGGTAGTTGTTTTGGGAGGGTGTTCCACAGGGTGGGTGCCACCACTGAGAAGGCCCTCTGCCTGGTTCCCTGCAACCTTGGCTTCTCGCAGTGAGGGAACTGCCAGAAGGCCCTTGGAGCTGGACCTCAGTGTCCGGGCTGGACGATGGGGGTGGAGACGCTCCTTCAGGTATACTGGACTGGTAGCCATTGTAGGCCAAGAACAAATCACACAGCAGCCACAAATACTTGAAAGTAAGTCCTTTCCCCATTTCAGGTCCAAAGCCATGTCTGAATTTGGAGGCCCTTCTGAACTGGTCCAGAACACCTCAGCCAACATCTCCTACACGGAATTCCTCCTCCTCGCCTTCCCCGGCTTCCAGAAGTCCAGGTACCTCCTTGCCATCCCCTTCTTCTGCATCTACCTGATGATCATCTCCGCCAACTCTCTGCTGATCTACACCGTGAAAGCGGAGAGCTGCCTCCACTCACCAATGTACCTCCTTATTGCACTGCTCTTGGCGGTCAATGTTTTTGGGAGCACCACAGTCCTCCCCCAGATGTTGCTGAGCTTCCTGTTCGGGGTCAGCAGCATCTCTCTGACCGGCTGCCTGGTCCAGATGTTCTTCCTCTACCTCGCCATCATGCTAGACACGGGCATCCTCCTCATGATGGCTTTGGACAGGTACGTGGCCATCTGTCACCCTCTCCACTACGCCGACATCTTGACCGGCAAGCTCCTGGGGCTCCTGGCGGCTGCCGCTCTGGTGCGGAGCGTGTCCATCATCAGCCCGGTGGTGATCCTGGCCTCCCAGGTGCGCTTCTGCCGCTCCAACGTCATCGAGCACTTTGCCTGCGAGCACATGGCCCTGATGAAGTTGTCTTGCGGGGACACCTCCAGGAACCGGGTGGTGGGCATGGCCGTGAGGTCCTTCACCATCGTCTTTGACCTGGTCTTCCTCGCCCTTTCCTACAGCAGGATCATCCTCACGGCCCTGAAAATGGCCTCTGGGAGTTTCCGCCACAAGGCCTTCCACACCTGCAGCACACACCTCATCGTCCTCTTCATCGGCTACTCCTCCTGCCTCTCCTCCTCCATCGTCTTCCGCCTGGCCAAGTCGGCCTCCCAAGACGTCCACAACCTGCTCAGCGTCATGTACCTGCTGTTCCCCTGGGCCATCAACCCCGTCATTTACGGAGTGAGGACCAAGGAGATTCGGGAAAGCATCCTGAGGCTTTTCAGGAGGTGGAGGTGGGCTCTGTTTGGTCCCCAGAAATTAGGCACCTGAAATGGACCAGGTGATGGATTTAAGTACTCCATTGGCATTACTAATCCTGGCATCTCAAGCTCCCACCATGAAAGGGTGCAAATCAGCGTTTCTCAAAGCGGGAGGAGCCACCCCTTGTGGGAAGGTGGGATTACCTGGGGGGAACTAAGAGGCAAAGGGGCAGCACAGGGGGCACCCGATCAGATTTTGAAAAGCTGCCATCATTGCATCAAGTTCATCATTTTGTTGAATTAATTACAGTGGTACCTCGGGTTACATACGCTTCAGGTTACAGACTCCACTAACCCAGAAATATTACCTCGGATTAAGAACTTTGCTTCAGGATGAGAACAGAAATTGTGCTCTGGCAGTGCGGCAGCAGCAGGAGGCCCCATTAGCTAAAGTGGTGCCTCAGGTTAAGAACAGTTTCAGGTTAAGTACGGACCTCCGGAATGAATTAAGTACTTAACCAGAGGTACCACTGTAGTTTTAACTGGATTGTGAATAAATGTGCAATTGTTACGGTTTTGAATGTTATTGTTGTGTGGTTGCCTTCCTTAGTGTAAGGTTACCAGGCGTCCCCATTTCCACAAATCAGTCCCCTGACAAAAAAAGCCATCTATTTAGTAGGAAGTTGAAAAGTGTCCCCGAATTCATTGGGGAAAAACTCTGGTAACCTTACCTTAGTGGGTCGTGCAAACTGCTCTTCCGAATCATGTTTTACGTAAGGTAGGTGTGCCTCCTCCAGGTAAGGTCCAGAGGGTGGCAACACAAGAAATGGACTCTTCTGCCGTGGTTCCCCATCTGTGAAATGCTCTCCCCCAGGAGATTCACCTGGCACCTGCATTGTGTACCTGCGGGAACCAGGCAAAAGCGTCCCTCTTCAAACAGGCCTCTGGCTAACATCCTATAACCATTTAAATGTATTTGTGGGAGGGGGCTATTGGGTTTTTTTTTGTTCTTGTTCATTTTTATCTTGTATTTTTATGTTGTGAACCACCCTGAGATCTACTGATGCAAGGCAGAATAAAATTCAATCGATGATGATGATGTCCCCCGCCACAGGTACTACCCCCCCTCTTAACACCCCATACAAGTTCCCGTTCTCTGAAGTTACAGGGAACCAGGCAGAGGGCCTTCTTGGTAGTGGCACCCACCTTGTAGAATGCCCTGTCATCAGATGTCAAGGAGATAAACAACTACACACTTTTTAGAAGACATCTGAAGACAGCCCTGTATAGGGAATTTTTAAATGTTTGATGTTTTACTATGCTTTTATATGTGCTGGAAGCTGCCTTGTCAGATGAGTGGAGTACAAATAAACAAAACAAAAAACAAAACAATAATAATAGTGGCAACATGGGAGCTGCTTCGTGACCAGGTGGCTCGTGAACAGGTGATGGTGTTTCCTGCTTGGCAGGGGGTTGGACTCGATGGCTCTTGTGGTCTCTTCCAACTCTATGATTCTATGACTCTACCTTGGAACAGGGACCTTTCCTTTTAAATAAGTAGCACAGGCATTAAACAGCATGGAAGGTATACAGATATAGTTACCTGCCACCCCAATCTCCAAGCAGCGAGTCTCCGGGGATTCCAGTTGCTTCCCCAGGTTTGGTTTCCTTGGCATGAGGGTCAGCGGAGATTGTGGTATCTTTAGGATATATGGTTTTATTTCCCCATATGTACATCCTGAGCATAAGACTGAGAGGCTCACAGCACCAACACCCCAACAGGTCTTGCTTCTCTGCTCATCGCAGCTTTGGATCCAGCACAGGGCAAGCAGGTTTGTGTCTCCAGCTCCCAGCTCAGCTCACACCCAGGTCTCTGGCTCCTGTTCTAGGTAGCAGCTAGGTGAGGAGACTGGAAGCCCCCCCCCCCCATTAGCCTGGAGGGCACCATCATTTGGCTGTAGCTCTTGCAGTTGGGCTCATTCTTTTGGGATATTGACGAGGACACTTAAGTGACCAGCTATTGCTTTCCTTATAGGATAATGCAAACAGCTTTTTTACATTAAGGTATGGGGCACTGGGGAAGAGTTTATGAAACCAAACAGGGTATGGCTCCCCAAAATTTGGGAACCCTTCCTATATCTATTCCAGTGGGATCCATCAGTCATCCAGACTTAAGACCTCGATCAGTTTCTCTTTGGTCCCAGTGGCTTTCGACAGTGTAGCCTGAAATTCCAACGTGTCAACCCGAGTGGCTTCTGTGGCTAGGAGTCGCTTAGACTGGCTTAGACAGGCTTACCGGCTATGGTTGTTCCTGTAACAGGATAGCCTGGTCTCCATGGTCCACACCCCAATGACCTCCCACTTGGACTACTGTGATCCACTCCATGTAGGGCTGACCTTGAAGGTCCAGAGGATGAAGGAACCGCAGGAGGCTGCCAGGCTGGTAAGTGGGGTGACCCCATGCGCCCGAGTCCTGAAAACGCTGCCAGTGAGCTACTGGGCCCAATTCAAGGTTAGTACTAGCATGCAAAGCCCTAAATGGCTTGGGACCCAAGTACCTAAAAGAGCACCTTCCCAATATCAACCACCTGGCAACCTACAAGTGAGTCTTGGCCGTGCTGCCACCGAGCTTGTAAGCCCTTTTCAGTTGTGGTTCCCCATTTGTGGAATACTCTCGCGCACGTGAGATGTGCCTGTCTCCCAACATTATTAACCACGACTCCTGCATTACAGGGGGTTAGACCCTACAATTCTTCGACTCTAACTTTCAGGAGGAATCTGAAAATAACCCCGTTTACCCTGGCACTTCAGAGCTGAAGGACACCGTCCTGGCAGTGTTTGAAACCCTACCTTTTTTTGTAAAATGATTTTTAGAATACTGTTTAAAAAATTATTATTGTGGGTGTTTTTGCCTCAACCCCGGCTCCTTTGGGAGGAAGGATGGGATATAAATTGAATAAATAATAATACTGTTCAACTTGTCGTATTCAACCAAACTCTCCCTTCCCTGCCTACAGTGTAATCCTAAAACTAGCAGTTCATTTAGGAATTTTACTCAGGAAAGTGATTTGTACCGTTGTACATAATCCCAGAAAAGCATGGAAGAGCAGTTGACACAAAGATGCCAAGCCAATGACATGAATTTCCAGGCTCTTTAGCCCCAAGAAATGCTGGACACCAACTTTACACCATGGCTTTTATTGATGCACTGAATTTGCTTAGAGGATTCAAGTCTACATGCAGAGTACCCAAATTCAATAAATAGTCCAGAACAAGGCCACTTAATTCCGATGGGAATGACAAAGAACTGAAGAAAAAAGGCATGGTTTAGTTTGAGGTGTGCGTCTTTTTCTTGTCTTTAAAAAATAAACAGCTCAGCCCTGTAAACGTCGTTCTTCAGAGAAGGCAGGAGTGGCCACAACAGCTTTGTGGCAAAGAATAACACTGCTAAACCAAGCCCAGTTTTTGGATGCTTAATCCAAGCTCCTTCCAGTGGCTTTTCCCCAGAATTCACAGCCGGTGAAGGAAAGGGGAAAACATTCCCTCTATGTAACAGTAACTCTAAGCCCATCTCCAGAAGCGGCTGATATGGGCTTTGGCACCACATGGCAAGTTGTGCGCCTTAAAGTAGCAAGTTGCAGGCCCACACGATAAGCAAAGATGCTCCCTTGCCCTCTCCCTGCTCTGCAGCCCCCTGATTGCACACTGCTCGTCTTAAGACAGAGAGAGAGAGAGAGAGCGCTAGACCCCAAGGGCTGGAGAGGAGATGTAGTCTCTCTGGGTAACAAGACATGCTGGTGGAGATTTTGGCATAAGAAGCGATTGTCGAAAGGAGTTCTTGTTCCCCAAGCATAACAAGACGGACGAACTTCTCTTTATGTGCATTTTAAAGGAGCCTACTATTATTTACATTATGGATAATAATAAAAGGGCACTTAAAGGTTCCTGCTACAACAGCCATGTGTGCAGATTGCCTCTGCTGCTGCCGCCGCCGCCCCACTTGGATGACCCTGACAGCTTTGCCAGCTGAAGGGGAAGCAAGGGCACCACTGTGCCCAGCGAGCCACAACTGCCTGACCCCCTCCTGAAGCAGAACGGCAGCCTCTCTCTTCTAATCAAAGTGAACTAGACCTAACTAACCTAGCTGGGGCTGGAGCAGGAGAGGTAAGGGGGGCCTCCACACCTGGCACCTGCTTAAGACCCGCACATGAGACACTCGTCTCTGTTCTCCAGGGAACACACCATGGCTGCTTTGTTCCTCTCTTTCTCCTCCTCTTCCTTGAAGCTCTTGTCCTTCAGCTTCTCCTTGTTCAGGGTGAACTGGATGGGGTTGGCCGCAGGCTTTGTCCTCAAGTAGTACATGCCAGTCTTCAAGCCCTGTGGGCAGGAAAGGGTGAGACAGATAGACAGATGATAGATAGAGATAGATGATAGATAGATAGATAGATAGATGGATGTAATTAAAGCAGTTTGTGTAGGTTTCACTACCGACACCACAGTAACAGGAGGTAACCCAGAACACCCAGGATCCTTACGTTATTTAATGCTGTATTGTTTTTAACCCTCTATTGGAAGCCACCCAAAGTGGCTGGGGAAACTCAGCCAGATGGGGAGGGTATAAATAATAAAATAATTATTTTTGCCACTGTTGGCAGCTACAACCTATGTAATAACTATCCTTTTCTATACAGTGGTGCCCCGCAAGACGAATGCCTCGCAAGACGAAAAACTAGCTAGACGAAAGAGTTTTCCGTCTTTCTTTTTTTTAAAAAAATGATATTTTATTAGATTTTAACAAGAAAAAAGTTACAGAACAATAAACAAAAAAACACAAGAAAAATACAAAAACAAAAATTTAACATAAAAAATAAAAAAATCCCTTTTTTCAGTTTTTTACCGTTCATTTACTTATTTTCCTGACTTCCTCTCACCTCCCTTTTTTGTATTCCATTTACAAGTTGGTTCAGCAAATTCATACCCACTTAATTTACCCTTAATTGTTTATCCTCATATGTTATAACTTCAAATTTTCATCTAATATCAATCCATTCTTGCAAATTCTTATTTTACCTTATTACTAGAACCACTTCATTTCATTTCAACATCATTAACATTTGAAAATTTTACAGTTCAATTTACCATTTATTTCTTTAACCTTATCTTACCTTCAAAACATTAAAATTTCAAAATTTAAACCATATTTAAACTTGACTCCTTCAAACCTTTCTGCTAAAGCCAATTAACTCCTTTCCAGCACATTTTAGTATTTCATTAGTATTACACTAATTCCAAAGATTAAATGATAGAGAAATTCTCATTCTGGTTTTATCCAACGTCCCTTCTTCCTGGTTTCGGATAATGTCAGTCCTTACACCATTGTATCCTGTCCATCAATCGGGTGTTCTAATATCTTGAGTTTTCCGTCTTTTGAAGTGTTTCGCAAGACAAATTTCCCTATGGGCTTGCTTCGCAAGACGAAATGCCTTGCGAGTTCTTGCGAGTTTTTTGCCTTTCCCCCCCTTTTTCTAAGCCGCTAATAGCGCTAATCCGCTAATAGCCGTGCTTCGCAAGACAAAGAGACTCGCGGAACGGATTAATTTCGTCTTGCGAGGCACCACTGTACTTTTTGTATCTTCCATAAGTATTCCATGCTTTATATAAGTATTAAGCTGCCAATTCAATTCAAAAACCAGGTAGAACCATATGAGCCAGGATTTCCCCCTGGACAAGGTTTGCAGGACTTGTCAAAACAGGGCCTGAACACAACGGCTTGTTATCAGGGCTATATTGCTATAGCTTGAAAATATAACCTACAAGATCGACACGAAAAACTTGTATTAGGGTGGTTCCCTCCCCGTCGCTCTGCTTACCTGCTTCCACCCGTAGAAGTGCATGCTGGTCAGTTTGCCATAGTTGGGCTCCGCAATGTGGATGTTGAGAGACTGGCTCTGGTCAATGAAGGCCCCCCGGTCTGCTGCCATCTTGAGGACCGTTTTCTGGGAGACTTCCCACACCGTCTTATAGAGCTGTTTCAAGTCATCTGGGATCTCAGGGATATTCTGAAAGGCAGAAGGCCTACAGGATGACTCCGTGGACAGGAAGCTTGCTTTTGGCTTACACCAGGGGTGGGGGGCTGGATTTGGCCGACTCCCGACTCACGTGGAGGATCCAGAAGGAAATCAAAGTCAACGCTATCAAAATCTGCTGCGAGATTCAGCAAGACTAGCAGGATTGTGCTCTCTCGCACCCTCCAAGTCATCCCAGGCTGATTCTATCCCCAAACCAGCCACACCTACGTAAGCAAAGCCCTTCTGGATGAGGCCAGTGGCCCATTTAGTCCAGCATCATCTTCTCACAGTGGCCAACCAGGTGCCCCCAAGGAAAGAGGCCATAAGCAGAGCATAGTTATTGAGTCTAGCAGCCACTGATAGCCAGATCCTCCTTGAATTTGTCCAATTCTTTTTTAAAGCCATCCAAGTTGGTGGCCGTCACTACGTTTTGTGTGAGCACATGCTATGGTTTAGCTGTGTGAAGTCCTTTCTTTGATCTGTCCTGAATCTTCTAAAATTCTGGTTCTCCCTATGGCCCCACTAGGTTCTAGTATTAGGCGAGGGAGGAAAAACCACTCCCTGTCTGCTTTCTCAGCCCTGCACTGTGCAGCCTTACTGGATGTTAACAATTTCAATGTTCAACTGACTGTTTATCCCCATTTAAATAATGAACAGACACAAAAAGGTAGCAGGTACGTTTGAAGGGCATTGTTTTCTTGCAATCTTCTCTCTCTCTCTCTTTAGCATCTCCACATAAGAGGAAGGAAGCTCTTTTTCGCATATGGAGCCGGGTATAGAACTGAGGCCTCCATGCAGACACGGCCCCCTTGGCAAAGCCCCGCCACACACACACACACAACTGACCTGGATAGAGCCATTGTAGCCAATGATCTGGTTCTTCATCTCCTCACTCCACAGGCCCCTCTCCGTCAGGTCTTTTAGTAAGTGAGGATTCACTATCTGCAAAAACCAGAAGTTATGCTCACTTACAGCAAGCAGCCAGTGTCCTGTTTGCTGCAGCAGCCAGCTTCTGGGAAGGCCACAAGCAGGCAAGGCATGATGCCCCCCACATATGTATCTCTGGTTCCCAGGAACTGGCATTCAGAAGCTTGTGGGCTGTCTCAGTTCCTGAAGGCAGAGCACAGCCATTATGACTAGCAGCCACTGGCAACTCCCGCTAATGCGTCTAATCCTCCCTTTAAGCCATCTAAGTTAGTGTCCATCACCATTTTTGGGGACAGCAAATTCTAGTTTGGCTCTGTGCTGTGTGAAGAAGGGTTTGTGTCTGTCCTGGATCTTCCAACATTAAACTTCATTGGATGTCGACAAGTTTCAGTGTTACAGGAGAGGGGGAGAAAAGCTTCTCTCTGTCTTCTATGTGTCACAGGACTGCAGGGAACGTCTTTGAGGAGCGGGAATAGTCAGAGGGAGATAGAGA
This sequence comes from Podarcis erhardii, assembly GCF_964252035.2. Lineage (NCBI taxonomy): Eukaryota > Metazoa > Chordata > Lepidosauria > Squamata > Lacertidae > Podarcis > Podarcis erhardii. The sequence continues at coordinate 4,255,878 of NC_138508.1, forward strand.
GGAAGTGACGGATGGGGAATAGGGAGAGAGCCAGGAGGCGGAAAGGCTCTCCAATGCTGAAGCAGAGCCCCAGCACCGCACAGGGAGCTCAGGAACAGACGGTGAGCCTGTGCCTGTGCCGTCTGCACAGGAGAGGGTTAAAACGCGGAGATCAGAGACGTCCCATAAAACTTCCCCGCCTTTTCTGTTGGAGGAGAAGCCGGAGAAGACCACTCCCCGAATCTGAACCAGACGATTCGGACGCATGATTGTAATGTGCTGTTTGTACATATGTAAAATAAAGAACTGTAAATATCTCTCTGAGTGAGCAGAGGGTGCTTATTGCAAAGAGCATACACAAGCCATCACACTATGCCAGGCATAATTTCATACACCTTTATCGTGTACCTTCTTACTTGCCTTTTCGTTATATTAAAAAACCCCAAATGGTGCAAACTTTCCTCACGGGGGGGGGGGGGGGTTGCTCCATCCCCTTTATAATTCTGGCTGCCCTTTTCTGAAGCTCATCTAAGTCTCGCATGGCAGTCCACCACCATGACAATTCTCTTCATCACCAGAGCTAGCATCTTGAATTTTGCAACCATTTCCCCTTGAAGCACATCTTGAAGCCATGAGCCACCAAAGATCAGCCCGGTCTGCGCACAACACAAAGCCACGGTTTAATGTGCAGACTTGCTTAGCTTCTCCCCTGCCCCTGACTGCGCCACACAGGGGAGGAGACAATCCCCAACTCTCTCCAAACCAAGAGCATCAGGGCCAAGGTTTGCTCAAAGTAAACTAGAGTTTTATGTTGTGTGTGAACCAGGCCTGTGCTTCTGGCACTCACAAGAGACAGGGGCTGAATTTTATTAGAGAGGATGGCAAGGAGGACATCAGGATCGCAGGCACAGCACCCACCTTTACCCCCGAGTTGCTCAAGGCCACCCTTCTGCTGCCTTACCTGGAACTCTCCAGAGAGAACTCTGCGCGTGTAGATGTTGCTTGTATAGGGCTCAATGGACTCGTTGTTGCCCAAGATCTGAGCTGTAGAAGCCGTCGGCATTGGTGCAAGTAGAAGGCTGTTCCGAACGCCGTACCTAAATCACACAGAAAGCAGGGACCCGTGATTGTTGAAGAGGATCGCCATCTTCAGAGAACCAGCCTTTGGCATCAGTTAAGGAAAGCCCAGTTTTGGCAAATTAAAAATTATCTTGCCCGGCGGAACCATCTGCCAGGTTGGTTGCAGGTGGCGGATAATACCCTAAAGTGCTTGTATTCCCCCAGCATTCAAAAGGATCTCACGGTCTGGTGTTAAACAAAAGCAACTAAGTCACAGAGCAGTCCCACTGAAATTAACGGACTTGATTCTACTGCATCTGCTCCTAGCATGATGAACACTGGATACCCCAAGATCAGAATACACTGTTAAGTTCTCCCATGCAAGCTGCACAGAAATGAATGAGAGCTGCATTGGGGAGAAGACTGTGCTCTTACGTAGCTCAAGCTGCAGTTTTAACATCCTCAGTTTAGAGCTACCCTGTCCCTTTGCATGCTTTGCTACTCCTCACCCATTAACCCCACCACCAGCCAGCTCTGGGTGTTGCCCAAGGCATACTGAGCCAAAGAGATCAAGGGCTTTCACTCACTTTGCAATCTTCTCCTTCAGAGCCTTCCAGTCCCAAAGGTCTGTAGGGGTCACATTCCACATGTCATACTGAAGGATCTGAAGAAAAGGCACACACCATCTCGTCAAACCAAACCTGCCACCTAAGTGAGGGTGTGCAGCCTGCCAGCTACAACAGGAAAGCCCACAATATAAAACAAGGGGGGGGGGATGAAGAGAAAAGCAGCTTCCTTCAGGTCAAGGCTTCTTGCAATTTTTGGTTCATATACGGTGCTTCAATTCCTGCTTAGACACCACATGGCAAATGCCAAGCTCGCCACACAGGCATGAGTTGATGGTTTCTCTCCATGGACGTGGCTATTCATCCTTCAGAGGTTTCAGCCATGAATTTCATCACAATGAATCTGAGACAATTATGTCTAAGAAAAAGCATCTCAGACATGTTGAGGGCACGTGGCAAAAATCCAAGCTGTGCAATTTATTAATCTCAACTACTCATGAAAAGGCAGAGGAAAGGCAGAACACTTGGAAGAATTTGAGAGCTTCAAAATATACCTAAGGATTTAGAAGTTTAGCGAATCCAGATGCAAGCAGACATTTCACTCAAGTGTAAAAATGCTTACAAAGAAAGAATGCTTTTGAAGAAAAAGCTTGCAGGGGCATCTTGTAGGAACTGAGGGCTAGGAACTTCTTTTAAAAAATGAAACTGGGTATTCATGAATATCTGAACTCTGTGCCAAAAGGCCAGATTCAACAACGCCAGTCATAGGGTGAAATAAATGGTGAAATGGACACTTAAATTAGTTCAGCATCTCAGTGTAGCCCAGCAGACATTTATTGGAGTTGTGGCACTTCTTGGCATCTCAGTTTGAGATTCCACAAGTTCCAATCCGACAGATTTTCCCAAAGGACCCTCAATACAATTGGTTCAAAAACCTTTCTAAACTGCCACTTACGCCTTTGCTGACTGGGCAGCCCTCGTAGGTTTCGTACGGCCCGTGTTCCTTGGCAAGCTCACAGCTGGCGTCTAGGGCACCATAGTAAATGGTCTCAAAGATCTGCTGGTTGAGCAGCTGGGCCTCTGCGCTCTCAAAAGGGTACCGCATGAGGATGAAGGCATCAGCCAGCCCCTGTACACCAATACCAATTGGACGATGGCGCTTGTTTGAGGTCTCGGCCTGCAACACATTGTGAAGGACGAAAGGAGAAAAGGGGGGGGGGCAGAGAGTTAAGAACCTGGAATGGGCAAGCTCTGGTTTCAGGCAAATCATTCTTCCCCTACTAATGTATTGTGTGCTTCCCACAGCCCACTAGCTAATGCCTGGCTAACAAGGAATGTGCTTTAGGGGGAAAAATACATGAGAAATACAGAAACTGCCACATTCTTAAATTTCTCCATAGTGTCAACCACCCTTCAAAGGAAGTAGCTGAGAACTTGCTGGTTCTCTGTAGTCCCTCAATCTTGAACAACCAGCCTTACCAAGAGCACCTCTCAGTCTAGGGCTAAAATTCCTCCTTCGTACCTCTGGCACAGGGTAGTAGTTGATGTCGATTATCTTGTTCAGATTCCGGACAATGACTCGGGTGACCTCGGCCAGCTTCTTGAAGTCGTAAGTATGCTCAGGAGTGACGTACATATTCAGGGCTAAGGAAGCCAAGTTGCAAACCGCAACCTGGAATAGGCAAAGAAGGAAGCAGCACTCAATGGCTAAAGCAATGTATGCAGTAGAGAGAGGGGAAAGGGTTACAAACTGTATGGCAGAAGATGTTCCCCATTACGGGCTCATCAACCATTTAGCCGGAATGGCAGAATCTGAAGAGCCACCCATAGGCCAAACACCTGCTTTGAGCCAGGACACCCTCTGCCTAAATGCAGAGCTCTAAATCCAGTTCTAAATGGTATGGGGAAAATCCCAGAGGCTGCCTAGGCAGGTATGCTATGCTGATGTGCTCAAATATGGTAAGGAGTAATCAAAACCATTGCTTTCCAATTCTATTTTCAGTGATCCCGTGAGGAATAAATCCTCAAAATGTCAGAAGAGGGCAGTAACTCAACATACACAGATCCCAACCGCTCCACCTCTTATTTCTCAAAAGCTAGACGCTCCTAGTCCTTTCAGACATGCTGTCAACACCACTTATGATCCTCATTCTGTTGACACGCACACACACCACCCATGCCACCAAATGGGTAGTGCCAGTCTTCCTTGTTCTACATATATCTATGCACACCATTAATTTCTGGCTGTGTTCCTTTCACCTGGCAGTGAATTCTACATCATCATCATTATTATTAAAATAGTATTTCACCCAAATATCACAGGGTGGTTTACAGCATAAAAACAACAAAAAACTAATAACACAAGCACAGTACACACTTAAAAGGCCATAGATTGTTCAACAGCCCAAGGCCTGGCTGAAGAGGAATGTTTTTCCTGGTGCCTGGCACCTAAAGATATGCAAGGAGGGTGCCAGGTGAGCCTCCCAAAGGAGAGCAGTCCCCAAGGGGGAGCCACCAGAGAAAAGGCCTGTTCTCATTTTGCACAGATGAGTTTCCTTAAAACAAAGCAGGAATTTCCCACTTCTCGTGGCATCTGAACATCCCTTTGCCCTTTTGATTGGAAAGCATGGGAGAACACTGTCTCCTCCAAATACATCTCATGGGAACGCCTTCCCTAAAACGGACTCCGCTGAGCCGCAGTAGCACCTGGTTCCTACCCAACCCACCTCATCCTGGCTGGTGTATTCCACAATTTCTGTGCACAGGTTGCTGCATTTGATAGTTCCCAGATTCTGCTGGTTGCTCTTCCTGTTGCAAGAGTCCTTGTAGAGCATGTAAGGAGTTCCTGTCTCCGTCTGAGACTCTATGATGGCGTACCAGAGCTGCTGAGCCTTCACCACTCTGCGGACACGCCCCTGCTTCTCATAGCTGCAAGACAGAGCAAGACTCGTCATTGGGACCCGCTTGGAGTTTCTGAACATAGGCTCACAAGCATCTTGTTTTCATTTGCAAAGCAAGGACACTGAAACTCCATGAACTCCTGGTGGAACAAGGCCCCTGAACAGGAGGTGCACAACAGCACACCTAAACTGTGCAATGGTCTTGGGTTCCTCCAGGGAATCTTGGGAGCTGCAGATCTGGGCAAGTGCTGAGAGCTCTGCTGCAATATTCTTAGGCTCCCCAGAGTTCCTTGGGGAAAGTGTAACAGAAGCAGCTTGTGTTGTTCTTAAGAGTCTGGATTTTTGGCCAGCTCCAGCTGATGAGCACTGCCAGTTCCCATTTTCAGAATACAGACTGGGGGGGGGGGGGCGGAATGCAAAAACTGTAGTTCCATTAAATTTTCTGAACTGTAGTTGCAGTAAATGAGCTACAAATTCCCACTCAGAACATACAGAATGAAAAGAGGTAACAAGAGCTTTGATTCCATTTTCATTTCTAAGCAGACTCAAAAGGTATTTTGTCTGGAATCATTTGGATCCAGCTAAGGGGCAAGGCGAGGTGGTGAAGGAGCTGCTGCTGTCAGGCTATTCCTGGCTCAAACTTTGCCAAAGGATGCACCAGCCTCTCTCTCATACCTCTCATACAACTTCTCAAACTCCTCTCCCCAGACATCATCTAGGCCCGGGCATTCATTGGGGCACATCAAAGACCAGTCCTGCAACAGAAAGACTGAAAGTAAGCAAGGACAAACACTGTTCTTATCTTCCACACAGCAGGACACTGCAAAGACAAAATGTACATTAGCAAGCCTTCATGTGTTTAAACGCGTAAAGACTTTAATCACCACTTTTCCCTCCTCAACAGGGAAAACATTTTTATCAATTCAGCTCATTTCCGGGGAGTGGAAAGGGTGAAGAACACAAAATATTTTTTTCTAGAAGCTCAACTGTATTTTCAATAGAATGAAATACAAAGAACCAAACACACAAAGCATTACTTCTGTGCATTACCCTCCTGGTGGCAACTGTCTTTATATTAAAATAAAGAACATTTGAAAAAGATTGAGGGAGGACACCTGTGGTTCACCAAATGGGATACAAAAAAACCCCCAATTAGACTTATTTAAAACACGACAGCCATTTTCTAACTTCTTCAGTGTCTCAGAACTGATCAATGATCAATGGATAGATGTTGGGTCCAATGTCACTTTGCCTTTAGGCTTTTTAAAGCCATAGGACTTGATCCATTATCTTGACAAGAGAAGACGTAACCCAGAACAGAGTTAAGGGCACTGCTGCTGGCACATGCCATGGCCCACTCTTCGCAGCCCTGCTGGCAGGTGCCTGGGCTGTGAGCCCAGCTGCCCACCTGGTTGGTCTCCACGCGCTTCATGAAGAGGTCTGGGATCCAGAGGGCGTAGAAGAGGTCGCGGGCGCGCTGCTCCTCCTTCCCAGTGTTTTTCTTCAGGTCAAGGAACTCAAAGATATCAAAATGCCACGGCTCCAGGTAGATGGCAAAGGCTCCGGGTCTCTGGCAGAGCAAATAAACAGAAGAATCAGAACAACGCCTAGAGGAAGTTGCATCTCTGTCCCTAGCTTCTCGCTAAGGTGGAGAAGAAAAATTAAGTGGCTTCTGCCTGGCTGAAGCTTTCCATCATTTCCTGGATTATAACTAAACAATGGATTCGGCTGCTTGCAAAATCTAACAAGCACACCCAAGTGCTTCTGCATGTTTATTACACTTTGTTCAATTTCCAAATGAAGCACCTCACGCTACATTGGAGATCTTACTGGATGATCTCCCAACCTTCAAAAGGTTTTTGAAGCCTTGCACTACAAACCAGGAGGATCCAAGGACAGTCTCTTGGTGCCCCACCTGCACATCTTATATAATAGATACAAGCAAACTGGTATGAACTGGAACGTTTTTCAAGGTCAATTTTCAAAATAGGTGATTTTTAGAGAAACTCTACAGATAGAAAGAAGCTGGGGGAACAAGATACGTTACAGAGCATTTTTATTCACTGAACTCCTTGCAGTCAAACCTTTAACATGAGCCTAAGAGAGCTTGGAAAAAATCCCAAATGCTGACTGTACTTCTGGGCAACCCTTCCAGTATCTCAGAGACACCAGAGGCACAAAAGCAAACCTTTACACCAGGCATAGGCAACCTTCAGCCCTCCAGATGTTTTGGGCTACAATTCCCATCATCCCTGACCACTGGTCCTGTGAGCTAGGGATCATGGGAGTTGTAGTCCCAAAATATCTGGAGGGCCAAAGGCTGCCTATGCCTGTTTTACACCATGGGACTACCCAGTGGCAAGCCTTAGATGCCCACATTGAAAAGGAACTAAAAACACTGCCAGGCATTCTCACAGTAGAGATGTGGCGAATGACAAGCGCTTTCCTTAAAAGGAGTTTCAGAAGGTGAGAAGAGACATTCTAGGAAGAGACAATAGAGACAGGTCTGTGAGGCTGCATCCAGGTGAGAAGCAGGTGGTCTTCTTCTCCCCGCTCCTCCCGTTCAAAATCCTTCGGGCGAGATAGGATACTTGCAGCTTTTGATGGTGGAAAATTTCAAATCATGGCAAGGGAAACAATGCATAGGATCGTTCAAGAAATTCACGCGTCATTGGTCCCAATGATTCAGGTAACACATGAACAATTCAGACAGGCTTCTGTCCTGTTATCTCCACACTGTTGCTTGAGTTTTTCTTTATGCTGTGCATTATTTGTTGTCTGTGATGTACCAAGCAAGATTTATTATATGCTACCTTGAATGCTAAAAGGTGACTGACAAATGGTTTTAATGAAATACATTTTTAAAAATTGGGTAGGTAGACTACATTCCACCCAATCAAATTGATTAATCTGTATTAAAATATTTTTTTAAAAATGAGTTTCAGAACAAGAGCAGCGGAGAATGCTGGAAACGTCCTCAAGCACTTGAACTCGCAATCCCACTCCCCCAAATGCATACATAGTCTCTGGAAGAAGCCAACACACCTTGTTCCCCCCTTGGTCCACATAGCGAGCTGTGTTGTTGTAGACCCTCAGCATTGGGACAAGTCCATTAGAGTTCCCGTTGGTCTGAAACAAAGAGAAAGCAGGTGGGCATCACTTAAGGCACAGAGTACCTTGTTCCTCTTGCAGAGCAGCTGCCCAACCCCACACAGGAAAGGCTGCCACTTTTATAACGCAGGACCTGGTTTAAGTTACATTAAAGCCACAGCAGCCCAAGGGGTTGGAAAACAGGTGCTTTGCAGCAATCACTAACACAGCCAAGCTCTTCACAATTAAACTCACCCCGGCGATATAGCTGCCGGTGGCTCGAATGCAGCTCACTGCAACACCAATCCCGCCAGCAGACTTGGAAATCAGCGCACAGTGCTTAAGAGTGTCGTAGATCCCTTCAATGCTGTCATCCTTCATGCACAGCAGAAAGCAGCTGGGTGGAAGGAAACAGAAGTGTTAAATGCCACAGGAGGGGACAGATAACACTCAAGCTGACATTTAAAGTCATCGTGCAGATTTTTGGGGGGATGGGGGAATGTAAACTGACAGCTATAATTTCACTACAACGCTTAATTTCATAAGCCATAGGACATTTTTTTCCTGAAAGGATTTTATTTTTCTTCTTTGTATGAGAAGTTTTGAATCAATACCTCCCCTCCAGGCCCAGCAATTAGTATCAGCAGTTAAGAGAGAAACTTGTTTGTTAGCAACAGCAAGCAAATAGACCCTCTAGGTAGGCACTGTCCTGTTTTGGAGCAAATGCACCCCCCCTGAAGAAATGCTTGCTGGCGCACAACCCTAGAGTCGGACACGACTGGCCCGTACTTTTTTTAAAACTGCAGACCAGTCTAAGCAAGAGCAAGGAAGGGACAGCTGATGCCCATTTTATAGACAGTTAAAACCATTTTGCTTAAGCAACACCATCCTCAATTGCTCCCTCTTCCAGTGGCCACCTGCCCGGATTACCTGGAGAGCTGGGGGCGGTTGGTACCAGCATTGAAAAGAGTGGGCGACGCGTGGGTGAACCACTTCTCAGAAAGGAGGTTATAGGTTTCGATTACAGCATCGATGTCGTTCTTGTGGATTCCCACCGACACCCTCATCAACATGTGCTGGGGGCGCTCAGCCACTAGGCACCGGAAGAGAGGAGTCAAAAAGAAAACATGAGTGCACCAACGACAGCCTGTGAAAGGAGCCTCTGCCGCTGAGGCAACTGGGCCCAATGCATTCTGTCAGATCAGAGAGCAATTTCCTGTTCTGGCATCTGTAGGATTCCAGGCACAGCAAGATGTAAGAGTAAAAGCTGATGGGGGGAGGGGGGGAAGAGGAGAGTCAGTTCTTGCCAAAGGTCCAAATTAGCCCCCACCCCAACCCAAACAGAAGAAATAATGAGTGAACTGCTGCCATGTGAGTTAACAGAAATCCCTATCTACTTCTTCAGTGCAGAGGGGCTCAGTGGTAGAGATTACCGGTACGTATTGCATGCAAAAGGTCCCAGGTTAAATCCCCAATGGCATCTCCAGGTAGAACTGGGAGACATTCCCTGTCTGAAGCCCCGGAGAGCCTCTGCCGGTCAGTGTAGACAATATTGAGGTAATGTGGGCCAGTGGGTCTGTCTCCACATAAGGCAGCTTCACACGTTCCTATGCAAGGCAGCAGCAGCAGCAGCATGTAAGGAGCATTTGTAACCTAGAGCCCAATGAAGCTGCTACTTAAGATGGTTTTGAGAACACAAGAACGTAATGGCAGTACTCTCCCCCCTTGCAGTTATCACTGGCTGGTATTCAGAAGAATAACTACCTCTGACAAGGGGCCAGCTCTCAGTAGGAAGCCCAATACCTAGAATCACCCCGCCTACAGAAGCGCTAATCCTTCATGATTTAAGCTCCAAGGAGCATTAAAGTGTCAAAAAGCCCCCTTAAGCCATCACTTCTAGAAAGCTATGGCTTCATTTATTTAAAGCATTTATATATCACATTTTGTCAATGATTTCAAAACAGTTTACAAAACATTAAGAATAAGCTATGTGCAGTTGTACACAGGACTGAGACAATTCTCATGTACCACTTACCTTTGGAATTGATTTTTAGCAGATACGAACGCTCAAGTGTCTTAAAGAGGAAAGGGAAAGGACATAAGTCAGAGCTCATTATAAAAAATAAAGGAGTAGAAGATTTACTACCAAAAAAATCAACTGATTTCCACCACCACCACCCTCTTATTGCACCTGAAAGGCTGTGGCTTTCAATCAGTATTTCAGGAAACCCCGAAGTTCCTCATCAGGTCCATAATGGCAGACCAGCTTCCCTGAGGAAGTCCCTGCAACACACAGCTGCAAGAGGCTTCTAGGGCATGGGGGGTGGGGAAACTCTGACTATGGACTTAACTAAGCTCATTTTGAGTAAACCACACCAACCTTTCCCAGGTCTATGGTTCTTCCTCTGCAGGCAAAATTCAGCACTCTTTAAAATTTGGAGCCTTTTCCATCACCCTGCTTAACCAACACAAAACGGCCCCCAAAGCTCTTAATTTGGGCTACAAAGGACTCGGGAGTTGCCCACTGCTGGCTCCATTCAGTTGGATGGCAGGATCCAATTCCCCACCCCTCTCCTAGGCTGTGTTTCCGCCTCATGTTTCCGCAGTCTTCACCAACCTGCGCCCTCCAAATGTTGCTGGGACTACAATTCCCACCGGCCTCAGACAGCCCGGCCCTAGGGTGCTGTGGACTGATGGGGATTGTAGTCCAACAGCACCTGGAGTGTGAAGGCTGATGTGGCAGGGCAGCCACGCCATTTGCAGAGTCATGCAAGCAGAGCGGAGGGCCCTAAAACACACCTAGGATCCTTTGCAGTTTACGGTGTTGAGGGAAGCCATGGGGGGAAGTGCATGTTTTTCTCAGCAGGTTATCAGCAGTCACAGCTCCCTAGTATTGGGAAGTTTGAAAACTGCTGCCTTACTTAGAAGTTGCCTTATCAAAATTCCACTAGAGGGGGATGTGTGTGGCATACTGCAAAGGAAGGCATCAAGAGAAGGCACCTTGCCTCGACATGCCTTCCCCAAGCCATTCATATGAACAACAAGAAGCACTTGCCAGCTGCGATGAGGGTGCTTATTTGCTGCCTGGGGCTCCTGCACAGAACAGAACTTGCCGTTCCAAGCCTTATCGGTAACTGACACCCTTAAAGAAAGAACAACTCTTTACCTTAAAGCCGAAGTAATTATAGGAGAAATCCCGATCATAAATTATAGAAGAGTTCAGTCTCTGAGAGAAGAAAAAAATGAAAGTTAGATCAACACATTTAGACTATGTATACCCCAGTACTTGTAATACAAAAACCTACGTGGTGTGTGATACAAAAAGTATTTTTTAAAAAAGGCCTCTGGATGTGAATTGTTCCATTTTTCAACTACGTGATGACTCAATTTGTTTCCAAATGGGAAGCTAAGAAGCAAACAATTCTTAATTTCAAACCAGCGCCACTTCCTTTTCGCAGAATGCCCCCTGGCTCTGTTGACCAATATAACTGCATTTGGAATATTCTACATGTACCCAAAAGACCAAAAATGCCACACTGTATGAAAAATCACTATATTTGTCAAGGGCTTATTTCAAAGTACCAGATCTGAACACAGGGCTTTGGGAAAACCTATGTTTAAAAGAGATGGCAAGGCCACCTTCCACCGACATCCATGAGGCATTTGTGGAGCATGCATAATAGCACAAGGGCAGCTATCATGAGTGCACAAAAAATGCTGGCAAGTTAACTTTCAATCCATGCACATTCCTGTCTGGCAACTCATCTGCCGCTCCACAAATGCATGTGGACCATCCCATCATTCTGTGTCACAGAATATTACGCAGTTTCCCAAACACCAAGTGGATATTCAGATGAACACTGCTTCCCACAGTCTAGTGCCAGAATAGCCATTCTGCTTTTAACTCAGACCGCTTTTAATTCTTTCCTGTTAGCTCTGCCAAAGTGCTACTTACATCTTTGTTGGCCAATACGATGTCTAGAGTTTCCTTAGCAATCATTGGAGAATGTTTGCCATTGTGCGGGTTTACATAGTTGTACAAATCTTCCATCACATCTAAAAAAGGGAGGTTACTGCATTTTAATAATTACAACAGTAAGGTGTGCCAGTATTATTACTTGCTTTTGGAGACCGGGGGGGGGGGGGAGGGAGAGAGAGAGAACTGGCCAAGCTGAATGCCCCACCACCACTGAGCAAATCAGCTGAAGACATCACCTCATGCTTATTGAACAATGTTTTAACTTCACAATTCATCACAACCATTTGATCAGTGAGAATTTCAATGCAATCTGATGCCTCCTGGGTACATATTATTAGTGGGATTAACTACATCAAACCTCTCCGCCCAATAGTTTGGCCGTTAAAATCCCTCCAACATGCCAGTTCCACAAACGTTGCAGAAATGGTTTTCCTGTGTTGTGGCCAGCACCCCCACACTCACCGCTGAATACTTTCTTGGTTTCCTTGTGCAGGTTGGAGACAGCAATTCTTGCTGCGAGGATAGCATAGTCAGGGTGCTTGGTTGTCAAGGTTGCTGCTGTTTCAGCGGCCAGAGTATCCAGTTCTACAGTAGTGACTCCACTGTAAAGGCCCTGGATCACTTTCATGGTGATCTGAGCCTGGCCAAAAAAACGAGAGCAAATACCCACAGTGTTAGTTTGCTATAACAGAAAAAAGGGGGGGGGGAACAGTCAGTTTTCAATGACTTTGTTTGCCAGAGAACTATATGAATTTTGTTGCAAAGCTGTCCCCTTGGTTCCTTTCACTCTCAAGGTGGTTAAAGTAATATGGAGATTGAGATGCCTCAACAAGAGTAAATGTATGGGCCAAAATATTGGGAAATATTAGAAAAAGATGGAGACAATTGGAAATTGCAGAGTTTGGAGAAAATGAAGGATAAGGTGCGAGACTGGTTACATTATGCTCAGATTAAAGAAGTTTTTAAAAATGACAAAAAGTTAGGGTTCCAGGTGGAGAAATCGAAGTTAGAAACAGAATTGTTAGAACCAAAGACCAAGGTACTATCTAGAATGTATAACTTGCTGCTAAAATGGAATACACAAGACGAAATGGTTAAATCGGCTATGATAAAATGGGCACAGGACATTGGGCATAACATTATGTTTGAGGACTGGGAAAGCTTGTGGACCACTGGGCTGAACTTCACCGCATGTAATGCTCTGAAGGAAAATGTAATGAAAATGATATATAGATGGTACATGACCCCAGTTAAACTTGCCAAAATATACCATTCGTCTGATAATAAATGTTGGAAATGTAAAGAAAATGAAGGAACATTCTTTCACCTCTGGTGGACATGCCCTAAGGTGAAGGTCTTCTGGGAAATGATATATAATGAGCTGAAAAAGGTATTTAAGTATACCTTCACAAAGAAACCAGAGGCCTTCCTTCTGGGTATTGTCGGCCAGAAGGTGTTAAAGAAGGATCGAACATTTTTTATGTATGCAACAACGGCAGCAAGGATTCTCATCGCAAAAAACTGGAAAACTCAAGATCTACCCACACTGGAAGAGTGGCAGATGCAGCTGATGGACTATATGCAACTGGCCGAGATGACCGGCAGAATCCGTGATCTGGGAGAAGAGAAGATGGAGGAAGACTGGGAGAAATTCAAGATGTATCTACAAAAACATTGTAATTTGGTTGAATGTTAAGAAGGATGCTAGATTATAAAAAACTGCTCACCACTAAACTAGATTTAAATTTGATGATAAGTGAGACTAAAGAAAATATAAAATTTTTTGGAAGAAGTGCTAGATTATATTTGAATGACTGGACATGAGATTGTAAACAAGTTGATAATTTGTTTGGAAAAAAATTTTAACGATGTAAATGGGAGCGGGAGACGTGAGGGAGTCCAAAGAAGTGATGAAATTGTTGTGATAGAAGTAAGATCGTTTATTATTTGTGCATTTATATTTAAAAACTTTAATAAATATTTATAAATAAAAAAAACAAGAGTAAATGTATGAATCTTAAAACAGGTGGCAATGGGAGGGATGAGAGGAGGAGAGGACTGCTCAGAAGGCTGGGAAGTTGAGTAATGGCAGTTCCTCAGTGATTGCTTAGTGAGGCGCAAGGCTTAAAACTTGCAAGGTACCACCTGTAAATATACGGTAACCATGCTGAACAGAATACTTCGGAGGTACTCTAGATGGCTCAGAATTTTACATAAAAATGTGTCACCTGCGTGTGTTGTTTTGTTTTTAATCTGTGTCGAAAATCAATAAAAATTAAAAAAAAAGTGGCCATTTTCCCTGGAAGGCAGTTTACAGATTTATTTTTTTTAAAAAAATAGCATACACCCAAAAAGCAGACTGGTTTCCTAATCAGACTGAGGCAACTGTGCACAGACTGGAACTTCAAATGTATATTTTGTGGAACACAGCAGCAAACACTGCTTTGTCACTATCATGAACAGAACTTTCCTTAGAATACAAGGATCTTCATCCATTTATTCATGAGAATTTACGTTCCAGCATTCCACTACAATGTACTCAAGACGTTTTACCGTCCTTGTTTTATCTTAGACCATGACAGACTCGTGATAGCACCGAAGACACTCACAGGGTCAACGAAGTCCAAGTTGAGACCGTAACACAGTTTCTGGATCCGGGACGTGATCTTGTCAAACATGACGCGCTCATGGCGCCCATCTGCCGAAAAGAGACAGGAACATTTAGCATCACTTGCTGAGCAAACGCTGTCCTGGGTGAGGGTCCAGTCAAGGGTTTGGCCTCACAGCCTCTACCACTGCTGCCATATCCCTCCCAGAAAAAACTAGCTAGCCCCTCCAACAAGTAGAAAAAGTGGGCTGCAAATGCAATAAATGGGGACATCTAAACACACTGAATCAGAGCCTTCACCAGCTCAGTGCCCCAAGGGAGATCAATGTGAGCCTGTCAGCACAAGGGCCCTTTCATCCCAAACAGCAATTTGGGGGGTGGTGATAATGTGAGAGGTGGCAAGGGGAGATGTAGCTGCACCCAACCTGGTCCAGAGGACACCACCCCAGGTTGCCTCTGGAGATGCTTCTCTCCGGAGCCTGCAGGGTGACACCTCGGGGTGCCCTGGGTGGACCCTGTAGGGGGGGGGTGGGGGCGGTCTGGCAGGAACTGGGTGCTGCCTCACTCCTGGCATCAGCAACCCCCCCTCCCCCGTGTCTCTGGTGTGGTGCAGCGGACGAGGGACTGGGAGAGACCAGGGTTCGAATCCCTTCTCAGCCACTGCCTCTCCACCTAGCCTACCTTGCAAGGTTGGTGTGGGGATTAAAGGGGTGGATGGGAAAACCGCCTTGCACACCGCCTTAAGAACCATGGGAGGGGGGAAAGGCAAGCTGGAGTTTTATTACAGTCACGCCTCTTGTTACGTTTGCTTCATGATACATTTCTTCAGGTTGCGTCCCGTGGCGACCCGGAAGTACCAGAAAGGGTTACTTCTGGGTTTCGCCATTTGTGCATGTGCAGATGTGCAAAATGACATCATGCGCATGCGCAGAAGCTAAGAACCGCAATCCACGCATGCGCAGATGTGAATTGTGTTCCTTTCAGGTTGCGAAGGGGGCTCCGGAACAGATCCCATTCGCAACCAGAGGTACCACTGTATTTTTTATTATTATTACTACTACCAATAGACCCGCTTGCTGTTACTCTTAGTTGTTGTTCTTGTTGTTACTCTTAGTTATTGTTGTTGTTAAACTGACAATCCTGGCCTTCTCCCACACGACACACAAGGCGGCCAAAGAGGAGCAGCAGCAGCAACAACAGTGGCAAATGGTAATAATACGGCCAATGATAATAATGTTTCTTTTCCTGTCCGCTTTATACCCCACTCTTTACTTATTTTTCATTAGCTTTATTGCATTTTTCAAAACTACAGAGAAAGCATGAATTGAACATTACATCCAAATAAGAAAAAATAAGAAGAAAAATACAGAAAAAGAAAAACGGGGGGGAGGGAATAATAATTGAAAAAGAATTAGTCAAGTATACAAAATTGTTCTGTATTCACTTATTAAAATCAGGGTTGTTTTCTCCCATTATACCTGTGAGATTAAGCACAGCCAAGGATTGTTTTGGAAACCGTATTTTGCCGGGTAGTTTCTTTTTTTTTTTAAGCAATCCCATTCGTGTTTTTTTACCTTGTCGCCTGAGTGATCTCTTCTTAGTTCTGTCATTTTTCCATGCCCTTGACGACTCAAAGACCCCAGAGAGAGAGAGAGAGAGAAGAGAGAGAAATGGAAAACCCCCCCCCGCCCCATCTCTCTTTCTCTCTTTTTATGGCGGGAATTTTGGCCGAGAGTTTGGGGGGCTCACAGCTCCTGGCCCTTCCGTGTGTGTCCCCCCCTCACACTTCTCCATACAAGGGGGGGGGGTTGGGGGGGGATAAAGGGGCCACAAAAAGTCTTTCCTCCCCTCACAAAGACCTCCCCTCCTCACCTCTCTTGACCACGTGCATGGCGGCGGCGGCGGCGGCCTTCTCCTTCTCCTCCTCTCGCTTCCCTTCTTTCTCCTCAGGAGACCCACCCTCCGTCCTCGGGAACCGCGCGCGGGATGAGGCGGTTGGGCGCGGGGGGGGGGGGCGGCGTCGGCGGCGCCTGCGAAACGGCTCCTTCCCGCCAAGCCACGCTGGCCCCGCCGCGCCGCCGTAGCCACGCCCACGCCGCGACGCCGACGGAGCCATCTTGGGGGCTGGCACAGGTTTCCCCCCCACTTTGCAGCGGCCGGGCCGGGGAAAGCGGAGGCGATGGGAGGCCCAGCCCTCCCGTGCCCGGGACAAAGATGGCGGCGGTCTTTTCCCGCCTCTCTCTGAGGGGAGCCCAAGAGCGCGAAGAAACCTCACGGGGAAAGCGCCCTCCGACGGCTTTATTTTTGACTTCTCATTAGAAATTATTATACACGACTGGATTGTAAATACATACATAAATAAAAAAATCTCAAAGTGCTTTGCCAATTTTTTTTGAATAAAATACATGTATTTAATTTCACGAATTTTTAAGTTCTATGAAGTGGGGCTGTGGTTCTTGCAGTGTGATTATTTTTTAAATGTAGGACAGTATAAAAGTGGAATATTATTAATATAATACACCTCCAGGCACAGCAGCACCCAGTCGTGCACGAAGCCCTCTCCACCATGAGGACTAGGACCTTGAGATTCACTCCCAGGGGGAAGAAGGGCTGCTGGGCATGTGGGAATCCCCAGGGCAAAAGGCACCTCCAGGAAGGACTGGGAAGCCGCTCCCCGCCTGCAATGAGGCTCGTTTTTTCCACTTCTACCATAAAACATAGTCCATTTATATACTGTAAAAGAAAAAAGAATTTTAAAAAGCCAACTCTCAAAACAGTTTGAGAAATGATAAACGGATGAAATCAGCCGTGGGGAAAATTTACGGCAGTGGCATGAAACATGCAAAACATTACAATGCAAAAATGGGTTAAAAGTCCCAACTGCATGTTTTGGTCTAAGCAAGAATGTTTTTAGTGGGTGCAAAAAAGGGTCCTGTTCGAGATCATCATTTTTTATTTGTATGCCGCCTTTCCACAGTTAAAAAAGCAATGCTCAAAGTGGCTTACAGCATAACAAGATTTACTAAATTACAAAAGTCATAAACATTAAATAAACCACATCAAAAAAATACACAACCAAATGGGAAACAATTTCCACATAAATCTAACACTAAGAATACAGCATTAATGTCACAATTTAAAATGACACAGGTAAAAAATAACAGCAATATAAACAAAAACGGGTGCCAAATTGGCCCCTGACTGTGGGTGCCCTGCAGCATGCATGGCCCTGGCACCAAAATGTGTGGGTGCCCAGCCCCTTCATGGGGAATTTTGTGGGTGCTCAGGGCCCCAGGGTGTTGGCCCCTGGGCTTGAGATCCATAGGCAAGGAGTTGCAAAGTCGCAGGTGCTGCCGCCACACTAAGCGAGCAGGTGCTTGCAAAGGCAGGATGGAGGGGCATTTTCTGACACCTGAAGCAGCGCCCGTCCAAAGTGGCTGGGTGGGCACATGTGGGGCAAGGCCATCTCTGAGGTGGGTGGCCCTGTCTGCAACGGGGCAGAGAAAGAAGCTCAGGCAAAGTGGGACGGCTGCACCATACTTGATTGAGCGAGTGGATGCAGACCGTTTGGATCCCTCCCAATCGGGATTCAGGCCTCATCATGGGACTGAAATTGCCTTGGTCACACTGGTTGATGACCTCCGGTGGACAAGGGACAAAGGTGAGAGCTGTTTCCTAGTTCTGCTCATAGCTGTCAACTTACAGATTTGAAAATAAGGGACCAGCAGCCTCGAAAATAAGGGATCAGCAGCCAAAATAAGGGATTTTCCGGGCACAGGTATGTTCAGCTTCTGAGCCCCTCCGAGCCAAAGCAGAAAGCCCAGCCAGCAGCCAAA
Organism: Podarcis erhardii; assembly: GCF_964252035.2. NCBI lineage: Eukaryota > Metazoa > Chordata > Lepidosauria > Squamata > Lacertidae > Podarcis > Podarcis erhardii. Next base: position 4,273,895 of record NC_138508.1, read on the forward strand.
CGAAGCCTCATCAATAAGGGACAGCAGTGGGACATGGCGCTGGGATAAGGGACTGTCCCGCCAAATAAGGGACACTTGACAGCTATAGTTCTGCTGGATCTCTCAGCAGCTTTTGACACCATTGACCATAACATCCTTCTGGACCGTCTTGAGGGGCTGGGAGCTGGGGGCACTGTCCTACAGTGGTTCCGCTCCTTCCTCCTGGGCTGTGTTCAGAAAGTGGTGGTGGGGGATGAGTGTTCGGACCCCTGGGCCCTCACTTGTGGGGTGCCTCAGGGTTCCATCCTCTCCCCCATGCTTTTTAACATCTATATGAAGCCGCTGGGAGAGATCATCAGGGGGTTTGGACTGGGTGTCCATCAATATGCAGATGATACCCAGCTCTACCTCTCTTTCAAATCAGAACCAGTGAAGGCGGTGAAGGTCCTGTGTGAGTGTCTGGAGGCGGTTGGAGGATGGATGGCGGCTAACAGATTGAGGCTGAATCCTGACAAGACAGAAGTGCTGTTTTTGGGGGACAGGAGGCGGGTGGGTGTGGAGGACTCCCTGGTCCTGAATGGGGTAACTGTGCCCCTGAAGGACCAGGTGTGCAGCCTGGGAGTCATTTTGGACTCACAGCTGTCCATGGAGGCGCAGGTCCATTCTGTGTCCAGGGCAGCTGTTTATCAGCTCCATCTGGTACGCAGGCTGAGACCCTTCCTGCCCGCAGACTGTCTCGCCAGAGTGGTGCATGCTTTGGTTATCTCCCACTTGGACTACTGCAATGCGCTCTAAGTGGGGCTACCTTTGAAGGTGACCAGGAAACTACAACTAATCCAGAATGCGGCAGCTAGACTGGTGACTGGGAGCGGCCTCTGAGACCACATAACACTGGTCTTGAAAGACCTACACTGGCTTCCAGTACATTTCTGAGCACAATTCAAAGTGTTGGTGCTGACCTTTAAAGCCCTAAATGGCCTCGGTCCAGTATATCTGAAGGAGCGTCTCCACCCCCATCGTTCTGCCCGGACACTGAGAACCTGCGCTGACTACCTCAGGTTAAGAACTTTGCTTCAGGATGAGAACAGAAATCGTGCAGCGGCAGCAGCGGGAGGCCCCATTAGCTAAAGTGGTGCTTCAGGTTAAGAACAGTTTCAGGTTAAGAACAGACCTCCGAAACGAATTAAGTGCTTCACCCGAGGCACCACTGTGAGAACAGGACGCTGGGCTCCTTGGGCCGTGGGTTCTGGTCGCCTCAACTCAAAATGGATATTGTAGGGTTGGGAAGGGTTCGGAAAAAGGCAAACCAAAATGATCCAGGGATGGAACTTTTTACTTTAGAGAAAAAGCAAGTATGAAGCGACGTGGCAGAGGTTTATGAAAGGATGGATGGCTTTGATAAAGCGGGCAGAGGAAATTTTCTCTCTCCTGACACTAGAACTTGTGGACCTCCCATCAAGTTGAATGCTCTTGTGCTCGGATCCTGAGCACCTGGTCGGCCCCTGCGAGAGCAGGAGGCTGGCCCACATAGGCCCCCCTTGGGCCTGATCCAGGCAAGCTCTTCTTCCTCAAGCCAGGACTGCTAAAAAGTGGTACAGCATCAGTGCGCTTTGGGGTGTGGATGGGAAAGGACGGTGTCACAACAGGACCGATGAGAAAACGCTGTATTCCCTTTTCTTTTCTTTTTTCAAAGCAAGCAGTTGTTGCTGCCCTGGGCTCTCTTTGGGCGGGATGCAGTCTTAATAAACAAGTCCATAGAAAGCTTGTTTTCCTGCATTCCATGCGCTCATGCACTGATATAGAGACATGAAATAAGCCCTTTGAACTGCATCTCCTGCTGCTGCCAGAATCCGTTCCGCGGCTGCCATGGCCGGCTTTCATCGGCAGAGGATGCTGTTTCACAATCGCGCCACTTTCACATCCCGTATCTCAGATCCTACCAGCCAAAGACCAAACTCCAAACACAAAGCAGCGTCTCGTGGCTCTGGGTTGATTAATTAATTAATCAGAATATCTATGAGCTGCACTTTAAAGGGAGATGGCAAGGTGAAGGAATCTGAATGCTGGAAGATTCAGGACATGGAGCGCAGAGCTAAACTGTGGAACTCCCTGCCACTTGGATAGCTTTGAAAGGGGATTGGGCAAATTCAGGGAGGAGGAAGGGGCTCTCGAGGGCTATTCCATCCATAGTCCTTTCCTACTCCATGAACTTGCCTAATCCTGCTTTAAAGTCATCTGTGTTTTCGACCACCCCTGTCTCTTGTGGGAGTGAGTTCCATAGTCTAACTCTGAGCTGCATGAAGGAGGATTTTATTTTATTTCTTCCTTTCCCAAATCTTCCTGTGCTCCGCTTCATTGGGTGCCCACAGGTTCTAGCATTAGGAGAGGGAAGAAAACTTTTCTCTATCCACGTTCTGCAGGCTGAGCATAATTTTATAAACTTTAGTAATCCAGCAGGGGATTGGGCTAGGCAGCGCCTTTTTGACTGGCTCCAGGCAGGTCTCCGTCTAATTGGCAGGTGGGGCCCTGAGTCACCAGGCGGGTGGAGATAGGAACGCCAGGCGGAGGGACTGCGCCCAGGTGAGAAGCTCCCTGGGGAAATATAGCAATAATAATAATAATAATAATAATAATAATAATAATAATAATTCATTATTTATACCCCGTCCATCTGGCTGGGTCTCCCCAGCCATTCTGTGCGGCTTCCAACAGAATATTAAAATACAATAGTCTACTAACTAAACATTAAAAGCTTCCCTAAACAGGGCTGCCTTCAGATGTCTTCTAAAAGTCTGGTAGTTGTTTTTCTCTTTGACTTCTGGTGGGAGGGGGTTCCAAAGACGCAGAAGGCTCCCTCCCTCCATCCCAGGCAGGCAGCCTCCCAGAGAAGGGTGCGGGCACAGACAGGAAGCCTTTGCACACAAAACAGAGAAGACCCCCGCCCCATTTCAGCTCTGAAAAGGCAGAGGGCTCCTCGCTTCCATTCTCCCCAAGTCCCCATTTCTGCTTGTTTGTACGTCAGATCCATGTGCATCTCCTTAGTTGTTGCAGGAATCAGGGTTGGCACACACGGCCTCTGGACATGGTCTGGCTTCCTTCTCTAAGGAAACAGTGTCTACCCTTACAGCCTTTGGGGCAAGGCTTGTACATATTAGTACTGAGGCCAGAGGCCAAGCTGATTTTACTCACTGGGGATGCTGAGTGCAGATCAGAGCGGGGGGCGGGGGGGATGTGTGTATTTTCCTAGGCTACCCCATTGCTGGAGACTAAGTCTGTTGCTGTTATAAACAGTAGGTGCACTGATGTGAGTTCCACTGATACAGTGGAGGAGATGCAAAAGGTGCACAGATCAGGAGGAGTTTTGTAGTTGTTGTTTGGTCGTTTAGTCGTGTCCGCCTCTTTGTGACCCCATGGACCAGAGCACGCCAGGCACTCCTGTCTTCCACTGCCTCCCGCAGTTCAGTCAAACTCATGTTCGTAGCTTCGAGAACACTGTCCCACCATCTCGTCCTCTGTCGTCCCCTTCTCCTTGTGCCCTCCATCTTTCCCAACATCAGGGTCTTTTCAAAGGGAGTCTTCTCTTCTCATGAGGTGGCCAAAGTCTTGGAGCCTCAGCTTCACGATCTGTCCTACCAATGAGCACTCGGGGCTGATTTCCTTCAGAATGGATAGGTTTGATCTTCTTGCTGTCCATGGGACTCTCAAGAGTCTCCTCCAGCACCATAATTCAAAAGCATCAATTCTTCGGCGATCAGCCTTCTTCATGGTCCAGCTCTCACTTCCATACATCACTACTGGGAAAACCATAGCTTTAACTATACGGACCTTTGTTGGCAAGGTGATGTCTCTACTTTTTAAGATGCTGTCTAGGTTTGTCATTGCTTTTCTCCCAAGAAGCAGGCGTCTTTTAATTTGGTGACGGCTGTCACCATCTGCAGTGAGCATGGAGCCCAAGGAAGTAAAATCTCTCACTGCCTCCATTTCTTCCCCTGCATACATTTTGGGGAGCAGCGGGTGCTTATGGATCCAAATGGATCACTTGCATGTTCCGCCCACCGTTTTCCTCCCAGGATTTCAAAGTGGGGGCTTACACTGAATGCCCACCACGACCCTGCCAGGTAGACCAGGCGCAGAGAAGCAGTGCCCGGCCCATGCGCGCCCCCGGAGAACCTGGGGGTGTCCGATTTGAACCCCGATCTCTCCCGGACTCCAACCCCACACTCTAACCACTACACCACGCTGCCTCTCCTCCGGGTAGCCTTCATTCTCCTTCCCAAGAAAGCTTGGGAGAAGCTTCCCACCCTGGAGGAGGAGCCTCCGCCGGCCCAGGTGAGCCGAGGGCGGGCAGGTGAGCCCGGCTGGCCCCGCCCCGGCCCCGCCCCCGCCCGGCTTCCTCTTTCTCCGGCCGGGCAGCCGCGCCCAGGGGGCCCCGTCGGGCCGAAGCGCCGCCGCCATGCACACCCCGGCTCAGCCGGCAGCCGCCCCGGTGAGTGAAGGGGAAGCCTCACCTAGTGGTTGAAGCGGGCCGGGCTGGAGTAGGGGGGTGCCCCGGGATCCCTTGGTGCTGCTGGGGGGGGGGGCGGTTGCAGTAGCAGCTCGGAGCCGCTTTCCGAGAGCGTCTGGGCATGTGCAGAGTGCCTGATCTCTCCTAGTGAGGAACTGCGCGCAAAACGCCCCCTGGCGCAGCTGGTGGGAAGGATTTTTTTTTTTGGATGGTGGGGTCGCTTCTCGCTTCTGCCCCCAAAATCTCTCCACCTGACAGCCTTAAAGGAACCCCAAGCCTATTTTTTGCCCCCTCCTAAGCCAAGATTGGATGGTCTTCGGGGCAGAGACCTCCTACCTCAGAGCCCAGAATGGAGATGAGCCCCAGCAGCGTCCAATTTCTCTCCTAAGTCAGGATTCTTCCAGCTTGGGGCGGGGAACCCAAATCCCTGGACAGTCCAGACTTCTCTCCAGAGTCTCCCCTTTCCAAAGAAGGAGATTCCAGATAAACATTAGGGAGAAATTTCTGGCTGTTAAGAGCCTCGGCCAAAAGATGGGTCTCTTCTTCACTGGAGCTTTTAAAGCAGTGGTTGCGTGGCCATCTCTCAGGGATTATTTTAGCGGTGATTTCTACATTATGGGGGCTGGAATAGATGAACCCTGGGGGCCCCTTCCCAGCTCTACAGTCCTGTGGTTCTTTTCCTTCCTGCTGCTGATTTTCTCACCTGTTCACACCACCTGTGGAAGCCCAGCTCCACCTTTCGTTATGCCCGGCTGTGATCTGAACCGTAAAAGCTCCTCGCGTGGCACACCCAGCCTGTTATTGAGGATCTGTTAGGAGAATCACGACAGATCTGTGTCAGAGGAGAGGCAGGGCGTCGCTCCCTCAGTTTCATCTAACTTCCTGCTACTGCACCTTTCTGCTATCCCACCTGTGTTATGCGAGAGGGGGTGGCAGGACAGGGGCCCGACATGGAAGTTGTTGCATCTGGCCTGACTCCGGCGTACTGTGTTGGGGAGCCCTGCCTCTCTTAAGAATGCCAGCTTGTCTCCCTTTATTTATTTATTTTTAATTAAAACGTTGCTAAGTTGCTTTCCTGGGCAAACATCTATCCAAAGCAGCCAGCAAGCAAAACCAACATGCAAGAGATGGTAAGAAACAGTTTGATGCAACATCAGCAAAAACAAAAGCTAAGACTATTCTAGGCTGCATCCACAGAAATCTAGGGTTCAGATCAAGGGAAATCATAGTCCCGTTCTGTTCTGCCTTGGTCAGACCACATCTGGAGTCTTGGGTCCAGTCCTGGGCGCCACAATTTAAGGAGGATGTTGACAAGCTGGAATATGTGCAGAGGACGGCGACCAAGATGATCTGGAAAAACCAAGCCTGATGAGGAACGGTTGAAGGAGCTGGGTATGTTTAGCCTGGAAAAGAGGAGACTGAGAGGAGATACGAGAGCCATCTTTAGATATCACCCGGACAATAAAGATATCATTATTATTATTATTATTATTATTATTATTATTATGGTAGAGCAAGTTTGTTTTCTCCTGCTCTGGAGGGTAGGGCTCGAAGCAATGGATTCAAGTTACAAGAAAAGATCCTGACTAAATATCAGGAAGAACTTTTTGACAAATAGCCCTGGCCCAAACCATTGAGAGCATTGTTGTTGTTGTTTAGTCGTGTCCGCCTCTTCGTGACCCCCTGGACCAGAGCATGCCAGGCACTCCTGTCTTCCACTGCCTCCCGCAGTTTGGTCAAACTCATGCTGGTAGCTTCGGGAACACTGTCCCACCATCTCATCCTCTGTCGTCCCCCTCTCCTTGTGCCCTCCATCTTTCCCAACATCAGGGTCTTCTCTTCTCATGAGGTGGCCAAAATATTGGAGCCTCAGCTTCAGGATCTGTCCTTCCAGTGAGCACTCAGGGCTGATTTCCTTAAGAATGGATCGGTTTGATCTTCTTGCAGTCCATGGGACTCTCAAGAGTCTCCTCCAGCACCAGAATTCAAAAGCATCAATTCTTTGGCGATCAGCCTTCTTTATGGTCCAGCTCTCACTTCCATACATCACTACTGGGAAAACCAGAGCTTTAATTGAGAGCTTACTCACGTGCAAATAGGAAAGAGTTCTGCACTTTAAAGGTTTTCTGGTGAGGCACCAGAAACTGCACCAGGGGTTGTGAGAAGGAGCTGGTCACTTACTTGGTCAGGTGCAAATATCCTGGGTAGGTGGTGAAAACAGATTGCTGCTTGTTTTTGCTCTCCCAAATTGAGGCCGGAACTTCAACCAAGGCAAGAGATGGTTGCAGCAGATCTTGCCAAAAACGTTCTGCCACTCGTGAGCCCAGATTCTGAGGAAAATACCTCATAGTACAGACGACACCTATATCAGACACCTCTTAGCTGACAAAGAGCCCGAAACCATCAGGCCTGTGGCAAAGTACTGTTACATTGCAACAAGAATAAGACGAGCAATGATGTCAGCAACAGAGTCCAAATTGTAAACACCGAAGGAACGGTAATAAACAGTAGTGACATTTGAACTGAATTTTTTAAACCTTAAAAGCCGAAACCTGGTTATAAATATAAGCACCAATTCTGTGAATTGGCCATATCTCCACTGCTATTTGTAGCACAATACTACTTATAATGTCATTTTTATAAATTGCTTTCTGGTCATTGACCGTATTAAAGATATTTGATTTGTTCTGCCACTCGTGAGCCCAGAATCCAATCAAATTATTGTTGTTGCAATTTAGTACCTGCCCTTCACCTAAAGAGGGCAACAATCCTAATATTAAGATACAATATTATTGTAAGATGCAATACAATATTGTTACAATATTTCCTGCTTTATGTTACATTATTTTTTATTTATTTTTATAAAGCAGTAATTAGAGAAAAGAAGGGACCCATTGACGAGTGGGAAGTCAACTTAACGGAAAAATTGATGTGATTTTGTATTGATTTGATAGAAATTTGTTAAACTAATAAAAAATATTGGACAATATTTTTTTTAAATACCTTAAAACAAAATGACAGAACAAAGGCAAGTCCTTAAAATACACGTCTCAGATGTCAACAGCTGGGGTCAAGGGGCGAGCCTTCCGCCTTCCCTGAAACCTGAGTGATGAGGATGCCACCTGCGCGAAGCGAGTGCCACAACTTAGGGGCTGCCACAGAGAAGGCCCTCCTTTCCTAGACTGGCACCTGCCCCCCTTTCCAGATTCAAGGGCTTTAAATGGCCACAAGATCCAATAATCTGGGTTGGCGTGTCTCCCTGGCCCCTCAACCCTTTGCTGTCCATCTTTTTCTTGGTCAGCCTGAGCCAAGACATTTCCCTCTGGCTTCTGTGACCAGAAGGGGTGCAGTGGTGCTGCCAAGGTGACTGATTCTCCCGGGCATTGCAGAGAGTTGAGGATGGGCTGCTGGAACTGAACCAAGTCCGCATCATTTTTCTGCCCCAGGAGCCTGGGGGGAGTGGAGCGGGGGTCCCCTGCCTCGCTGCGGTGCTTGTATGCCTTCACCGGAAACCTGGGACTGAAGGGTTAACCGGGCAGCCTGTTGCTCTTTCGAGAGCGGCTCTGTTTCCTCTTCTGAAGTTTGGTAACTTGGACGCAGCAAGGGCTCTTTGAAAATGGGATGACGAGGGCTCTTTGAAAATGGGACGCGTCATCCTGCCTTTCAGCAGCTCAGCTGGGCCCCTTTCCACAAATGGGAGCAGAACACCTTTCATTTGGCGCAGCAAGGAAAACAGCTAAACCCCCCCCCCATTTATTCAGTAAGGAGAGTGGGCAAGCTCTCGGCAAATCTTCAAGGCTGCGAAACCAATCTTCCCTTCCAAGGCTCTTCTGCCTGGCTGAATCCATAGGGATTCAGGAGGTCCCAGCTGGAAGAAACCCCCACAGACCTCCACCCCACTTGCAGTCTTCCCTGGGGGGCATCGGGTGAGTCACTGTGTGAACAGAATGCCAGACTAGATTCCTCCATCGCAGCGGGTTGGACTAGATGACCCGGGGACCCCTTCCGACTCTGCACTTCTGTGAGTCTTTCTAGACAGGTCTATAATAATAATAATAATAATAATAATAATAATAATAATAATAATAAATTTTATTTATACCCCACCCTCCCTAGCCAAGACCGGGCTCAGGGTGGCTAACACCAAGTAAAAACAATTGATTAAAATACAACTTATAATCAAGATTAAGAACAACATTAAAATGCAGCCTCATTTCAGTAGAAACTCAAATCAAAAACTTTTGGGGGGATGAAAACGTCAAATCTTCACCAAGGCCAACTATCCAGACTGCTCCTACATGGGCCAGAAAAAAGCCAGGGAAGTCCCCAAATAGGAGTTCCATCACAGAAGGAGAAAGGAAAAAGGAAAGAGGGGGAGGGGATCAAATTGGCTCCAAGCCAAAGGCCAGGCAGAACAACTCTGTCTTACAGGCCATGCAGAAATAAATCAGATCCCGCAGGGCCCTGGTCTCATGAGACAGAGCATTCCACCAAGTTGGGGCCAGTGTTGAAAAGGCCCTGGCTCTGGTGGAGGCTAATCTGACTTCCTTAGGGCCCAGGACCACTAGGGTGTTGCTATTTATGGACCTCAAGGTCCTCCGTGGGGCATCTTTAGCCTAGACCCAGGCTCTTCCTAGATGCACATTCAGAAGGATGCGCAGAGGCAGCTAGGGATGGTTCAACTCTGCGCCTGCAGTCGGAGGCAGCCATGCTTCTGAATGCCGGTTGCTGGAAACCACAGGAGCGGAGAGCATTGGTCTTGTGTTCGAATCCTGCTTGCAGGTTTCCCACGGTTTGGCCCCTGTAAGAACAGGATGCCGGACTAGACGGACCACTGGCCTGGTCACGCAGCTGAGTTCTTCTGAGCTGCCACAACCATTCAAGGGTTGAGCTTTAAACGGTGACGCAAGAGATAAGAAGAGCCGAGCTTCTGGATCAGGCCCGGGGCTCCTGCAGTCCACCATCCTGTTCTTCCAGTGGCCAAGCAGATGCCCCCAAGCGGAGCCCGAAATCAGGACCGGCAGGAGCACAGCAGCAGCGCTGCCCTGCCCCTCCTAGGACTCTCAGCTACAGATACTTGCAGGTATCGCTGCCTCTGACAGCAGAGTATCTACAAATGCACAGGACTAGCCTGTTGAGCCACTTACTGGACTTATCCAGGTGACAGGGTCATGGACAGACTCTCCCGCCTGACCCCTCGCTCCGCCTGCTTCTGTATACCAACCATATGTCCTGTCTCCGACAGCGCCCGGGTCTCAGGCATGCACACCCGGATACACGGTGCATCTAATTTGTGAAGAGGGAAAGGCACTTTGCACTTGCTCAGAGGCAGTCTCTGCACTGTGCCACACGCTCTCAGCGCCGAGGCTTCACTCCGACCTAATATTTGTTGGTGGGTTTAACTGCATTTCAATCTCATCTTATTCTCTGGGAAGCACAAGGCGGCACACAGCGTTCGCCATTCTCCATTCTCTGCTTTTATCACCCATTTCCTTGGAGGAAATGAAGGCCAAGTTAATGAAGGCCGAGCGATGATGACTGGCGGAAGGGGCCCACCGCATGTTGCGCCCGAGTGGAAATTCAAACTTGCCTGGATAATACAAAAGTTTGAAAGAGTGAAACGCTTTTGGGGAGTGCCCTGTGCAACAACAAAGGCGAGAGCCTGTCTGCTTTCCCCCTTGTGCATTTTAACGTCAGTGATGCCTCAACCTCTTCCGCCTACTTAGCTGCTGCAACACAGGAATTGCAGATAAAGTTCCCAGAGAGTTGGCCGTCCAACTTCCATTTAAAACCCTCCCCCAAAGGATCGGCCAAATGAAGTCACAGAAGGCACTGAGGTAAAGCAACTGAGGTGTGGAATTTTTGTAAATTTAGCTTTTGGAAATCTTCCCAGGAAAAATGTAATCTGGATACCTTTTGGAAACCTTTGAAATCAATACATGGAAAGGAAACCTGATCATAGTCTTGGTCTTTTCCCCATTCCACATATAAGGGAGTTTTTGTGAAATTCTCTTAAAATAATTACTTACAGTGTTCTTTTTAATTATACAGTTTTAGATTAGTTGAAGTATAAGAATGCAAGTTAAATACAGTCATACCTCGGGTTACAGACACTTCTGCTTGCGTTTTTTCAGGTTGTGGACTGCCGAAACCTGGAAGTACCGGAACGGGTTACTTCCAGGTTTCGGCGGTTGTGCATGTGCAGAAGAGCTAAATCACACTTTGCACATGCGCAGAAGTGCCAAATTGCAACTTGTGTGTGTGCAGACACGCCACTGCAGGTTGCAAACATGCATCCCGCACGGATCACATTCGCAACCCGAGCGTTCACTGTACTATGGCAAGAAAAATGAACGAAATATGTTTTAGTCAGACTGGATTGGTGTCATTTTAGTTGTTTTTTACAGATGGCACAAATTTAAAAAATGGAAATGTATACATTCCACACACACCCCCAATCTTGCATCACTAAAATATATCGTTATATTATGGGTGGAGGGTGGGGTGATTCAGAGTTCTTCTCTGAGGGTGCAAAGCCACCCTTCTCTTGCTGCACCTGTGGAATCCAGCGGCTCTCTAAACCCGCCAGGTTATGAAACCTCATTCCTGGGAACTGCTATGGGCTTGTGGTCTGGATCCAACCACACGAGGAGTCAACAGGGTGCCCTCAGCATGACCTGCCCGGCACTTCTGGGAATCGCAGCGGGTGCAAAACAGGAAGCTGGCGAAACAGACCAGAGATATTTGCTGGGCTCCCAGGGTTGCTCCACTGCTGCCTTCTTTCAGTAAGCTGTGGGGCTCTCCAGATGTTTTCGACTGGTTGGGGTTAGGCATCCAAAACACTATGAATTCCGGTGTGAGCTGCATTTTTTCTGCATTTTACGACGAATGCTAAGCAAGAAATACTCCCCCCCGCCCCCGTTCGTAAACAAGAGATGAGGCACAAGCGTCGTGTCTGACAAAAGCATAATAAAAGTTAATTCGGGGGCTAAATTAAATTTGAAGGAACTGGGCGGATCTTTGGGCGGCACATATGCTAAAAACAGCCCTGCACCCTCCCCTCCATGGTGTTAGAATTCCTGCTCCGTGATTGCAGTCATGGGATTGTTGTCTATCACATGCTGGTGTGTGTTTTGACTCCATGGAGTGGGAAGTGATGGAGACAGGATGTTTGTGTTCCTGTGTTCCGTGAAGTGGGACTATTGTCCTTTGTCCTTTTTTCTCTTTGCTGTCTGATGCTAGAGAGAGAGGGAGCCACGTTGCAGTGCTCCGTGTGTGTTAATATGTAAATAAAGTAGATTAGCCAAAATGCTGAGTTGCTGAGGTCTGTCACGCAAGCTGCGAAGACTCTGCGGATCCCTAAGTGTGCCAATGTCTGTTGGCATCGGTCGCTAAGATGAAAAGCGGACACGGAGCAATGGTTCCAAACTACAAGAAAAAAGATTCCACCTAAACATTAGGAAGAACTTCCTGACAGTGAGAGCTGTTTGACAGTGGAATTTGCTGCCAAGGAGTGTGGTGGAGTCTCCCTCTTTGGAGGTCTTTAAGCAGAGGCTTGACAACCATATGTCAGGAGTGCTCTGATGGTGTTTCCTGCTTGGCAGGGGGTTGGACTCGATGGCCCTTGTGGTCTCTTCCAACTCTATGATTCTATGATTCTATGTTCGGGCTGAAGGAGGCTTATGAAGCTCACGAACGAACGACCAGGAGGGAGAGAACATGCCAGTCAGGCATGTGTCTCTGCCAGGGTCCTACTCAAGTGTAAGCTGAACTCCTGACAACTTTTCCTCTTGTCAACTTTTTCAACTGCGTATTATTTCATAATCCATGGCCTCCAGGAATTGTTGAGTGGGAAGGGAGCCTGAGGGCATCTAGTCCAACCCCCTGCAATGCAGGAATTTCAGCCAAATCTTCCCTGACAGATGGTCACCCAACCTCTGCTTTAAAATCTCTGAGGCAGGAGAGTCCACACTCTCCTGAGGGAGACTGTTCCACTGAGCTAAAAAGTCCAAAATGCTGTATTGGGTACTGTTGTATTTTCCCAATTCCTTGCTACTAAAAAACCTAATGGTAGAATATCTGCAGCTAGCGAAGGTGACAGGAAGGAACAAAACAAAAGGTCTATAAGGCGTGGAGAATCTTTAAAGAATACTTTACAAACTATGGTATAAAAGGAAACATCTTGGCAGAACTAGACTGTATAAATATAAGTTAATAGGGAGATAAAAAGAGACTATATAAGAAATATGCAACTGTGCGGTATAAGTTAATTGATAAAGTACAGTGAGATTAATTGGAAGTCATTTTTAATTTCTTTATAAGTTTTATAATTGATTTCAGTATCATGGGGGAAATTTGTTGAATATCTGAAAAGAATATGTGATGTGCAAACAACGATGGCGGGGTTTCAAGAGGAACTGTGAAAGTCGAGATATATTGTTAAAAAGAAATAGAAGTGGGAGGGAAGTTTAATGGCAATATAATCAGAGAAATGCGTAATTGAGAGGTAAATATGGATGATTGTCAGAGAAGCTGAAGGAAGTTCAAAAAGAACTATATTTGTGGAAATTTCGATAAAATTGTATACTTGTGTTGGAAAATTAATAAAAATTATTTATATAAAAGGATTATAAGTGATGTTATACTAATTTTGTTGTTTCGTATGTTGTGGTTTGTTTGATTTCTCCATTATTTGTTTGTTTGTTTGATTGCATGCTTGTTTGTTTGTCTGTTTTCCCATAAATGTATTTATTTTAAATCAATGAAGATACACTTAAAAAAAAAAAAGTCCGAAATGAAATGCTGCAGCCTTTTTTTGCAGTGCCTCCTTCCTGCCTCGATTTCCGGTGACCCTCCTTCTTTCTCCTCCAGCCGCCGGGAGGTGCCATCCTGATGAATGGGGCGCCCCTGGAGGGGGTCCCCCCGTCTCCTGCCAGTCCCGCCCAGAGCCAGCTCTCCTTCCAGATCCAGCCGGTGACCCCGGTCCCTGAGCCCAGCCAGCCCCGGGGGACGTGGGGAGGGAAGTATGAGTTCCTCCTCTCCTGCGTCGGGTACTGCGTGGGGCTGGGCAACGTGTGGAGGTTCCCGTATCTCTGCTATCGCAATGGAGGCGGTGAGTGGCTCGGATGCTCTTGGCAAAGAGACGCCTCATGCTTCTAGTCCCCAGGGTGACAGCTGGAGAGCCTGAGGCAGAGGGTGAGGAGCTAGGTCCTTGCCTGAGCTCCATGGTCATTTATTACTTGCCGTATTTTTCGCTCCATAAGATGCACCTAGTTTTTAGAGGAGGAAAACAAGGAAAAAATATTCTGAACGAAACAGTGGATATGTGATTTTTGTGGTTCATGCTGTGGCCACAGACATGTGATTTGATGGTGAGTTTGGGGTAGCCCAATGCAAAAATCCTGAGGATCCATGTGGATCCGTGCTTTGTAACCACGTTTTTGCGCCATTGCGGCCCCAGGCAACAGTGGATGCGTGATTTTTTGGGTGCAGGCTGTAGCCATGGACATGCTATGTGATCTGATGGTGAATTTGAGGTGACCCAATGCAAAAATCCTGAGGATCCATGGGCTTTTATCTCCCCCTCCCAGGCAGCCTCCTTTATTGCTAGTGTGCCTTATCTCCCTCCTGATCACTTGCCATCAGTGGCTTTGTTTCAACACCCACTTCCCTCTTTCAAAAAAAGAGAGCATGATCTGCTTTTTGCCCCTGGGCAATTTGGCTCCAGGGACCACACATTCGCTCCATAAGACGCACAGACATTTTCCCTTACTTTTTAGGAAGAAAAAAGTGTGTCTTATGGAGCGACAAATACAGTATTTATGTCAGGGTTTCTGGGAGAAGTGAGGAGATGGCAGAGGAGACGGAAAGCGAGTGGGAGGAGGGAGAGAGAGACGAGGAAGAAGATGACGGAATTCGAAGGGAATCTATGAGCCTAAGCAGTGAGTCAGAGGATTCCCAAAAGGGAGCTAGCATGATCAGGCGAAAAGCAGGAGAAGAGAGAAGCTGTGAAAAGTCAGGGAAGGAGGGGAGAAAGCCCAGTGAAGCACAGACGCTGTCAGAGGGGTCTCAGCCGGAACGGAGTAAAGGGGGTGGAGTTGTCAGCCTCTCGGAGGGAGGAGGAACAGGAGAAAACAGAGAGAGGGGGTTGGAGCAAGGTGTTCAGCCGGAAAGGGTAGAGAGTGGAACAGGGGGCAGTATAGAGGACGAAGGAAAGGTCAAAAGCAACGTACGCGCGCCAAGTTCAAACATAGAGGCGCGCGGAAGTGGGGAAAGCTCAGAGGAGGAGCCCGGCCCCAAAGCCAGAAGGAGGGGGCAGGAGGCGGCAGAGGATTCAGCCTCAGGCGAATCCCGGAAAGAGAGAACCCAGGGGGGCAGAAAGACCCTGCGGAAAAGAAAGGAGAGGAAGAGGTGGTCTAGAGCCAGGCTATTAAGTTGGTGTGGAGGAGGGGAGGAGTCAGAGGGGGACTTCGGCGGTCTAACGTGACAGACGTACAGCCACAATGCTGAACTGTGAAAGAAGCAATTATCTTCAATAAACTTTTCCTGTAAGTAAACTACAACGGAGTAAGGTCTCTCGTGAGCTGGGACCCACCTGGGTGGCTGTGACAATTTATTTATTGAATTTACAGTGGTGCCCCGCAAGACGAACGCCTTGCAAGACGGAAAACCCGCTAGACGAAAGGGTTTTCCGTTTTGGAGGCACTTCGCAAAACAAATTTCCCTATGGGCTTGCTTCGCAAGACGAAATGTCTTGCGAGTTCCTGCGGGGTTTTTTCCCTTTTCCCCCCTTTTCCTCCCCCACCCCTCTATCGTACCTTCTGGTGCTGCCACCCTAAAGCAGCTGCAGTTGAGCTTGCGCTGGTAGCACACCAAGGCTGCTCCTCTTCTGGGAAATGGACCACACAGGGAAAGACTTGCAAAACATCCTTTCTCCAATGGTCTTAAACTTCAGAAGGCAAAGCAGAGAGCAGGTCCCGAGAGTGGCGGGTATTTTCTCTGCATCCCACCGGGCAGTTCCACAAACCTCCAGAATATAAAGGAGAAATTGAAAGTGCAGGCCCCTGGCAATTGCAACAAACCAGGCCCCAGGCTCCAGATCTTGGGAAATCCTTCTGCATTTCGTCACCAACATCTCTGCAGTTTCCGCCCTTGAGCGATGTTCCGGCAGATGCAGCTGGAGGTGCTAAACACCTTTTGAGCTTGATGCATTGCAAAGAGGAACGGGCCAGCCTTAGCCAACCCGGTGCCCTCTGTATGTTGAGGCAGAGCATAGCCGTTGTGACTAGGAGCCATCGCTGGCCCTCTCCTCCTCCATGAATTTGCCCAATCCTCTTTCAAAGCCATCCAAGTTGGTGGCCATTGCTGCCTCCTGTTGCAGAGAGTTCCACAGTCCTTCCTTTTCTCTGTTCTGAATCTCCCCACATTCAGCTTCACTGAATCCTGACGAGACAGAAGTACTGTTTTGGGGGGACAGGAGGCAGGTGGGTGTGGAGGACTCCCTAGTCCTGAATGGGGTAACTGTGCCCCTGAAGGACCAGGTGCGCAGTCTGGGAGTCATTTTGGACTCACAGCTGCCAATGGAAGCGCAGGTCAATTCTGTGTCCAGGACAGCTGTCTACCAGCTCTATCTGGTACGCAGGATGAGACCCTACCTGCCCGCAGACTGTCTGGCCAGATTGGTGCATGCTCTAATTATCTCCTGCTTAGACTGCAATGCGTTCTACGTGGGGCTACCTTTGAAGGTGACCCGGAAACTGCAACTAATCCAGAATGCAAAAATTCCTTCCAGTAGCACCTTAAAGACCAACTGAGTTAGTTCTAGGTATGAGCTTTCGTGTGCATGCACACTTCTTCAGATACCACTTCTTCAGTGTGCATGCACACGAAAGCTCATACCTAGAACTAACTCAGTTGGTCTTTAAGGTGCTACTGGAAGGAATTTTTTTTATTTTGTTTTGACCATGGCAGACCAACACGGCTACCTATCTGTAACTAATCCAGAATGCGGCAGCTAGACTGGTGACTGGGAGCGGCCGCCGAGACCATATAACACCGGTCTTGAAAGACCTACTTTGGCTCCCAGTACATTTCTGAGCTCAATTCAAAGTGTTAGCGTTGACCTTTAAAGCCCTAAACGGCCTCGGCCCATTATACCTGAAGGAGCGTTTCCATGCCCATTGTTTTGCCCAGACACTGAGGTCCAGCTCCAAGGGACTTCTGGCAGTTCCCTCACTGCGAGAAGCAAAGCTACAGGGAACCAGGCAGAGGGCCTTTTTGGTGGTGGCACCTGCCCTGTGGAATGCCCTCCCACCAGATGTCAAAGAGATAAACAACTACCTGACATTTAGAAGACATCTGAAGGCAGCCCTGTTTAGGGAAGCTTTTAATGTGTGACATTTTGATGTATTTTTAATCTTTGTTGGAAGCCGCCCAGAGTGGCTGGGGAAAACCAGCCAGATGCGCGAGGTACAAATTATTTATTTATTTATTTATTTATTTGACATCCACAACTTTTAGCATTATGGGAGAAGGAGGAAACTTTCCCTCTGTCCGCTCTCTCCTTGCAATGCTCAATTTTTAAAACTTCGATCATGTCTCCTCTTCCTGGTCTTATTCCCAAACTGAAAACTGCTCACCCACGGCACCAGTCCTGAACATCTGCTTAAAACAAGGGGGAATCAGTTGTCCTGCTTAGTCGTATTAAGCCATGCACAGTTTTTGGGGTTCGCGCCCCCAATCCCCGACTAAAGGCCTGCCTTGCGTCCCTCAGGGGTGTTCCTGATCCCGTATGCCATAATGCTTCTCTTCACCGGGCTGCCTCTCTTCTTGATGGAGCTGAGCCTGGGCCAATATGGCGCCGCAGGACCCATCACCGTCTGGAAGTGCTGCCCCCTCTTGAAAGGTAGGTCTCTCAGGTGCAGCTTGAAAAGTATTGCTGTTCGTATTTCCATAGTGATCAATTGATTCCTTTATCTCTCTTGCAAATCACCTTGAAGGGTTTTTTTTTGGGGGGGGCGTGGTTTTCCGTCCCTTGAGGACAAATCCTGTAACCCTTTCAAGACTCTGGGTTTCAATACCTGTGTCCAGCCACTAACTGCAGCTAAATCTGCAACATACCTGAGCATACCTGGTGGGCATTTCACCCTGTGTAGCTCCTCTTGTCTTTGTCCACAAAATTAAAAGCCGCCTGCTTCTTGGGAGAAAAGCAATGGCAAACCTAGACAGCATCTTAAAAAGCAGAGACATCACCTTGCCAACAAAGGTCCGTATAGTAAAAGCCATGGTTTTCCCAGCAGTGATGTATGGAAGTGAGAGCTGGACCATAAAGAAGGCTGATCGCCGAAGAATGGATGCTTTTGAATTCTGGTGCTGGAGGAGACTCTTGAGAGATTGAGCAATGCACAATTCAGACAGCCTACCTCCAGGTTAAACAAGCATTTTGTTCAGACTTAAAGATAGGGATCATTGGTTCTTGCAACCACCAATAAAAACTTTGCCCCTGCTAATGTTCTAGCGTTTGTCCAGTCTTCCAATAGGAACCTGACTTAGTGAGCCTCTGATTTTACTGGGAAAGGTACCAGCAAGGGTAATATCAGTTCAGCCCTGGCTTGCTCATATTTCGCACAGTGCAGCAAAATATGTTCTATAGAATCAATGCCTTAGGCACACGAGCAAAGTCTGTCCTGGTAGGGAACTCCTCTCAACCTGCCATCCAATACTGCAGAAGGAAAGACGTTAAATAATAAATTATTATTATTATTAGATGACCCTCGTGGTCCCTTCCAACTCTTCCATTCTATGATTCTACGATTGATTTCCCCTCTTCTTCCTCTGCAGGGATTGGGATCGGAATGCTGCTGGTCTCCTCGCTGGTCTCTCTCTACTACAACATCATCATAGCTTGGACCTTCTATTACCTGGGCATGTCTTTGCAGAGCCCCCTGCCCTGGTCCTGCGATGCCCCACAGAACGCCCACCTCTGCCAGTTGCAGGTGCACGTGGGGAGCAGGGTGTGTGTGTGTGTGTGTCTGTCTGTCTGGGAGAGGGTCTCCCCACCCCTCTTCCCACCTTGGATCAAATCTATGCTCCCAGGTGCCATAAGAAAGCTGCAGAGATAGCGCAGGATAGTGCGCACCCTGGAAATTATCTCTTTCAGCTTCTGCCTTCTGGAAGAAAGGTCCAGCGTTATGTAGACTAGGACCAGCCACCTGAGAATCAGTTTCTACCCAAATGAGATTTTGGTTTTAAACGCAGTGTAAGGTAGTCTTTATGTGAGTATATTATGTGGGTATCAGACTTTAGGGGCTAACCAGGCTGGGATAGCTGGGATAGCAGGCTTGTGGGTTTTTGAATGTCTGATGTAGATTTTTTTCAATTTCGTTGTTCTGTATGGGACAATAAAGATTATTGTTGTATTGTATCATATCCTGTGCAACATTTTGCCTGGAAACATAACTTTATAGTTATGGGAACCCAAAGGTCTTCTAGCCCAACCCTCTGCAAAGGGTTCTGTCGCACCAATGAGCCACTTCCCGCAGCAGAAATTCTTGGGGAACAGGTTCGGTGGTCAGCGAAGTGCAGGGCAGGAACTTGCCTTTGCTGGGCGACTCTGGGGGGGCCAGACAGTCACTGCCTCTCAGCCACCTTGCAGAGTTGTTGTTGGGGATTGAATGCGGAGGCAGAGAACGTGCAAATGCGCTTTGCTCAACTGCTTCGCTACCATTTCAGAACGAATCCTGGGGCAACGCCTCTCGAGTCAGCGCCAGCGAAGCCTTCTGGAAGTGAGTGCTGTTTTTATTTACCAATGTTGTTGTTGTTGTTCCCTGAAGGTCCCCTTGGGGTTACCCAGGTGAGGGAGCTCAGAGCTGACCACCTGACTGCCGTTCCTGCAGGTTGGCCACTGGGGGGGAAACAGGGGGCCGAGCTGGACTTCTTTTGGGTTTTGTTTTGGGCTGGGCATGGAGAAAGGGGGCTGGTTGGGGATAGAGTGCGACCCCCCCCCGATGGCCTCCTGTCTCCAGCCTTTCCGCTTGTTCTTCCCAGCGAACAGGTCCTTGGCGTGGTCCACAGCACCGGCCTGGGTGACCCTGGCCCCGTGAGATGGCCGCTGGCTCTGTGTCTGCTGCTTGCCTGGCTGGTCATTTTTCTGTGCATGCTCAAGGGAATCCACAGCTCAGGAAAGGTGAGCGACTTGCGGGGGGGGGGACATCTGTGAGAGACATACAAAATTTCTAGTCCTCATCATTCGGAATCCACTTTCCATAATTTCCCCCCATGCTGACAACTGTATATTATACACCAAATCACTTGCCAGTCATATCTCCTGATACTGAGTCAAACCAATGGCCTACCTAGGCCAGTGTTGTCTGCACTGGCTGGCAGCAACCGCTTCCCAGGCCTTCAGGCAGGAGTCTCTTCCAGCCATACCTGAAGACTCCAGTACAGTGGTACCTCGCAAGACGAAATTAATTTGTTCTGTGATTTTTTTCGTCTTGCGATTTTTTCGTCTTGCGAAGCACGGATTTTGGAACAGCTTCAAAAATCACCAAAGTCTTCAAAAACCTCAAAAAAGGCTACCACACCGCGTGCCATGAGTTGCTCCTCGAAGTGAATGCACGGCTTTAAGAAAAAGGAAACAAACTTGCAAGACAAAGGAAACAAACTTGCAAGACGTTTTCGTCTTGCGAAGCAAGCCCATAGGGAAATCCGTCTTGCGAAGCAACTCAAAAAACGAAAAACTCTTTCGTCTTGCGAGTTTTTCGTCTTACGAGGCATTCGTCTTGCGAGGTACCACTGTAGGTGGATTGAACCCGGGACCATCTGCATCCCAAGCCAATGGTCTGCCGCTGAGCTACGGCCCTTCCCTCATCACCTGCCATCTCCTGCCCCACCCCCAAATGCTGTCAGTCATCACCTGTCCATCTCCCCCTCCCTCGCTAAGGCTCTGGCTCTGGGTGCCCAAGTTGGGGGGGGGTGTCAGTCCCTTGCCTCCCCTGCTCTCCCCTCCCTTGAACTCCTGTTGGGGGGGTCTGGGGCTGGCTGTTGGGATGCATCCAACAAAATGGGGGCAATTTGCTAGCCCCCAGCTGGCTCCAGCCCACCGGCCGGTAAGCTGGGCGACCTCCAGTCCCTTGGCTCAGCGTGAAACAGCGACCCACAGCTTCAGAAGCTGGAGCACGCTCTAATCAGCAGAGTAGATAACCCTGCGCAGACAGAAGTGGCAGGAGATGACTGCGAGAGCATATTTACAGGCAGTTTATCGGGTGGCGCTGTGGGTTAAACCACAGAGCCTCTTGGGCTTGCCGATCAGAAGGTCAGCAGTTCGAATCCCTGCGACGGGGTGAGCTCCTGTTGCTCGGTCCCTGCTCCTGCCAACCTAGCAGTTTAAAAGCACGTCAAGTGCAAGTAGATAAATAGGTACTGCTCCGGCGGGAAGGTAAACGGCGTTTCCGTGCGCTGCTCTGATTCGCCAGAAGCGGCTCAGTCCTGCTGGCCACATGACCCGGAAGCTGTATGCCGGCTCCCTCGGCCAGTAAAGCGAGATGAGCGCCGCAACCCCAGAGTCTGCCACAACGGACCTAATGGTCAGGGGTCCCTTTACCTTTTACCTTTATTCAGCATACATCAGGACAAAGGAAAAAACATGTCTTCTCCTCTTCGTGTCCAGGAGCAGGCAGCAAAAGCAATAGCTATACACACAAACGGAAGTTCCCAGCAAGCTGTGGTGGAGTGTAAACAGACATGTGACATATAATAATCCACCCATCTGTTTTAAGGTGGAACAGAATATCAATATCCTAACACACACACACACACACACACACACACACACACACACACACCCCGCTCAGAGCCTGTCCCTTGTCTCCCCACCCAGGTGGTCTACTTCACAGCGACCTTCCCCTACGTGGTCATAGTGGTGCTGATCATCCGAGGAGCCACTCTGGAGGGATCCATCGAGGGTGTGCGATTCTACCTCTCCGCAGACTGGAGCCGGCTGAGCAGTGCTCAGGTACGCCTGGCAGGGGGGTTCTTGGGGATGGGGGGTGCGACACTGAGGTCCAGCTGCAAGGGCCTTCTGTCGGTTTCCTCCCTGCGAGAAGCCAAGTTACAGGGAACCAGGCAGAGGGCCTTCTCAGTGGTGGCACCCGCCCTGTGGAACGCCCTCCCATCAGATATCAAGGAAAGAAACAACTATCTGGCTTTTAGAAGACATGTGAAGGCAGCCCTGTTTAGGGGAGCTTTTAATGTTTGATGGACTACTGTAGTTTTTAATGACTGATGTTTTAATGTATTTTTAATCTTTTGTTGGAAGCCACCCAAGGTGGCTGGGGAGACCCAGCCTTATGGGCAGGGTATTATTATTATTATTATTATTATTACCGTGGTACCTTGGGTTAAGTACTTAATTCGTTCCGGAGGTCCGTTCTTAACCTGAAACTGTTCTTAACCTGATGCACCACTTTAGCTAATGGGGCCTCCTGCTGCTGCCGCGCCTCCAGAGCACGATTTCTGTTCTTATTCTGAAACAAAGTTCTTAACCTGAAGCACTATTTCTGGGTTAGCAGAGTCTGTAACCCGAAGCCTATGTAACCCGAGGTACCATTGTATTATTATTATTAGTATTTATTATTAACAACTATTATTAACAACTATCTGATTTTAGAAAACTTCTGTTTAGTGAAGTTTTTAATGTTTGATGTTTTATCGCTTTATTATGTTGGGAGCCACCCAGAGTGGCTGGGGAAACCCAGCCAGATGAGCAGGGTATAAATAATAAATTAGTAGTGGTGGTAGTAGAAGTAGTAGTCTGCGATGCAGAGTCCAGGACAGGCAGCACGGATAATCCAACTTTCATGTTCACAGAGAGTTCCAGTTTGGCGCAGTGGTTAAGAGTGTAGGACTCCTATTATCATAGAATCATAGAGTTGGAAGAGACCACAAGGGCCATCGAGTCCAACTCCCTGCCAAGCAGGAAACACCATCAGAGCACTCCTGACATATGGTTGTCAAGCCTCTGCTTAAAGACCTCCAAAGAAGGAGACTCCACCACACTCCTTGGCAGCAAATTCCACTGTCGAACAGCTCTTACTGTCAGGAAGTTCCTCCTAATGTTTAGGTGGAATCTTTTTTCTTGTAGTTTGGAACCATTGCTCCGTGTCCGCTTCTCTGGAGCAGCAGAAAACAACCTTTCTCCCTCCTCTATGTGACATCCTTTTATATATTTGAACATGGCTATCATATCACCCCTTAACCTCCTCTTCTCCAGGCTAAACATGCCCAGCTCCCTTAGCCATTCCTCATAAGGCATCATTTCCAGGCCTTTGACCATTTTGGTTGCCCTCCTCTGGACGCGTTATTATTTACTAAATTTGTATCACCCTTCACTCTCAGGGCGGTTCACAACATAAAATGACAATATAAAAACACAAAATACATAACAAAAATAAGAACAAACCCTTCGTCCCCCTGCCACAAACACATTTAAAAGGCTGTGGAATATTAATCTGCCCAAGGCCAGGTTGAGGAGGAACGTTTTTGCCTGGCGCCTAAAGGGGTCGAATGAGCCTCCCTGGAGGGGGCCACCGCAGAAAAGGCTTGGGTGAGTCTAGGGTTCAAATCCCTACTCAGCCATGGAGCTCGGTGGGTATGGCTTTGGGCCAGTTGTTGCCTCTTTCTGCTGAACCTGCCTCTCAGGGTTGTTGTGATTGTCAGGAGCTCAGCCTACACTCGAGTAGGACCTTTACAGAGACATGTGTCCGACTGGCATGTTCTCTCCCTCCTGGTCGATCGTTCGGGAGCTTCAAAAGCTTTCTTCTGCCCGAACATCACAGCGACCGATGCCAACCGTCACCGGCACACTTAGGGATCTCCATGACAGACAGACAGTTTGTGTACCTTGCATGACAGACCCCAGCAACTCAGCATTTTGGCTAATCTACTTTATTTACATAGAAACACACACGGAGCTCTGCAACTTGGCTCCCTCTCTCTAGCATCAGACAGCAAATAGAAAAAGGACAAAGGACAATAGTCCCCCTTCACGGAACGCAGTAACACAAACATCCTGTCTCCGTCACTTCCCACTCCGTGGAGTCAAAACATACACTGTCATGTGATAGACAACAATCCCAGGACTGCAGTCCTGGAGCAGGAATTCTAACAGTGATGATAAAATGGGGAGAACCATATTCACCACCTGGAGCTCTTTGGAGGAAGAGAGGGCTGTAATGAAATAAATTACAAAATTTGAGTTTCTAATCTGGCCTTTGCCAACCTGACGCCCTCCAGAGGTTTTGGATTACAGCTCCCATCAGCCCCATCTGCAACAGCTGTCTGGATCTATAGTGCAGAACTGCTGGAGGGGGGTCCCCAAGGGGCATCTAGTCCAACCCCCTGCAATACAGGAATCACAGGTCAGTCGCCCCCGTTCAGTTCCGGCAGCCTTGTTCCTTCTCCCAAGAATGTATGCTCAGGAACACTCTTTTCTGCAGCGCCACATGGCTTTTAATGTGTGCAAATGAAGAGGGTGGCAAATTGGGGAATCGGTGTTGCACAAATCGCTCCACAGAAGGGGTGGGAAGTGAATTTTGGGTAAAAAAACATCTCTTTCCACCCCACCCCAGGTCTGGAATGATGCTGCCTCGCAAATCTTCTATTCCCTTGGCATTGGCTTTGGGGGGCTCCTTTCTATGGCTTCCTACAACAAGTTTGACAACAATGTGATCAGGTAAGAGACTGTCGGGCTAAGAGTGCTCCAAAGGAAATCTACACTTTGTAGATAGATAGATAGATAGATAGATAGATAGATAGATAGATAGATGATAGCTAGATGATAGATGATGATGATGATAGATAGATATAGACAGATAGACAGATGATAGATAGATAGATGATAAATAGATGTATATATGTTGTTGTTGCTTAGTCGTTTAGTCGTGTCCGCCTCTTCGTGACCCCCTGGACCAGAGCACGCCAGGCACTCCTGTCTTCCACTGCCTCCCGCAGTTTGGTCAAACTCATGCTGGTAGCTTCGAGAACACTGTCCCACCATCTCGTCCTCTGTCGTCCCCTTCTCCTTGTGCCCTCCATCTTTCTCAACATCAGGGTCTTTTCCAGGGAGTCTTCTCTTCTCATGAGGTGGCCAAAGTCTTGGAGCCTCAGCTTCAGGATCTGTCCTTCTAGTGAGCACTCAGGGCTGATTTCCTTCAGAATGGAGAGAGCCAGTGTGGTGTAGTGGTTAAGAGCGGTAGTCTCGTAATCTGGGGAACCGGGTTCGCGTCTCCGCTCCTCCACATGCAGCTGCTGGGTGACCTTGGGCCAGTCACACTTCTCTGAAGTCTCTCAGCCCCACTCACCTCACAGAGTGTTTGTTGTGGGGGAGGAAGGGAAAGGAGAATGTGAGCCGCTTTGAGACTCCTTAAAGGGAGTGAAAGGCGGGATATCAAATCCAAACTCTTCTTCTTCTTCTTCTTCTTGATCTTCTTGCAGTCCATGGGACTCTCAAGAGTCTCCTCCAGCACCAGAATTCAAAAGCATCCATTCTTCGGTGATCAGCCTTCTTGATGGTCCAGCTCTCACTTCCATACATCACTGCTGGGATGCATGATGTAGCTCATAGCTTCTCTGAGTTGTTCAAGCCCCTTCGCCATGACAAGGCAGTAATCCATGAAGGAGATATCTATCTATATCATCTATCTATCTATCTCTATCATCTATCTATCTATCTATCTATCTATCTATCTATCTATCTATCATCATCATCATCTACCTACCTACCTTCCTACCTACCTATCTAGAAAAATATAATTCTTATTAGAGTTAGGGTTGATAATAATATTACCCAGCCCAGGTTCCTGGGCAGGCTATGATGATATAAAATTCAACGTTAAAACAGATCAAAAGAAACTGAAGCTAGAGTGAGTCCTAAATGCATCTCTCAGGTGCCAAAGACCAGGATAAAGAGGCATGTCTTCAGCAAATAGTATCCTAGGACTACAGAGTTGAAAGGGACCCCAAGGGTCATCTAGTCCAACCCCCCTGCAAATGCAGGAATCGCTGATAATTGAGGGACCGAATGCTCCCTTCTCCCTCCCTCCACGTCTTTTCCTGCAGGGACACCCTGGTCATCGCCATCGGCAACTGCTGCACCAGTTTCTTCGCCGGCTTCGCCATCTTCTCCATCCTGGGCCACATGGCTTGGCGGAAGAAGGTCCCTGTGGGGGAAGTGGCAGATTCAGGTAGGGAGGCAGGAGGAGGAGG
Source organism: Podarcis erhardii (assembly GCF_964252035.2). Lineage (NCBI taxonomy): Eukaryota > Metazoa > Chordata > Lepidosauria > Squamata > Lacertidae > Podarcis > Podarcis erhardii. Next base: position 4,299,642 of record NC_138508.1, read on the forward strand.
AAGGTTCTCGTCTGTTTTGGGAGGGGCTTACGTCCTGCCAATCAAAGCGGGGTGAGTCAATCTTGCAGGGAATGATGGAGAGAACTTGGATAGGTCGCTTCCTCACCTCCTCTCTGAATAAGCCTTGTGCTTGGGAGTCCAGGACCAAGGTGGGATTCGAACCCAGAACTTGGTTCACCCTGCTTCCCCTTGGCAAGTGCGGCTATGGCACCCAGGGCGTAAATCCCAGGTGCCTCAGGTGTGGCCTCGTGCGTGTGGTTTGGGAGCTGCACGGTCAGGGAAAAAACAATGCTCTCCAAGGTTGTAAAGACTGCGGAGAGAATAATTGGGTGCACTCTTCCCACCTTGGATCAAATCTACGCTTGCAGGTGTCATAAGAAAGCTGCAGAGATAGCGCAGGATAGGGCGCACCCCGGAAATGATCTCTTTCAGTTTCTGCCTTCTGGAAGAAGGTACAGGGTTATAAAGACTAGGACCAGCCGCCTGAGAAACAGTTTCTGTCCAAATGTGAGTTTGGTTTTAAACGCATTATAAGGTAGTCTCTGGGGGACACGGATGGCGCTGTGGTCTAAACCACAGAGCCTAGGGCTTGCCGATCAGAAGGTAGGCGATTTGAATCCCCGCGACAGGGGGAGCTCCTGTTGCTCTGTCCCAGCTCCTGCCCACCTAGCAGCTCAAAAGCACGTCAAAATGCAAGTAGATAAAGAGGTACCACTCTGGCGGGAAGGTAAACGGTGTTTCCGTGCGCTGCTCTGGTTCACCAGAAGCGGCTTAGCCATGCTGGCCACATGACCCGAAAGCTGCCCACTGGCTCCCTCGGCCAATAAAGCGAGATGAGAGCTGCAACCCCAGAGTCAGCCATGACTGGACCTAATGGTCAAGGGTCCCCTTTACCTTTAAGGTAGTCTCTATGGGAGTATATTGTATTAAATTATGGGGTATCAAAGTTTTTAGGGGCTAACCAGACTGGGATAGCAGGCTTGTTGGTTTTGAATGTCTGGTGTAGATTTTTTTCAATTTCGTTGTTCTGTATGGGACAATGACAATAAAGATTATTGTATCGTATCGTCCTCCATGCCCTGCAATTGATGCTGCCAAACACATCTGGGTTATTGGCCCCCAACTCTCGCCGTCCTTCCATCCTTCTCTAGGTCCAGGTCTGGCTTTCGTGGCCTACCCAGAAGCCCTTGCTCTGCTGCCGGGGTCGGCCTTCTGGTCCATCCTCTTCTTCCTGATGCTCTTCACCCTCGGAGTGGACACCTTGGTCAGTTCCAGATGTTGCCCCTCCTTCCACAGGCCCAAGGCTGGCCGGACTCTGCGAGAGAAGCCAGGCGCTCACTTAGAATCACAGAATTCCCGAGTTGGAAGGATCAATCCAGTCCAACTTCCTGCAATGCAGGAATGTGCAGCTGCCCCAGACGGAGATGGAACCCGCAGCCTTGGCGTTATCGGCGCCACGCTCAAACCCACTGGGCTATGTCAGATGAAACAACAGTTTTAAAGGCATCAGTCCAATAACTGGGGTGGGGAGACATTCAGACATGGCCAACCCTACTATAAGAACACCAGTTGAGCCTGCAAGATCAGACCAGCGGCCCACCTGGTTTCCCCGTGGCCAAACAGATGCCCATTATGGGAAACCACCAGGCAGGATCTGAGCCACCTGAGCAAGTCTCGCCTCCTGGGGATTCCAGCAACTTGGATTCAGAAGCATCACTGCCCCTGGCTAGGAGCCTTCGATAGTCCTCTCCTCCTCCATGAATTTCTCCAATCCTCTCTTAAAGCCACCTAGGTTGGTGGTCTTGTGGGAGGGAGTTCCATAGATCCTTCCTGGGTGTGTGTGTGTGTGTGTGTGTGTTCTTTTTTGGGAGGCGGCATGCTCAGATAATTGGCAGGCCCAAGGCAAAAAGGTGCATGGTGCAAGTGGATGGGACCAGTGCATTATGCACAGTTTCATTTTGCGTGGAAGTGCATGTCAAATTGTAACCCATGGAAGGAGGAGGGTAGGTCAAAATGGTGGGTGGGGAGGCGCTGTGGGTACTGGTCTCCCCCCACCCTAACCGCAAATGCTTCTCTTTCTAGTTTGGGAACATGGAAGGCATCACGACGGCCCTGATGGACGAGTTCCCTTCGCTTCGCGACTGGAGGCGCAAAGCCCTCTTCCTGGGGCTTCTCTGCTTTGCCTTCTACCTTCTGGGGCTCCTGCTAATCACAGAGGTAAGCAGAACGCCAGAAGAGTCTGGCTGCAGGATCAGCCCGGGGGGGGGGCATGGAGAACTGAGTTATTTAAGAGGCACTAGTGAACAAGAAGGGACACGGGTGGTGCTGTGGGTTAAACCACAGAGCCTAGGACTTGCTGATCAGAAGGTCGGCGGTTCGAATCCCCGCGACGGGGTGAGCTCCCGTTGCTCGGTCCCAACTCCTGCCAACCTAGCAGTTCGAAAGCATGTCAAAGTGCAAGTAGATAAATAGGTACCACTCCGGCGGGAAGGTAAACGGCGTTTCTGTGCGCTGCTCTGGTTCACCAGAAGTGGCTTAGTCATGCTGGCCACATGACCCATAAGCTGTACGCCAGCTCCCTCGGCCTATAGAGTGAGATGAGCGCCGCAACCCCAGAGTCGGTCACGACTGGACCTAATGGTCAGGGGTCCCTTTACCTTTACCTTAGTGAATGAGAGGGCATTCACATTGCCCATTCGCATGTCTCTGGAGGAGCCTTCAGTGAAACTAGGCTAGCGCTGAGGATCATACTGATTGGGTGCTTTTGATTTTTAACCCGTTCAAGAAAGAAGGTGCCTATATACACGGAGCATAAAATGTTTCATGAGATGTTATCTTTCTGCTGTTGTATCTATTTATGTTGTATTTTATGCTGTTTTTTAAGTCGCATTCTTGATCAAGCTGTTAGCCGCCCTGAGCCCGGTTTTTAAACAGGGAAGGGCAGGGTATATAAAAAAAATTATTATTATTATTATTATTATTATTATTATTATTATTATTATTATTATCCAGTCCAGCAGCTTGTTCCCACAGCAGCGAACCAAGATGCCCAAAGGGAAACCGGCAAGTGGGATTCGAGCGCAAGAAGGCTGCAGGGCACAATGTCTCTGCCCTGTTGAAGTCCTCCTTCACATAGTTAAACTGTGGAACTCCCTGCCACTGGAGGGAGCTTGGAATGAGGAGCGGGATAGTGGACTACCTGGATCCAGCAAGGCTCTTTTTCCGTTCTCACCTGTGTGGCTTTTCCTCCCTCCCCAGGGCGGCATCTACTGGTTCACCCTCATGGACTCTTACAGCACCAGCTTTGGGCTCATCATCATCGCCCTCTTCATGTGCCTCGGAGTTACCTTCTTCTACGGTGAGTACCTTGCAGGCCTCCCCACTCCAGTCTGTTTCTTCTAGAGCTCTCCTGGCTTCCAAACTGTTCTCCTCCTGCTGCACCGCCAACTTGAGGCATAGCCTGGAACGGCATTTGGATGCCCGCAGAGCAGTTGGCGCTTTGAGGAGCACAGCAAGATTTTGTGGCCAATTCCCACCTCTGTCTGTCATCCCCGCACCCTCTTAAACTCAGCCTTCAAGAGAAGAATTTGGGGATATTTAGCCTGGAGAAGAGGAGACTGAGGAAGTGGGACGATAGCCATCTTCAAGCATCTTCAAGTACTGTATTTTTTGCTCCATAAGATGCACCTTTTTCCTCCTAAAAAGTAAGGGGAAATGTCTGTGCGTCTTATGGGGCAAATGTGTGGTCGATCGCTGGCTCCCTTTCCGCCCCCTTGCCCAGGCCTCCATTGTTGAATGTTCTGCAGACGGAGGCTGTTTGTTTCCCAGTGACATGGGACTGGCTGATTAGATTATCTGTCTGGAAACTGTAGAAATGGCTCCCTTTCCTTTCCTAAAGAAGCTGCAGAACTGTGAGTTGAATCCCATAAAAACAAGATTTTTTCCCTTTGCAAAATAAGCTGCACAAAAAACCTCAAAAAACCAGGGCTTTCCCCCTTTCCTCCTCTAAAAACTGGGTGCGTCTTATGGTCAGGTGCGTCTTATGGAGCGAAAAATACGGTATCTTTTGTGTGGAAGATGGAGCCAGCTTGTTTTCTGCTGCTCCAGAGGGTGGGACCAAAGCCACCTGTCAGGAATCCTTCCGTTTAATTACTAAGAATGCATAAAAGCACGCTTCCTTTTTTATTTTGGCTCCAAGACTAGATTAGAGCATATACTTATCCTTGCACATATTTGTTTTTCAAATAAACGTGCAACTAATTGCTTCCTTTTGGTATCCCACTGTGCCATCTTCCATCAAACATTAAAAGCTTCCCTAAACAGGGCTGCCTTCAGATGTCTTCTAAAAGTCTGGTAGTTGTTGTTCTCTTTGACATCTGGTGGGAGGGCATTCCACAGGGAGGGAGCCACTACTGAGAAGGCCCTCTGGCTGGTTCCCTGTAACTGGCTTCTTGCAGCGGTTCTATTAACAGGCCCTAACAGTATACCTGAAGGAGCATCTCCACCCCCATCGTTCTGCCCAGACACTCAGGTCCAGTGCCAAGGGCCTTCTGGCAGTTCCCTCATTGCGAGAAGCCAACTTACAGGGAACCAAGCAGAGGGCCTTCTCGGTGGTGGCGCCCGCCCTGTGGAACGCCCTCCCACCAGATGTCAAAGAGAACAACAACTACCAGACGTTTAGAAGACATCTGAAGGCAGCCTTCTTTAGGGAAGCTTTTAATGTTTGATGGATTACTGTTGGAAGCCGCCCAGAGTGGCTAGGGAGGCCCAGCCAGATGGGCGGGGTATAAATAAATAACTATTATTATTATTATTATTATTATTATTATTATTATTATTTATTAATAGCCCATGCAAACTGCTGGTCTGAATACTGTTTTGGGGAGGGGGGCATTACAAATGGGTTTATGGAACCAAGGGGCAGGTATCCCCCCTCCCCCAAGGTATGGGAACTACATGTGAAAGTAAAACAAACAAACCTCCATCGGTAGGATTTGTAACTGGCTGACTGACCGAACCCAAAGGGTGCTCATCAATGGTTCCTCTTCATCCTGGAGAAGAGTGACTAGTGGGGTGCCACAGGGTTCTGTCTTGGGCCCGGTCTTATTCAACATCTTTATCAACGACTTGGATGATGGACTCAAGGGCATCCTGATCAAATTTGCAGATGACACCAAACTGGGAGGGGTGGCTAACACCCCAGAGGACAGGATCACACTTCAAAATGACCTTGACAGATTAGAGAACTGGGCCAAAACAAACAAGATGCATTTTAACAGGGAGAAATGTAAAGTATTGCACTTGGGCAAAAAAAAATAAAAATGAGAGGCACAAATACAAGATGGGTGACACCTGGCTTGAGAGCAGTACATGTGAAAAGGATCTAGGAGTCTTGGTTGACCACAAGCTTGACATGAGCCAACAGTGTGACGCGGCAGCTAAAAAAGCCAATGCAATTCTGGGCTGCATCAATAGGAGTATAGCATCTAGATCAAGGGAAGTAATAGTGCCACTGTATTCTGCTCTGGTCAGACCTCACCTGGAGTACTGTGTCCAGTTCTGGGCACCACAGTTCAAGAAGGACACGGACAAACTGGAACGTGTCCAGAGGAGGGAAACCAAAATGGTCAAAGGCCTGGAAAGGATGCCTTATGAGGAACGACTAAAGGAGCTGGGCATGTTTAGCCTGGAGAAGAGGAGGTTAAGAGGTGATATGATAGCCATGTTCAAACATATAAAAGGATGTCACATAGAGGAGGGAGAAAGGTTGTTTTCTGCTGCTCCAGAGAAGCGGACACGGAGCAATGGTTCCAAACTACAAGAAAAAAGATTCCACCTAAACATTAGGAAGAACTTCCTGACAGTAAGAGCTGTTCGACAGTGGAATTTGCTGCCAAGGAGTGTGGTGGAGTCTCCTTCTTTGGAGGTCTTTAATCAGAGGCTTGACAGCCATATGTCAGGAGTGCTCTGATGGTGTTTCCTGCTTGGCAGGGGGTTGGACTCGATGGCCCTTGTGGTCTCTTCCAACTCTAGGATTCTATGATTCTATGGTAAGCCAGGAGCAACCACTGGCCAGCCCTTGTGGCCTGTTTGGAGAGAGACCCCAAAGCCATGCCAGAAGAAGCCCAACTCCTCCTTTCTCAGTGGCCCAGCCGGAGAAGGGGATGGCTGCCTCGAGAACTTTGCAACTCCATGATGCAGCTCACCCATATTACCGTATTTTCCTGTCTATAGGACGCCCCCTTGTATAAGACCCCTATTTTTTTGGGGGGGGGGGACTCAATTTTAGGGAAATGAGGGGAGATGGCGCAAAGTTGTTGAGCCTCTCTCCCCACACAGCTGTGGGCAGGAAACACTCCCTAGATCATTTCCCGCGCGCAGTGGCATCAGGAGAAGTTGCGCTCCCGGGAGCACAACCTCCTCTGATGCCACCGCACGGGAGCATCAGGGAGCACCCGCCATGCGGGGAATCTGCACTCCCGCCAACAAGCTGGCTGGTGGCGCACCGCTACTCCACCCCCCATGCCACTATCTGTGTATTGGACGACCCCAGTTTTTTACGTGATTTTTGAGTCAAAAACCCTTGTCCGATACACGGCAAAATATGGTAAACCATGGAGAGGTGTCCCAGTTGAGGGTGCGGTGGCTGGGGGGGGGGCATTTCTGTCATGCTGCCCCCCACCTGCTAACTCCCTTTCCTCGTCTTCTTCCCCAACCACGCAGGCATCAACAAGTTCTGCCAAGATATCGTGGACATGATCTGCCGCTGCCCACCCTGGTGCAGTCAGCTGGTGCTATACTTCAAGGCCTGCTGGGTGGTCTTCACGCCAGGGCTCTTGCTGGTATGTCGCCCCCCCCTTCCGCTTGGGTGGGGGCAGGGCAGAGATTTTTTTTATCAGCTTCCTGCCACTGTTCATCTTGATTTAAATAACTGGATGGTGAAAGCCGAGTGTTCATTTTGGCTTTTCTTTTCTGAACCTGGATTTTTGCAACCTGGGCTGGACTCACAGAGTGTTTCTTGTGGGGGAGGAAGGGAAAGGAGAATGTAAGCCACTTTGAGACTCCTGAAGGGGAGGGATAAAGCAGGATATCAAATCGCTTCAGGTTTGCGACATGAAAAGGTTTGTGGCGCTTCAGGTTTGCGACATGAAAAGAGCGCAACCTGAAGCGCCGTATCTGCACAGGTGCACGGCACGATTTGGTGCTTGTGGGCATGCTCGAAGCGTGATTTAGCGCTTCTGCGCATGTGCGAGCGGTGAAACCCGGAAGTAACCCTTTCCGGTACTTCCAAGTCGCTGCAGGAAGTAACCTGAAAGAACGTAACATGAAGCAAACGTAACATGAGGTATGACTGTAATGGCATCGTGATATTGGAAGGCTTAGGGAGGCAAAATTCTCCCTTGTTTATTGGCTTTTCACAGCCATCTCTGTGGTCTCTGACCTCATAACACCGCTCCTTTGGCTCCCAGTACGTTTCTGAGCACAATTCAAAGTGTTGGTGCTGACTTTGAAAGCCCTAAACGGCCTCGGTCCAGTATACCTGAAGGAGCGTCTCAACCCCCATCGTTAAGCCCGGACACTGAGATCCAGCGCCGAGGGCCTTCTGGCGGTTCCCTCATTGTGAGAAGTCAGGTTACAGGGAACCAGACAGAGGGCCTTCTTGGTGGTGGTGCCCGCCCTGTGGAACACCCTCCCATCTGGTATCAGGGAAATAAGCAGCTACCCTATCTTTAAAAGACATCTGAAAGCAGCCCTGTTTAGGGAAGTTTTTAATATTTAATGCTGTATTGTTTTTAACATTTGATTGGGTGCCGCCCAGAGTGGCTGGGGAAGCTCAGCCAGATGGGCGGGGTAAAAATAATAAATTATTATCATTATTATTATTGCTTGCTGCTGCCGGAATAGCAAGAAAACCATTCTGCTCCTTTCACACAGGTGGGGAGGCTCACACGTGACTGCCCCTTTCTGAAACTCCCAGAATCCTCCAACAATTGCTTGTGTTTCCTTCTCCCTCCCCACAGTTCATCCTTTTCTACATCTTCCTGGATCTGTCCAGCACGACTTTGCATTACGGCACTTACCAGTATCCCCGGTGGGGGGAGGCCCTGGGCATCTGCATGGGGGTCGTGACCTGCATCCAGATCCCTCTCTGGGCGGCCATCGCCCTCTTCAAGGAGTCGGGGACCCTGGCAGATGTGAGTAGGATTCAGAAGGCTGAATGGTAATGTGATATAGACACCTTCCAAGGCCTTGACATGGAAGAGAGGGATCAAGCTTGTTTTCTGCTGCTTCGGAAGGGAGGCCCCAAACCGAGGGATTCCGAGGAGTTTCTGACTTAAGAATCAGGAAGAGCTTTCTGACAGTAGCAGCTATTCAACAGCCTCCCCTTGGGAGTTTGTGGACTGCTTGGAGGCTTTTAGACACAGGTTGGGCGGCCTTCTGTTGTGGATGCTTGAGCTGAGATTTCTGAATTGCAGGGTGTTGGATTAGAGCAGCCTTTCTCAACCTGTGGGTCCCCAGATGTTGTGGGACTACAACTCCCATAACCTCTAGCTAGCAAGGCCAGAGCTCAGGGGTGATGGGAGTTGTAGTCCAACAACATCTGGGGACTCACAGGTTGAGAACCACTGGACTCGTCCAATTCTACAGTTCCTGCCACTGGGCTGTGCAATTCCCTGGTTCAAAACCCCACCTCTGCCACTAATCAGTAGAGGGCCTTAGGCAAGCTGGCCTATCTTGAGAGTTGGAAGGGATGCCCAGGGTCATCTAACGTCACCTGGTTTTGACTGGTGACGTTTCGACCTTTAAAGCCCTATACGGCCTAGGACCCACGTACCTATGGGACCGCCTCTCCTGGTATGCTCTGCGGAAGACCTTAAGATCCACGAATGACAACATTTTGGAGGTCCCCAGTCGCAAGGTGGTTAGATTGGTCTTAACCAGGGCCCAGGGCCTTTTCAGTACTGGCCCCGACTTGGTGGAACGCTCTGTCACAAGAGACTAGGGCCCTGCAGGACTTGACATCTTTCTGCAGGGTCTGCAAGGCAGAGCTGTTCCACCAGGCCTTTGGTTTGGACTCAGTCTGACCCTTATGTTTCCCCTCCCTTATGGTTTTGATGAGGCTGCATTTTAAATTGCATTTTAACCTGTGTTTTAAATTGGTTCCCCCCGCCCATTATGTTTTTACTGTAATTTTACTGTTGTTAGCCGCCCCAAGCCCAGCTCGGGCCGGGGAGGGTCGGGTATAAATAAAATTTATTATTATTATTATTATTACTATATGGAGCACTTTAAACAGTCAAGACAATAAACGGCAGGTAATGTCTCAAAGCCAGCTTAGGCAGCAGGCAAATGACTACAGGGAGCTGCCTTTTATCGTGACCAGCCATTGATCCCTCCATCTGCACAGACACTTCCCTCTGGAAGCCTGCTGGATGAAGACCATAAGGTCAGGCCAATGGCCCTTCTAGTTCCAGGAGCCTGTTCTCACAGTGCCAACCAGGTGCCCTTAATGGGAAACAAACCAAAATCAGGATCTGAGCATGAGCCCTCTCCCCCCTGTGGTATTCAGAAGCAGAGTGTGGCCATTGTGGCCACTGACTGCCCTCTCCTCATTCATGAATTCATCCAATCCTTTTTTTAAAGCCATCCAAACTGGTGGCCATTGCTGCCTCATGTGGCAGGGAGTTCTGTAGTTCAAGCACGCTCTTTGCTCTGCAGGAAGAAGGCCCTACTTTTTAATCTTTCCCGAACCTTCCAATTCCAGCTCCCATCATCCCTGACTCCCAGCCGTGACTGATGGGGGTTGTAGTCCAATGACTGGAGGGGGGTGGCACTAGGTTGGTGATCCCTGACCCACACGGAGTGGCAGCGGCCCTCCAGGGTTCCATAGGAGGGTCTTCCCAACCCTACCAGGGGGATGTTGGGGGGCTGAACACGCAGAGCTCCTGGAGTCCTGAGCCCTCGTGCTTCTTTTAATTTAGGATGCAAGGTTGGAGGTTCAAAGCTGAACTCAGAAGCTCATAGCCTTTTTCTCTGCCGTTGTCCCAGCGTTTCAGGAAAGCCATCCGCCCTCTGAACTCCTGGCGCACTGCCAGCAGCCGGGATGCATCTCATGAGATCATCGATGTCCCCTACACAGTGAACCTGACGGACAACGACTTTGCAGGGGGTTGGCAGCCGCCGCATGGCGACGAAGCATCAATCTGTGGGTGAACGGAGCAGCGGTTGTCCGCCTTCGCCAACAGCAACCGCCCATCTCAGCTTCCTTGGAGACGTCCCCATCATGGCGTTGGGGAAGCCCTGCTGCTGTTTGCCAAGGAGAGTCTGAGTCGGGGGCCAAACTCCCCATTGCAAGGCCTGCCTAGGGCTTCAGAGCTCATTTCCCTGCGTAACAGGGAGGTGGCCAAGGCCTGGCAGGACTCTTCTACACCCTGCTGTGGCAATGTTGGTGCCATCTGCAAGCCCTGCTGGGCTCACGAACGCGGCAGGCTATTGCTGTCTCCAAGAGCTCCTCCAACTCAACGGATGGCTTGCCAAGGAGGTGCCACTCGCTCGAGAGGCCAGGTCCCAGCCAGTCTTTATGGACTGGCGAAGCGTTCCTCTCTCTCTCATTTGCACACCTGACTCTCCAGCCAGGAAGAAAACAAGGAGGACATTGTCTACTGATCTGCTGCAGAGCAGCAGGAAAACTCTGGGCTGCTACCTCTGTGTCCCTTGTGCCCCACCCAGGTCATTCTTCCTTGCTCCCTCTCCCTCCTCTCGCCCCCATTGTTGAAGTGGCCCAAGCAGATGGCCAGTGGAGGGCTGGGTTTCTAGTAGGTGTTTGTCCGTCTCTTTTTAGACACCCGAGTTTGGCAGAGTCCCTGCTAGGTGCCAAGTGCGAAGCCAACGAAGTAACCGAGCTCAAGCGGGTGTAGGGAAGGACCCGATCCCCTGGATAACGACTGGCTCTCCTGTGGGATGTGGGACTCAATGGCAATGCTGCCTGGGGAAGATGGGAGCTGGTGTGGGGTCCCCTAGCCCTGCCCTGATATTAATGTTCTGGAAGGTGCAAGCAGTTGGGTCTCTCCACCCTTGAGCCCCTTCCCCTGCCGTTGCTCCTCCTGAAACATGCCAGTTCAGGATTCCCTTGCCCACAGTCTCTGCACTCCATTGCTATGTTGTATTCCTGTTTCTCTCTCTTCAGATCTGTGGGTGCCAATGTCGGGACGAGTAGGGAGGGGGTTCTAACTGTGTGGGGCTTTGGTTGGCGGAAGTGGGGTATTGGGAGGGAAAGGTTGGGAAGATGCAACCCCTGTGAAGACCAGATGTGGAAGCAGGGCTCCCCCTCCCTTCCAGGGGAAATGGAAGATTTCCCCCCCAAATAAATGGTTCGATCTCTTCCAAGTGCCTTGATGCAATTGATTTTTCTCTCTCTCCCTTGGGAACTGGGCCAAAGACAGCCCAGGGTAGGGATTAGGGTGCAAACACATAACCCACAACCCACAGAGTGTGCATAAATGGTTATTGCAATGCTATAGCACAGGGCTGACCCTGAAGACAGTGAGGAAACGTCTGCTGATGTAGAATTTGGTGGCTAGGCTGCTCCCTGGGGCAAGACGGTTTGAGCCTTGGAGGCCAATCCTGACCCGTCTGCACTGGCTACCAATTTGTTTCCGGGCCCAATTCAAAGCTCAGGGCCACAATACCTCAAGGACTGCCTCTCCCCACATGAACTGACCCAGATCCTGAGCTCATCCTCTGAGGCCCTTCTTGGTGTGCCCCCCTCCCCTCCAATGGCAAGAGCTGTCCGGCAGTGGAACGGACTTCCCTGGAGGTTTTTAAGCAGAGATCAGACGACCATCTGACAGGGATCCTTCAGCTGTGAGCCACCAAGTCCTTACCAAGGAAAATGTGGGGTATAAATGTAAAAATAGTAATTCCTGCATTGCAGGGGGCTGCACTACATGCCCCTTGTGGTCCCTTCCAACTCTAGGAAATTGCCCCTCAGGCAGAGGGCTGTTCCTGAGCTCTTCCTCTCAGCCAAGGCCGTGTTGCAATGCTGCCCAAAGCAAACCCTTCCTTCTTGCCCAACCGCCACTTCCTGCCTGCCCCTCCCTCTGCCAAAGGCACCGACGCCACACAGCCGCCTTAAAATAATCTACATGCTTTTATTGGATTGAAAACAGTTTTATGAAATGGCCATTAAATAAGATCAAGACTTGGCAGGTGCAGAGCAGGGTGGCCTGGCGCTGGGGGGAACGGGATGCTCTCCTTGTGCCCATCGCTGCCCAGGGCAGAAGCTGGCAGCCAGACAGGACCTCGTGGAGGAAGAAGATGTGAAGGCTGCTTTCCTTGGCGCTCGTCGTGCCTCCTCTGGTGCGTGGCAAGGGTAGAAGGGAGCACCGCGATCCTTCTGGGTTCTCAAGCTGGCCTGGGCCTCTGGTCTCCATGGCCTTGGATGGTGGAACTTGGGGGTGGGGTGGGGGTCGCCCTATCCTCTGCTTGAGCTGAGCCCAGCCCCCCCTCCCTGTAAGTGCCCGGTCTTTTGGCTTCCTCACCAGACCCGGACATTGTCAAGCTGGCAGAGCAAGGCCCGGACGGCGCAGGCGCTTGAGGAGGGTGGAGGAGAAGCAACAGCAGGAAGCTCAAAGCGGTGCCAGCTTGGCCATCAAGTCTCTGAGTTTTCCCCAAAGCCCTTCCTCTGTCCTTGCAAGGCATGCAGGCATGGCTCTGGAGGGGAGGCTGCTGTCGGGGAAGAGGACCTGTGTCTGCCACGGAAGGAGGCCCACCAGTGGCCCAAACCTGTCCAAGTGCAAAAACAAAACAAAACAGAACCTGCGAGAGAGAATGGGAGGCAGCTCTCTTGCACGCACATCCCCACAAGAGCCGCCAGCTCCCAGACTGCAACCAGGAGGGCAGGGGGGTCTCCTCCGCTTGGTGACACGCAGCCGGGCGCCTGGCGTGGCCAAGAAGCTGGGCCAGCTCCGGTCTCCCTGCGTCCCACGTGCATAGGGCAAGACCTGGCTGTAGCAGGGACGTCCCGGGGCAGACAGCAACTCCAAAGGTAGAGTTGTGGGGCAGCTCTTGCAGAAGGCTTCTAGCCTCAGCGAAGCCTCCTGCTCATTTGTGAGCCAGAAAGCAGACACAAGAAAGCCCCCCAGCTCCTGCAGGGACCCCCCCACAAAGCCAAGCACCACTTGCAGGAAAGACCAGGCTTCTTTCCACCTGGAGGGGAGGTGTGGGGAGAAGGAAAGCCCCTGCTGCTCTGGGGCCAAGTGGCCGCTTTGTGGTCTCCTGCCCGCAGAGCTGGGGGCTGAACTTGCCCCTTTTTGTCTGTAACAAACAGTTGATGTTAACAAAGGGATCTAAAAAATGGGCTTTTGCAGGCCGATTGGAGTTCATCTCCCTCTCTTTCCCCACTCCTCCCAGCAGCCCTGGCATGCCCTCTTCCTGCCCCTTCTTTGCTTCACTTGAGGCAAAGGGGCTAGTCCCTAAAGTAAACCCACATATGGGGGGTGGGACAAGCAAGGCGAGCAAAAATCCTCTTGCAAAGTCCTCTCCCTCCCTGTGGGGTGGGCCACTGAGCCTCCTCGGGGCTGCTGCGGCGCGCAGGGGAAGCAGCGAACAAAGGGGGGCGTGTGGGGTGAACGGATCCAGTGTCGCACGGTGTGGCGGTGGCGAGAGGGCGAGGAGGGAGAGCTCGTCTGAAGCCATGCGCAGCCAAAAGCAAGGGACCCCCCACCACCACCTCCGGCGCGAGGGCGGTGGCCAGGCCGACATCACAAAATAAATAGGGGCGTTCCACCAGCAGCTCCTCCACCCAGAGAGCAGAGGGATCCTGGGGGGGAGGAGGAGGAGGAGAGGTGGGTGGGTGGGTGGGTGGGTGCTCCCCCTCCCCTCGCCTCCTGCTCCGTCCCAGTGTGGGTGTTTGGCTGGGGGGTTCCCTCCTTGCTAACCCCCCCCCCGGCCCGGACTTATTTCTTGGGCTTCTTGAAGATCTTCAAGGGGAACTTCTTCTTGCCCTGTCCCGAGGAGTCGGTCTCTTCCCCCGTGGAGCCGCTGTCTTCCTCCCCGCCGGCCGCGTTCTTCTTGGAGGCCAGGTGGGGGATGCGGCTGTTGCCGGCCTTGCCCTGGCTGTTGAGCCGGGGGTCGGAGGTGGGGGAGGGCGTGTCGGGCTCGGTGGAGCTGGGGCTGTGGGAGCGGGAGGAGTCGGAGTGGGCCTGGCGGGAGGGGGGCCCTGCCCCGGCCGCGTGGCTGATCTCCCCCAGGCTAGACGACTTCTCCAGGCCGTGGTTCAGCATCACGGCCTTCTTCATGAGGATGGGGCTCTCGGGGAAGGGCTCCGGCAGAGAGGAAGCCTCCGCCGGCCGGTTGCCGTAGCCGCAGGCGGCCGCCACTGCCGCCTCCTCCGACTTGTTGAGCAGCGCTGGCCGGGCAGGCAGCCGGGGGGCTGAGCTGGACGTGCGCTGGCTGTTGCTCAGGTGAGGGATGGAGGAATCCGAGTCTGAGTGCGATAAATCTCTGGGGGTGGGGGAGAGACAAGGAAAGAAAGCAGGGCGTGAGGAACCCGGATTTTAAAATGTGTGACCGCGCACTCTCCAGATTGGTGCATGCTCTGGTTATCTCCCGCTTGGACTACTGCAATGCGCTCTACGTGGGGCTACCTTTGAAGGTGACTCAGAAATTACAACTAATCCAGAATGGGGCAGTTAGACTGGTGACTGGGAGCAGCCGCTGGGACCACATAACACTGGTAATGAAAGACCTATATTGGCTCCCAGGATGTTTCCGAGCACAATTCAAAGTGTTGATGCTGACCTTGAAAGCCCTAAGCGGCCTCAGCCCAGTATACCTGAAGGAGTGTCTCCATCCCCATCGTTCAGCCCGGACACTGAGATCCAGCGCTGAGGGCCTTCTGGCAGTTCCCTCATTGCAAGAAGCCAAGTTACAAGGAACTAGGCAGAGAGCCTTCTCGGTGGTGGCTCCCTCCCTGTGGAACACCCTCCCTTCAGATGTCAAGGAGATAAACTGAGTTTTAGAAGACATCTGAAGGCAGCCCTGTTTAGGGAAGTTTTCCATGTTTGATGTCTTAATATGTTTTTGTACGTGTTGGAGGCTGCCCAGAGTGGCTGGGGTTAATAATAATAATAATAATAGTAATTACTGATGTCCAAAACAAACACACACACACCAACACACAAACCCAGGCAGGGTTAAGAACATCAGAAGAGCACACTGGATCAGGCAAACGGCCCGCCTAATCTAGCATCCTGTTTTCACAACGGCTGCCTGTTATGGGGAACCTGCAAGCAGGATTCAAACCAAGAGCCCTCTTGGAGTAATTTAACTCTGTGCAGCGGGGAGAAGTGGAGGCATCACAGAACGGCCCAAGTCAGGCAGGGAGGGGCTGGCTGGTTAGTTGTGTTAGCGTCCTTTTTTTCTTCCACCAGTCGAGAGGGCCAATGAGACGCCAAACCAGGCAGGGCAGGCCTCAAGACGGCAGCCAGGGGCACCCATGCTTCTGCCAAGGGAAGGAGGTAGGAAGTGGGGTTAGGAAGGCAGGCCGGGCCCCGGAAGGGAAGCCAAGAGGGCAAGCACCACTCCCGGAGGAAGCCGCACAATACCCATAGCTCTCGGCCCGGCAGCGCGTCCCGGAGGTGACGTCGGGAGGGGGCAGGTTGGGCAGGGCGTCCACCTGGAGGATGTAGGAGGAGGTGGTGTGGTGGTAAAGGATGGGCAGGGCGTGGCAGGCGGAAGCGGAGGAGGGCGAGTGGCCCGCGGAGGAGGAGGAAGGAGG
This sequence comes from Podarcis erhardii, assembly GCF_964252035.2. NCBI lineage: Eukaryota > Metazoa > Chordata > Lepidosauria > Squamata > Lacertidae > Podarcis > Podarcis erhardii. The sequence goes on from NC_138508.1 coordinate 4,315,423, forward strand.
AGACGGCGGCGAGGAAGAGGAGGAAGAAGAAGATGGAGAGCAGGTGGCCGCACTTCCGCCGTGGATGTCGGAGGCGAAGGGCTGGCTGCCGCTCAAGCTGGGCATCCGGCGCAGAGTCACCCTGCCGGGCAGGTAGTGGACCAGCGACCCCGATTCACCCTGGCCGGCAGCCTGGTGACTCTCTACCAACCTCTGTGATCCCAAGGAGTGCTGTGGGTCGACGAGGCGCTGGCGGACGCTGCTGGACATGGAGGGCGCTAAACCGGGAGAGAGGAGGGAAAGAGACAGAGGATTAGGAGGGCGAGCGGCTCAAGGGAGACAGGAGAGGCTGCTGGCTGTCAGCTTTTGTGCCCTGTCCCTGCCCACCGCCAATCGCTTCCCTGGAAAACTGAAGGAGCTCCACACTCGCTCTGAGCCCCCAGTAAATGGCTGTGGCAGCTCCTCCTTGCAGTGCCTTTTGTTTTGCTTGTTTTGTAAGAGTTACACACTGCTCGACTGGAAGGAGAAAGCTCAAAGCGACGTAGAGGAAAAAGTAAAACCATGAAATCATCTGTAAGAAAAAACTGAGCGCTGCAACCTAAGACTTAAAAAAAGTTAAAGTGGAAATAGAGTAAAACTCGCAGCAGCTTTCTACATGCTTCGGCAGGCTTGTCTAAGCCAAAGAGCGCAGGGAAGGCATCTGACGGATGTCAATAACAGGTTCATAAGCGTATAGGTGCCGCTGCACCAAAATATTGTTTTTGCACAAATGTGGAATGGGGCTGGTGTGGCACCCTAAGAGGAGCAGTTTTGTCGATCAAGGCAGTCGAGAGGCATCTATGGGGGTCACCTAAATGGCTTGCTGCCCTATAGAGGGTCCTTTGGGGGATTCTCACAAGCATCTCCCTCCTGTTTTCCTCTCCGGATTCTTCTCTCAAATGCAGCCCTGGTAACGGAGGAGAATCACCTGGGAAGGAGCCTGGCGGACTCACGTGAGGCCCTCGGACCTCCAAGGCTTCACAGCGCCCAGGCACAACCTCCCGACAGGGCACCATGGGAGGCTGGCACAGAGGTGCCTTCTGGGTAGGCGCCGTTCCAGGGGTGGAGAGTGCCTGGGCACTGGAGGGGCATGCAAAGGAAGCAGCAACATCAGAGGGGTTAAGAGGCGCATGGAGCAGGAAGCCGATGAGCAAGGGGGGTCCTGCTGGGATCTGAAGAACCAGGAAGAAGCTGCAGTGATTCCTGAACTGCAGGGGGTTGGACTAGATGACCCCTGGGCTTCCTTCACACTCTACAATTCTAATATTCCAGAGGGGTGTGAATATTACAATTCTAATATTCTTGGGGGGGGTGGATCGTTGCCCACAGAGGCAGGGGGAGGCGGCAGGTTGCTCTATCTTCTTGTTTCTTGCCAGAAGGCATCCTCCAGCAACTGCAGGTTTCAGCCTGGGAGGTCTTTCGAAACGCGAGAACCTAAGACCCACCTGCTGGATCAGGCCAATGGCCCATTTGTCCAGCCTCCTCTTCTCACAGTGACCAAGCAGGTGCCCATTATGGGAAACCCGCAAGCAGGATCTGAGCACGAGAGGAACTCTCCCTTCCTGCATTTTCCAGCAGCTGGGATCCAGAAGCATCGCTGCCTCTGATTGTGGACAGGGACGTTCAAGGCACAGAGTCCAGGTGACCACGAGTCCCTCCTGCCCTGCTTTCCTCTCTGCCTGGGGGTGATTCTGGGTCCCAGCAGGCCCTGCCCCCCAGGGAAGGTGTTAGTAAAGATGCCAGCTTTGGGGTTTTTTTTGTATGTGTGCACTTTTTTGGCTAGAGATGGAGGAAGAAGGGATGAGGTGAGAATTAGCTTCTGTGCTCAGAGAGGCTGCTGCTGGTGCCATTGTGTGAGCAGGAGGGCTTCTCCTGCCTGCCCTTTGCGTTTAGTTCAGAGGGTGGAAAGAGAACCCAAGATAATAATCCTCAAACCGGGGTATTTCCAGGAATGGTCCTCCGATGAGAGGGATGAGCGGTCGCTGAACCTGTGCCCCAAGAGCAAGGCTGCGTCTGGCGTTAGCCAACCAGGAGGAGGGCAGGGAGGCCGGTGGGGGGAGAGAGAAAGGGGGGGCGTCATTGGTGGGGAGAAACATCACACCTCACATCGGCATTTCTGAACGGCAAGCAAAGCACCCTGCCCTGCCCTCCGCCCCCACCCCAATCCCGTCAAACCTAGACCACTGCTCTGCACCCCATTGCCAGGGTAGGGATAGATGACCCATTGGGGTCCCCTTCCCACTCTGTGGCTCTGTGCCCACTCACCACCCCCAGGCTTGCCTTCCCGTCTGCCCCCAGCTGACACCCCCAGCAACCACTCTCTTCTCACCTTCCCTGCCCAGGGTGAGCAGGTTCCAGTCTATTCTAGGGGATTCCCGAATTGCCGGGGGGTGGGCTGGATGACCCTCGGGGACCCTTGAAGCACAGCAGCAAATTCCCCCCCACCCCCACTCCTCCCAGTATTGGGGAAATGCAGGGCAGAGGCAAGCCAGGCACTTCTGTCTTAGGCCACCGTGTGTCAGGGGTGCTTCAGAAGAGCAAAACGCTGGCGTGCAAACCTCTGCTCAGAAACTCCTGAGCCCCAGACTGCAGGTGCCTGGCTGAGCTTGGGGAACGCTCTGCGCATGTTCAAAGGAACTGTACCCTTGAGCTGAGCCTTACCAAGCCCCGCTTGATTCCAGCCGTGTTGAAGTCGCACGATGGGAGCCGGTGGCGTTCTGTAGCCCCAGGGCTACGCTCTCCTCCTCCTCCTCCCCACCACCGCCCCACTTTAATGCAGAGGTGGGGACGGCAGGACACCCGGCTCTTAAAGCACACAGGCGCACCAGGCGCTGTCATGTTACCAGGACGGTGGGGGCCGCTTCCCACTTCCCTCCATGTAGAATTTGCTTCCTGCCCCATATCAGGAAGGTGATATGGGGAGGGGGATCTGGTCCAGAGGTTCCCAACGTGGGGGTGGGGCAGTGGGCTCAACAGGGAACGGGAGCGCTAAGGGGGTGGCAGGGGGACAACAGAGGTGCAAATAACTATCACGAAAATCTGGCATCCCCGGATCAAGCCCATCCATTTTGCTGAATCAATTGAACGAAATAGTTTTAACTGGGCTGCAAATATTTGTGCAATTCACGGTCACCACCTTGAACTTTACCGTGCGATTCTCTTCCTTAGGGGGTTGTGCAAACTGCTATTCCAAATAATGCTTTTATACCGGGCAGGATGGGTGGCACTGGGGACAAGTTGATGGAACAGAGAGAGGGGGAGGGGGCTATTGGGTTGCTGTTTTTATTTTGATTATATGTTTTGTGGTTTTATATTTTGATTTTGTTCTGTGAACCCCCTGAGACCTCCAGGTATAGGGTGGTAATAAATAATAACGAAGGAAAAGCTTTGGGAATCTCTGTACCAGGAGGACTGTGTGAAAGTGAACCATCCCCTAGCTGGCGTTTCTCAAACCTGGGTCTCCAGTTGCTGTTGGACTACAACTCCCATCATCCGTTACCCCCAGAGGTCCTGCTAGCAAAGGATGATGGGCGTTGTAGTCCAACAAGCAACTGGAGACCCAAGTTTGAGAATCACTGCTAGCCAAAAGTCCTCTAAGAGGTGAGGGCTCCCTTGCTTTCTGTTGCTGTGAAGCCCCTCACCCCCGCTCCCCAGGGAGACCTACACTGCATGGACATGGGGGATACGATTTCCTCATCCAGGTCGTCCACGTCATCGGTCATGATGAAGTGTGAGGTGTTTGGCCGCGTGCAGCTTCCCATCCACGAGGGGTCGATGTTGAGGACGGACACCAGGGTGTGGATGCCCGGGTTGACCACGATCTGGAAGCCGCAGAGCATCTCTATCTGCTGCCAGCGGTGGAGCCGCTCCCGCAGGGCTGCCGTCACCTCGCTCAGGGCTTGCCTGCGGGGTGGAGAAGGGAACGAGCGTCTATGAAAATGATGCACTGGTGAGTATTCGACCTCTACTAGGTTATCTAAAATGTATAGAACAACTTCAAATACCTGCTGGAAGTGTAAAGAAAAGGAAGATACCTTTTACCATATGTGGTGGCCATGTAAGATAACAGAACCATTTTGGGAAATGGTGTATAATGAGTTGAAAAAAAATGTTTAAAATAACTATTGTTTAAAAACCAGAAGCATTTCTATTAGGCATTATAGGTGCCGAGATCCCAATAGATCAGAAAAGACTTTTCATGTATGCAACAACAGCTGCATGGATGTTATTAGCCAAGCCAAGCTGCTGGACTATGCCAAAAAGGCAAAACTAACCGGGAGACTCAGGAATCAAGAAGAGAAGGACTTTAAAAAAAGAATGGGGGGGGGAATTATAATTTACCTAGGAGACCATTGTTAACAAATTAAAACTTTAGCTGGACTATAAGACCCACTTATAAAGTAATGAAAATTATGGACAGTTTGGGAATACAAAAACTATGGAGAATGGACTGACATGTAGTTGTAAATATTGGTACAAGGAACCATGTAGGGAATGGAGGGATGTCTGGAGATTCAGAGAATGGTTATTAAACAATTTTGTTATAAATGTGTACATGTGAAAAGAAATAAACAAATATTATGGGGGGGGGAGAAAGGAAAGGAAAGAAGCAGGGCTGGAGGGAGCGGAGAGACAAAGGCCTGAGGTGCCTTGCAGGGGGTTGGTCTGGATGGCCTCTGGGGTGCCTCCCAAATCTACAGTTCCACGAACCCCAACCACGGAAGGAGCATAGCTGAGTGGCCAAGGGTCTGCTTCACATGCAACAGGCCCCAGATGCAATCTCTGGCAGCATCTCCAGACAAAAAGTGGCGAAGCAGATGGCGATGTGCCTGCACCACAGATCATCTTTAGCCTGCGGAGCGGATGGGCGGCTAGGCCCTTCCTCCTTCGCTAAGCGCTCTTGCTTCCGCAGAACAGAATGGGGGCTCATCTGCCTCCTGCACAGCTGAAGGCTCCCAGCTTCTGGCCTCCAAACCTGCGCAGCAGCTTCCTAGGATACGGGTCTTGCGGAGGGGGCAGAGCGGGCAGAAGCTGCCCACATACACATACACAGGAAACTCACTTGGCAGTCAGGATTTTATGATCCACGTCGTCCAGGGACGAGCTGTGGGCAACGTGGAATGTCCCAAAGAGAGTGTTGCGCTTCTTCTTTATCTTTTCGGCCTGAAAAAGGGCGTAAGCAGAGGAACGTAACTGAAAAGGTGATGTCTATTCAAACTTTTCTGCTCCTGAGTCTCACCTGCCAGCCCCTAAGGGACCCAGAGGGCGAGGCTAGGAAAGGAAGACACAGCCCACACCCTTGTTGCAGTGAGCTGAGCAGTCTGTGGATTCTGTCTCCCACCTCCATGGGCCTCATTGAAGCGTAAGAGCTCGGCTGCTGGATCAGGTCAATGGGCCATCTAGTCCAGCCTCCTGTTCTCACAGTGGCCACCCAGGTGGCCTAAAGTGAAGCCTGTAAGCAGGATTCGAACACAAGAGCCCTCTCCCCTCCCCTTCCAGAAACCGGCCTTCAGAAGCATCGCTGCCTCCAACTGTGGAAGCAAGAGCATAGGCACCAGGGCTAGGAGCCCTCAAAAGCACTCCATGAATTTGTCTAATCCTCTTTTAAAGCCATCAAGACCATCCTGTGGCAGGGAGTTCCATGGTTTAATTCTGTGCTGTGTGAAGAAGTACCGTATTTTTCGCTCCATAAGCGCACCGGACCATAGGGCGCACCTAGTTTTTAGGGGGGGGGGGAATAAAGGGGGAAAATTATTTTCCCCCCCCAGCCCCAAAGAGCAAAGAAGCTTCCTCTTTAGCCACGCGCAACCTCTCCACCCGAGCTTCCCCCGACCCCAGCCCCCAGAACAGGCTGCTTTCCGCAAGCCTTCTGAGACCGGCGGATAGCTGCCTGAAGCCTGGAGAGCGAGAGGGGTCGGTGCGCACCGGCCCCTCTTGCTCTCCAGGCTTCAGCGAAAGCCTGCATTTGCTCCATAGGATGCACACACATTTCCCTCCATTTCTGGAGGGGGAAAAGTGCGTCCTATAGAGCGAAAAATACGGTACTTTATTTTCTCTGTCCTGAATCGTCCAACATACAGCATCATTGCATGTCCTCAAGTTCTTGTGTAATGAGAGAGAGAAACTTTCCTCTATCCACTTTCTCCATGCGGTACACAATTTCACAAGTTCCTGCCATGTTGACTTTTCTCTAAACGAAAAGCCCCAGACGCAGCAACCTTTCCTCGTAGGAGAGTTGCTCCACCCCTGGATCATTCTGGGTGCCCTTTCCTGAACCTCCTCCAATTCTACATACCCTCTTTGAGGCGAAGTGACCAGAACCCCACAGTTTAGCCATGCGCTGCGTGAAGAAGTCCTCCCTCTCGACTGGGCCTCCTTGCTCCTTCTTCCCTGCCCCTCACTCACCCCTTCCTTGGCCAGGAGCAGCTGCTTCTCGGCGTTCTGCTTCTTGATGTTGTAGTATTGCACCTCCACCTCGTGGGTCAGCTGAAGCCACTTCTGCAAGGCCTCGGGGACGGCCCAGCTGCTGTGCGACTCCAGCTCCTTCTCTGCGTTCTTGAGCGCCATGCGCACCTGCAGGGAGCGGGGAACAACAGCAGCCGCTCTAGTAATTCGGCAGGCAGGCAAGGGGGCCCCAGGCACACAAGATTTCCTCAGGGGGGAGAGGCATCAGCCACGGTCAACAACAAGACGCACAAGCCCCGTCCGACAACCCCCCACCCACTCCGGTCTCTCTGGGCCAAGGGGTGCAGGTGTCCTCTGCTTATTGCCAAACTGGTTCTGAGCATCCTGGTGAACGGTCTCCCTTCCCACCCTATCAAGGGGGCCTGGAATCGGGACGCTGCAGCCCCTGCCCCTTTCTGTGCCCTTGAGAGTGGAAACGCTAACTGATCAGACGCCCGTGGGGTGCCAGGAAGCAGGATCTGAGCACAAGAGTCCTCACAAGAGTCCTGTGGCTTTCAGAAACATCGGGGCGCCATCTCTGCAGAGCCCTGGGTGCCCAGGCACTCACAAAATTTTCAGCGAGGGGTCTGGGCCCCCTCAATATTCTGCAGCCGGGTGGGCTCTCCCGCTGCAACAGCCGGCTCCGCCAGAGCCTGTCGCAGCAGCAGGAGGCCCTGTTGCAGGTCCCACCAAGCCGCTGGGAGGAGCTCTGGCGATGCCCTCCAAAAGGCCTGGCAGGGCCTGCTGAGGCTGCGACAGGCTCCACTGGGCTCTCACGGTGCAGTAGCAGGCCTTTAGGAGGGTGTGCCAGGGCGCACCTGGGAAGCCTTGCTCTCTCTAGCTGTGGAGGCAGAGCATCCTGGCTAATAGTCATCCGTGACCCCTGTTAGAATTCCTGCTCCGTGATTGCAATCATGGGATTGTTGTCTATCGCATGACAGTGTATGTTTTGACTCCACAGAGTGGGAAGTGACGAAGACAGGAAGTTTGTGTTCCTCTGTTCCATGAAGTGGGACTATTGTCCTTTGTTCTTTTTCTCTTTGCTGTCTGATGCTAGAGAGAGAGGGAGCCATGTTGCAGTGCTCCGCGTGTGTTTATATGTAAATAAAGTAGATTAGCCGAAATGCTGAGTTGCTGAGGTCTGTCACGCAAGCTGCAAAGACTCTGCGGATCCCTAAGTGTGCCAATATCTGTTGGAATCGGTCGCTGTGATGTTCGGGCAGAAGAAAGCTTTTGAAGCTCCCGAACAAAAGACCAGGAGGGAGAGAACATGCCAGTCGGGCATGTGTCTCTACCAGGGTCCTACTTGAGTGTAGGCTGAGCTCCTGACAGCCTCCTCCTGCTCCGTGATTTTGTCCATTCCTTTTTTTTAAAGCCATCCAACTTGGTGGTCCCCACTCTCTGCTGTGGGAGGGAGTTCCACAGCTGAACCACATACTCTGCAAAGGACTTTCTCTGATCCGTCCTGAATCTTCCAACGCTCAGCTTCATCAGATGTCCACACGTTCCAGTCTTGAGAAGGGAAACTCAGGCTGAACCCAACTTGGACCTCAAAACCTGTGTGCCACTTCTAACCCTCCTGAGCTGCAGAGATTGGGCTAGAGAGGTTGTCTGTGCCAGTCTTGCTGCCCAAGGTCAAGCGGTCATGAGAAACAGGCCAAAGATAGAACTGACTTGAGGTTGGATGAGGCCTTCTGGTTTTTTTAGCCCAATTATATGGAGACAGGAATCATGTGCATCATTTTAAAATTGGGATTGATGGGAGGAGAGAATCTGGCATATGGCTGCCACCTTTTTAAAAAGGCTGGCTTTGGGGGGCTCAGTTCCAAAGGGCAGCAGGTCAGGCAGAAACCTCCAGAGCCCACAGAGAGTTCAAGCCCCCCAGGAGGAGCTGTCCACCTACCCGGCATGGGGGCTGCTCCCGGCCAGGGCGTACCTGCTCCAGCTCCTGCTCTGCATACTTCTGCCGGCTGAGCTCATTCTCTGTCCCCTCCCGCAGCTCCCGGAGCCGGTGGGCCTCCTGCTTGGCGATGCTGATCTCGTCCTGCAGCCGCTTCTCCAAAGAGACCTTCTCCACCTCCACCGTGCGGTGCTCTTCCTGGGCCTTCTGGAGCCTGAACCACACACACAGAGAGAGAGACAGAGCAGAAATGGGCCATGAGACTGGCTGCCCACAGCCTGCTAGGGCTGGAAGTCTGGAAAGATGCAGTCACCTCCCCCAGGAGGAGTGCAGGTGGGCTGGCAAGAATGGAGAGCAAGAAAGCAGGTTCTGAAGCTCAGAGGAATGCCTTGGAGGAGGAAGCTGATTCAGATGCTCAGAGGGGAGCTGGACAGAAAGAGCACAGAGAGGGGTGTTGGGGGGAGAAGGCACAGGGAAGCTGACAGTGGAGAGCAAGACTAGGGGCCAGGTCATCCAGAAAGAGGAGCGAGGTGGTGATATAGGCATGGCTTCACTTACAACGCAGGAATTCTACAGCCCCTATTCATTTTTGCTTTGGTGTCTAGCCTCCCAAAGCTCCAAGAAGATTAAGAAAAGGAAGGCAGGGTTGAAATATACATTCTTAAAAAAACTAGAAGCATTTGTGGCGCTGTGGGTTAAACCACAGAGCCTAGGGCTTGCCGATCAGAAGGTCGGTGGTTCGAATCCCCATAACGGGGTGAGCTCCCGTTGCTCGGTCCCTACTCCTGCCTACCTAGCAGTTCAAAAGCACGTCAAGTGCAAGTAGATAAATAGGTACCACTCTGGCGGGAAGGTAAATGGTGTTTCCATGCGCTGCTCTGGTTTGCCAGAAGCGGCTTAAGCATGCTGGCCACATGACCCGGAAGCTGTACGCCGCCTCCCTCGGCCAATAAAGCGAGATGAGTGCCGCAACCCCAGAGTTGGCTGCGACTGGACCTAATGGTCAGGGGTCCCTTTACCTTTTATAGGCCAGGACATTAATAGGCAAGATGTTAAACTGCTTTTATCTGCAACAACAGCGGCAAGAGTATTGTTAGCCCAGAAGTGGAAGCAAGAAGAAATTCCAACGAAAGAAGAATGGCAGACGAAATTAATAGACTATGCAGAATTGGACAAAATGACAGGAAGGATTCGAAACCTGCGGGACCAGAGATTTACAGAAGACTGGAAGAAGTAGTATATGAACTATATGAAGAGCAATTGTAACCAACAAATTACGCTAGTAGGACTACAATAAGTTTTGTAAGGAGAAATATACAAAGTGTTACAAAGTAGAAAAAGATAAGAGATAATGGTTATAAGTTTGAAATGTAATAGGGAAAATAAGAAATGCATACCGAGAGACTAAATTGGAAAATTTTCAGACCAGACTGATGGAAGTCAAAAAAATTTGAATAAGAAGTAAAAGTATGTTCAATTGCTGTTGAAAATGATACGTTAAAAAACTAATAAAAATTTATATATTTTTTTAAATATTATGTTTTTTAAAAAATTATATTAAAAAAGAAAGAAAATGAAGGCAGGAAGGAAATGCAAGCTTAAAAGTCAATTAAAACCCCACCTGCAGCACCCCTCTGCCAACCAACCATCAACCCCTCAGCTGCAAACCACAGGAGAGTTGCTCTTTTTTTTTAAAAAAAAAAAAGATATTTATTTAAATTTCCAATAACAACATATAAATACAAGCAACAACCATAGAAAAAAGAAAAAGAAAAAAAACATACACAAAAACATACACAAACAAAGGACAACAAGTATAATTTCAAACCTTATTTTCTCAACCTATTTTCCCCGACTTCCTCATACCTCCCCGTTCTGTATTCTAATTTCATTATCCAATCCCAAAGTTTTTTTACTATTTCCATTCCTTTCTTTAATCAACATCTCTGAAAACCACCTTATTTTTGAACCCATGTCATTCTAGCCTTCATTAATTTTATAGTATTTATTAAGATAGTCTTTAAATTTCTTCCAATCTTCTTCCACTGTCTCTTTCTCCTGGTCTCGGATTCGAGCACAGGAGAGTTGCTCTTGTGCTTGAACCCTGCTTGCTGGTTTCCCACTGGGAAATCTGGTTGTGAGAACAGGATGCCAGACTAGATGGGTCTCATCCTGCAAGCTCTGCTTCTCACGTTCTTCACCAAACCTTGGCCCCCAGCCACGACTGGTGGTGGTGCGTTTTCCAAGGCAGGGGACTTCCTGACTCTGGGGGAGCCGCCCAACACACCTCCTTCTGACCCCACCCAGAGTGGAACCGAGGCCTGGCAGACATAGGTTTAGGCAGGGGGTTCTCGGCGACTAGCTGGACACACCCTGGGGCTGACGAGAAGGGAACGGAACCTCTCCCAGGCACACAGAGCTGCTTTTTGTCAGCGCCGTTTGTTTCCGAGGCTGCAAAATGCAGGGCACGCGTGTCTCAGTTTCCCACCCTGCTCTGCAATGATGCTGCAAACGAGACAACTGCGTCTGTATGGCAAGTGGAAAAGCGAGGCCGAGGGAGGGGCTTGGCCACCCAGAACTGTGGGCACCCACCCATAACTGCTTTTTGCAGGGCACCTGCAACACCTATTCAGCGGCTGGTTCCAGTTTCCATGAATTGGGCTTTGCCATCCTCTGAGAAGCTGGACTTCAATCTGATCTGATGCTTTAATGGAGCCCTTGCACTCTCCAAAACAAGGACCTTTGCCAAGAGAGGAAATGGAGACAATTGCATCAGCCTGTTCCAAGGAGAGTTGTGGGGCTTTGAGCCATCCTGGGGTATGTGTGAAACGAGATTACGTCACGGCACAGCATCCCAGGAGGATGGAAGGAGGCAGCGGAAATCTTTGTCCTGGCTCTTAGGACCCAGACCACAAGCTGCTCCCCCTCCCGGCCTTCCTCCAACAAAAGCATGCGCATTGCCTCGGAAAGATAATGTTTTTCTAAGATTCAGATCTAAGGACGGCCGACGATTACCCCATGGGATGCTGCAAAAGTAAGCCACAGCCCTCAGGACTTTACATCCCAAGATCTTAAAAAACTTCCTCTGCCCCCAATTCTACAAAGTTCACCAATGCCTGTTCCCTCAACACTGAAATCTGCAGGCTCCTACGTGATCCACTGCCTGCAGACACGCGTTCAAACCTTAAAAGTGAAAATCTTCAGTCTGCCTTTATCTATATAGAGCAAGAGCAATTGACGCGAGCGTAATTCGCTGTAATTCCTCACCAGGAACCAATGAACCAAGTGCAGTCAGCTTTTCAAATTCCAGGGGACAACAATCAGTCCAATTCAGGCATCCCCAACCTTCGGGCCTCCAGATGTTTTGGACTACAATTCCCATCATCCCTGACCATTGGTCCTGTTAGCTAGGGATCATGGGAGTTGTAGGCCAAAACATCTGGAGGGCCACAGGTTAGGGATGCATGGTCTAACTGTTATGAAAACATGCTCCTGTTGGAGAGACGAAAGTTGCTGCCTGCAGGGCTTCCCTCCTAGGCTGCCACGAGGTGCAGGATTCTGCTCCAAGTATGTCCACATTTAGATATCAAGAGACACAAACTATGATACATTAATTTGCATGTGTGTATGTACACACACTTCCTACACTGCAAGATTCAGGACTGGCAAAAGAGAGTCCTTCATGCAGAGCAGAGTTAAACTATGGAACTCCCTGCCACGGGAAGAGAGAGGAGGAATAAATCCTCTCCTCCTGGGCGGGCAATTCCGCTGTGATAATGTGGCAGGATGCATCTGGTGAGGGTGCGGAGTCTCCCCAGGCCCTCTCCATGGGCTGTTCTCTGAAACGCAAAGGCAGGTATTGCGTCTGCCTGCCGGGTGTTTGCTTAGCAGAAAACAATGGGCCTCCAGGGCCTGGATGTCCTGAGAAAGAGAGAGAGAGAGAGAGAGAGAGAGAGAGAGAGAGCGCGCCAGCCTCCTTGTCACCTGCTGAGGGTCTGTTCTGGGACACCACTGGCTGCCTCCTCTGTACGTTGCATTTCTGTCACCCTGCCAATGCGTTTCCTTTTCGGGCTATGTTTTACTTTTAGGGTATGTTCAGTCGGCTTTGGTTCAGCAATTTGTTTTGAGAATCAAAGGAGGAGGCCAAGGAAATTGAAGAACAGCTTCATGTACACGACAACGGAGGCAAGAGTCTTAATAGCAAAGGGATGGAAGAACGAAGAAATCCCGACCAAAGAACTGTGGCAAGGGAAACTGACGGACTATGTGGAATTGGCGAAATTGACACACAAACTGCATGATAAGGACAACTGCGACTTTAAAGAAGAATGGGAACCTTTTAGAAAGTATTTAAAGAAACAACAAAGTGAATTGGACTCCTTGGCAGGTTTTGAATGAACATACACAAATTTATTATTGGTAATATAGAGAGAGATAGGTTAAGGATCTTTACAATTTTATAATATGCAGAGATTAATACGTGCTGAGTAAATGTGGATGATGTGTTTTTGGTGTATTGTTATGCTGAAATTCTTAATAAAAATTAATAATAAAAAGACTAAAAAAAAAGAGAATCAAAGGAGGAGGAAGACAAGCAGGCATAAAAGGCAATGAGGGGAAACCTATTCTCCTGGGAGATTCAGCACCCGGTGACAAAACCAACGCATAAAGCAGAGAGCAAGGGAGAGAGAGGCTGCACTGAATTTTCGGGGGTTTCAGCCCCCAAACGTGCATTGGTCAGCACCTGGAGTGCTGTGTTCAGTCCTGGGCACCCCACTTTAAGGAGGATACTGACAAGCTGGAAGGCAAGCAGAGGAGGGCAAACGAAATGATCGAGGGTTTGGAAGTGGAGCCTTATGAGGAATGGCTGAGGGAGTTGGGGATGTTTAGCCAGGAGAAGGGAAGACTGAGAGGTAAGATGATTGCCACCTTCAAAGACCTGAAGGGCTGCCACATCGAAGACGGAGCAAGCTTGTTTTACCGCTGCTCAGTGACAGATGGAATGCTCCAAAGTGGGCGATGAAAGGTTCAGGAAGGATAAAAGAAAGTTCTTCTTCATGCAGAACCTAGTTAAACTATGGAATTCGCTGCCACCGGAGGCAGTAATGGCTACCAACTTGGAAGGCTTTAAAGAGGATTAGACAAATTCATGGAGGAGGAAAGGGCTATCAAAGGCTACTAGCCATGATGGCTCTGCTCTGCCTCCACAGTCAGAAGAGCAATGCTTCTGAATCCCAGTTGCTGGAAACCACAGAAGGGGAGAGGGATCTGGCGTTCAAATCCTGCTTGCAGGTTCCCCAAAAGAGGCATCCACTTGGCCACCGTGAGAACAGGATGCTGGACTTGATGGACCAATGGCCTGATGCCTGTCTTATGTCTGTAAGACAAAACTGCAAGGCCAGTCAGTAAGGGGCTCTGAAATTCAGCAGCAGATGGAATGCCCCAAGCTGAATGGGAAGGAGATGCCGGAGAATCCAGGTTTCCTCCAGTTCACACTGATAAGAGAAGGGAAAGCAGGCTTTCTAAGAGCATCAAACTCAGCAAGGTTGGGTGGGTGCTGGTGTGGAAGGAAGTGTCAAGAGCCTCCCTGGAGCTCAACGTAACACAAAGCAAGAATTCTGAGGAGGAAGCCAGTCCCCAGGAGGGCTGAGATCCACAGACTCCGAGGAGGGAGAGCAGTGGAATGTCCTCCAAAGGCCAAGCCTTGGCTCGTGGGCATTGCTCTACCGCATTGCTCCTTTCTCCAAAGGCAATCTTCAAATCTCTGCAGGGCTCTCACAGGAAGATGGAGCAAGTTTGTTTTCTGCTGCTCCACAGGGAAGGGCACAAAACCAAGGGATCCAAACGGCAAAAAAGGAGATTCCAAAGAAACACGAGGAAGAACTTTCTTAGGGCAAGAGCTGTTTGACAGTGGAGGAGACTCCCTCAGAAGATAGTGGACTCTCCTTGGAGGCGTCCTTGAGCATTGCAGAGGGTTGGGCTAGATGACCCCTTGGGGGTCGCTTTGATGAGGTGCCAAGGCGAGGGAGAGGGATGTCGTTGCAGCAGCTGCCTTCAGGCCTTTCCAGAAGCATCCGGCACAGGCCTCGCTATGCAACGGCAGCATGGGACGCTGCGGGGAATGCGAAAAATGTGCACTCTGGCAGGCAAGTTTCTCAAATAAACACATTGCCTGGGAAGAGCAGAACAGGCCACCGCTGTGTCACTCAAGCAGCGTTGCAACTTGCGAAGCACACCAAAAACACAAGGCAGCCCCTTGGAGCACAGCAGTGGTTCCCAAACTTTTTCGGGCGACTGCTCTTTTGGTTACCTCCCAGTGCCCCCTAACTCTACCCTACGAAAAGCAACATTCAGAACAGCAGTTTGCACAACCCACTAAGGAAGGCGATAAGTCAATAAAGGTCAAAACAGTAATGATTAATTGCACACTTATTCAAAATCCAGGGACGCAGGTGGCGCTGTGGGTTAAACCACAGAGCCTAGGACTTGCCGATCAGAAGGTCGGCGGTTCAAATCCCTGCGACGGGATGAGCTCCTGTTGCTCGGTCCTTGCTCTGGCCAACCTAGCAGTTCAAAAGCACGTCAAAGTGCAAGTAGATAAATAGGTACCGCTCCGGAGGGAAGGTAAACGGCGTTTCCATGCGCTGCTCTGGTTCGCCAGAAGCGGCTTAGTCATGCTGGTCACATGTCCCGGAAGCTGTACACCGGCTCCCTCGGCCAATAAAGCGTGATGAGCGCCGCAACCTCAGAGTCGGCCACGACTGGACCTAATGGTCAGGGGTCCCTTTACCTTTACTATTCAAAATCCAATGAAAACTATATGCTTGATGAACTTTATCTGGGGATAGCAGCTTTTCAAAGCCTGATATTTATACCTCCAGTTCTCCCACTTACCCCCGGGGTGCTACCACCCATTATGGGGACCAGTAGTACACAGGCAGGGCAATTTCAAAGCCACCACCACACACAAGCCGTCTCAGCTACCCTCTTCGCTGGCTCCTCTGCAAGACAAAACTTGTTTTCGGCTCACATTTCTGCCTCAGAGAAAAAAACGTTTCTCTCCCCAATTAACAGGGAATATTTGTGACGTTCCCAGTTTCAGAGATAACCCCGTGCTCTCGGCAGGGTCCTGACGCTCCATGGCGTTCCAGGGGCCTGTTTGGAGCTGCGGCTTAACGAGGAATTTCTGTCTCCCGGCAGAAAGGAGCCTGTGAGCTGAAGTGAAACCAGGCAAAAGAAAAGTCCTTCTTCGTGCAGCAGCGCAGAGCTGAACTGTGGAGTTCACTCCCACCAGACATAGTGATGGCCGCTGACCCAGGTGGCTTCAAAAGAGGATTGGACAAATTCATGGTGGAGAAGGGGGCTATTGATGGCTACTAGCCACAATGGCTCTGCTCTGCACCTCCACATTCAAAGGCAGCAATGCTTCTGAATGCCAGGAAACCTCAGTAGCAGAGAGTTCCTCTGGTGGTCAGATCCTGCTTGCGGGTTTCCCATGATGGGCATCTGGTTGGCCACTGTGAGAACAGCCTGATCCAGAAGGCTCTTCTGATGTTCTTACAGTGAGGGGGGGGAGTATTTGATCCCCTGCTAAATTTGCCCGTTTGCCCTCCAATGAAGAAATGACCAGTCCATAATTTTAATGGTAGGTTTATGGTAGCTGTGAGAGACAGAATAACAACAGGAAGGTTCGAGTAGCTACACATCAGCCTCGAAATCTTACTGACTTGGAGAGGATCTGCAAAGAGGAGCGGGACAAAATGCCTCCTGAGGTGTGTGCAAATCTTGTGGCCACCTACCAGAAACGTCTGACCTCTGTAATTGCCAACAAAGGTTTTGCCACCAAGTACTAAGTCAACTTTTGCAAAGGGATCAAATACTTATTTCACTCATTATAATGCACGTCAGTCTCTGACTTTTGTCTTCTGGGTTCCTCGGGGTTTTCCTGTTGTTATTCTTGTCTCTCACGGCTACAATAAACCTTCCATTAAAATTAAAATTAAAATTATGGACTGGTCATTTCTTTGTCAGAGGGCAAACGGGCAAATTTAGCAGGGGATCAAATACTCCCCCCCCCCGCACTGTATGTCTTGGGCCAACTAGGATGTCTAGGGCCAACTAGCCCAGAGAACTGGCTAATATATTTGCACATGGGATCTTGCACACATCACGCACGTATGTTGGGGGCCAGCAAGGCCGGTGCTCCAGGATGCTCTCCCAAAAGATCCTCCCCGAAGGTACACCTAATTCTGATGCGCTTTTGGTGGTGGAGCCTCATCTATGGGACCCTCCCTCCCCCTCCCCAATCAAAGTGGTTTGGCTCTCGTGTTGCTTTCTTTAGGGGAGACCCAAAGACATTTCTTTTCAATTCACCTTTGGTTAGGGAAGTCAGGGCTACTTTTCCTCTCACACTACATTTGTTTTTATTAAAGGTAGTTCGCCGGGATTTGGGAGGGTGGCTGTGATGGAAGTTTGTGTCCTATTTTTATGCCGCTCTGTCAGAAATCATTGAAAATTTAAAACCAATTTACGTGTGATTTTAAAGCAGGGTACTTTTTTATGTTCTAATGTAATTTTAATTTGTGAAACTTTCTGAAAGAACCTATGGTCTTGAAAGCAGCATAAGAATCAAATAAATAAATAAATACTGGGCATTTTTTACAAGAGGCAGAGATCATTCAGCCAATTCCCGGCTGAAAAGTTCTGTGTGTCTGTCACGCTGGAGAGTGACGTCTGCCAAAGCGGCAAATGACACCAGAGACACTGCAAAGAAGTTTGTTCCTCAGAACTGGCCGCCTTTCAGGCTCCAGGGAAGCCACCTCGTGTTTCTCTTCTCCTCGTGTCAGGAGCACAGCAGGTTGCACCCAACTGCTGGTGCTTCACCTGCCCTGGTGAGCCAGCAAAGGAGGCCCTCAGGCCAGTTCACAGGGCCAAGTCGGGGCAACCCCACACCTGTCTGGCAGGAGGAGCACAACACCTGCAAGATGCTCTCTGCACTCCACCTGCAGCTGATTGTCACGTCCATACAGATCGTTACATAAGAACCTAAGAAGAGCCTGCTGGATCAGGCCAATGGCCCGTCTAGTCCATCATCTTCTTCTCACAGCAGCCGACCAGATGCCCCAAAGGGAAATCTGTGGGATGTAACATAAGCAGTCAAGTACAGCACTTCCTGTTTGCCCAGAGTGGACACACAGGGGGGTGTTACTCCACAGCCAGGAGGACTTCCTGTCACACCTGGTCTGGAGTTTCCTCCCCCTGCATGTGACCAGGTAGGTGGGCATGACCCTGGGAGACCCCATAAAAGGGGCTGGTCATGGAGCCACCTCCCTCTTTTTCCTCTTGATAACGATGTATTTTGCTATCTGCTGGCCCTCAGCCAGCAGCACATGGGCTCATATGGGATGAGCTCAAACCCTCTTCTGTAACTCTAAGCTAAAGCCTGCCTTCTGGGAACCAACTGTGAACTGAATGTGAGTAAACACCATCATTTTAAGAGAAGACTGTTGTGTCTTTATTCTTTTTAAAATGGAACAAAGGAGATTTACCAGGAACAAACCCAATCTAGACAAGCCAGATTGGATTACTTAAGTAAAGAGATTCAAACAAATCCACCAACTAGCTTGCTGCGATATATATTAGGGAATGTCGCGCTGCTGCTGAGTGAGGAAAGATACCATTAAATCAATATATCCTCTCCTGGTATCTACAACATTCTCACACGAACAAGACCTGAGCACAAGAGCCCCCTCCCCTCCTGCATTTGCCAACGATTGCTGGTATTCAGAAGCATTGCCGTCTCTTACATGGAAACAGACCTCAGCCTCTATCGTTGCTAATAGCTGCTGCTATCCCTCTCCACAAATTTGTCCCACCCTCTCTTAAAGTCATCTAGGTTCGTGGCCATTACTGCCTCCTGTGGCAGGGAGTTCCACAATTTAACCATGTGCTGCGTGAAAAAAGTCCTTCGTTTTATCTGCTCAGAATCTTCCACAGGATGTCCGCGTTTGTTAGAGAGGGAGGAAAACTTTCCTGTCTAATTTCCCATTACTTTGGTTCACTAAAAGCTTCAGATGTGGGGGTACTTCATTAGGAACGTGGTGTGTATGACCCTGTTTATGGATTTAAAAATCGTTTGAAAGGACCTCAGAAGCCCTGGCCTTGCACAGAACTGTCTTCATGGCCCCTTAGCCCAGGACAGGCCCCTCCACTCCTTCTGGGGGTGACTGCAAGATTATTTTCTGTCCAAGAAGCAACTCTTCCAGGGTCCAGATCCAGGAGGCCCTTGCCTCCCCCGAACTGCTTATCAGCAGGCCTGTGTCGGAGAGCAACTATGTGGAGCGATGTAATTGCTTTGTGTTGCCAAAACATGCTAAATGAGCTGGCTGGGTTCTGAATCCTGTAACTGAGCTTGTGCCGCCTGGTTGGTGGCTGGGAGGGAGCGATGGCCAGACGGGGAACACGAAGTGCTCAAGGCCAAGGAACGCATGAGAGGGAGGGAGACAAAAGGCTCCGCACCCTGAGCACTGCTTGCCTGCACATGTTCAGGCATTTTTTAAAAGGGCGGTGGGGACAGGGTGGTTCTCAAGGATCTGCATGCATGCACAGAGCTGCAGAGACAAAACAACAGACTGTGATGAGCCGAGCCTTGCCGCCGCAGCAGAAGCAGCTCCTCCTGCAAAGGCAGAGTTGGGGGGGGGGCGCTTCCAAGCCACAGTGGGTCCTGGGTGGCTTCCATTATTTCAGTGACTCAGCCTCTTCTCAGTTGCCCGGAATCAGGCCAGATAACTGGAGGACGTGAGGAGGGAGGAAGGAAGAGGCTGATTTCATGCCCCTTTTAGGAGCCTCTCTCTGGTGTCCCTTGAAACGAAACAGGAACCCCAGTTTGTGCTGGCAGGGAGCATGAGGAAGGAAGGTGCCTCAGGACCAGCATGGGGCCTGCCTGTGACAGGTTCTGGGTTCAAATCCTGAATATTTGGGGCAAATCTATCCCAGGCCTCACCAACTGCTGTCATGGGTTGCAAGCTAAAAAGCCTCACTGCTCTTTGCTTGCTGCAAATGGGACAGACTAACAGAGCCGTGTGGACACCGCATGCCAATAACTGCTCACAATTACGCTATAAGGAAATAGACGTCAGCTTGCTCAATTAATCTGCAAGGATTATTCCGGTCACAGAGATTATCTCCATTGTTTAGCCCATTCATCCACCAAAGGCAGACCAAGAAGAAACAAATTCAGAATACAGGGAAGTAAGGGTTAAATCAGTGGTTCTGAAATGAGATGAACCATCCCTGGGGGTGGGGAGGGGTTCCTTGGAAGGTGCTAA
Organism: Podarcis erhardii; assembly: GCF_964252035.2. Taxonomy (NCBI): domain Eukaryota; kingdom Metazoa; phylum Chordata; class Lepidosauria; order Squamata; family Lacertidae; genus Podarcis; species Podarcis erhardii. The sequence goes on from NC_138508.1 coordinate 4,335,112, forward strand.
GAGGTAAGGGGATGGCAGGGGTGTGTGATGGAGGCATAAATAACTATCAGATTTTGAGAAGCTGGTATCACTGGATCAAGTTCCTTAGTTTTGTTGAATTAATTAAATAGTTTAAACTGGATTTTGAATAATTGTGCAATTCACTGTTACTGTTTTATTGTGTTATTATCTTCCTTTTGAATGATGGTTTTCACAGGGTAAGGAGCACTGGGGATGAGTTCATAGAACCAGGGGAGCAGAGCCCCCAAAATATTTGGGAACCCCTGGTTTAAATTAAGTGCTAGAAGAAACCCCCTCACTGTAAGACCAGTTGGAATAAGCTGCCTAGAAACCTGGACTCTCCACTGAAGTTCTGCTGTCTCCATCCTTGGGAGGTTTCAAGATCTGACAGGTAACAGCTCACCTGCATGAACTTCTGGGTGTTTCAAGCCAGCAGTCTTCTGGTCCACACAAAGCACTGGATGCCCACCCTTGATCCTTGCTGGGTTGGGAATGGTGATACTGGCACATGGTGGGCAGGAGCGAGGTCAGGGCAGGCCCAGCATGCTTGCTTTGCAAGGGGGCTTCACCCAGTGCTTTGTGGTTCGTAAGTGCCAAACCAGAAGCGCAAGCAGGTCTCACACCAAAGTATTTGGGAAGATCTGAGCAAATGTCATCAGCATGCCAGGTACTAGCAGAGAAGGGAGAGAGCCAGGGCAGTGGGTGGCAGCCCCCCCCCCCATGGCACCCTGCAGCAGCCTCCAAGACTCACCTTTCCTGGAGATCGTGCAGACTCTGCTCAGCTCTGTGGAGACCTTCGAGGTCCTTCATCATCTTCTTCATGTGCTCTTTCGAGTAGCGGTTCTGGATGTAAGCAAACCAGCAGCCACCGACCCCAATCACAATGGACACCACCAGCATGAAGTCCTTCAAGTGGTTATGGCGGGTCACTGGGGAAACAGAAGTCAGACAATGGCCTATTTAGACAAGGAAACAAGCCCACCTCCTCTCCTCTCCTTCCTTCCCTTTGCTCTTTTGCATTTGATATAACACCTGTGGCTGTGCTTAGGGCAGGCAAGGAAAGCTCCAAGGGACAGGAAGAGCCCATAGTAGCCAACTTTCCATACAAACTTCGGAACCACACATAATTCCTTGCCTAAGGCAGAACCCTGTACACTAGCACACTGGACATCAACTGGTGGACGGGGATTTGGCTTAAAAGTGGGCCCTGGGTTTTCGCCAGCACAAGTCGGTCTAGTAGAGGACAGCGTCACCCTTAGTTTCAGAAAAACAGTGATGTTAGTCTGTGCCCTGATTCTGAAGTGTCCTCCCCAGAGAGGCACACTTCACACCAGCATAGCAAGCTTTTCGGCGCCAGATAAAGATTGGACCAGGCGTTCTAGATTACAAACAGTTTCATTGGTCCTGTTTTGTTTCTTTGGATTTTTATTCGCTTGCCTTGTTGCACTCTGCAATATTTATTTGTGGCATTTCAAACTGCCTTTACGTGTTGTGTGTGAATTAGTTTATAATACAGTGCCCTGCGATCTCCCCCCCCCAACTCAGTTAAATAAATATTTTTATACTTCACATTTTTAGTTTTATTTTTGAACCACTCAGGTGTGTGTGTGTGTGTGTGTGTGTGTGTGTGTGTGTGTGACTGAGCAGTACAGAAAAGCTGCAGATAAATTAAATAGTGTGCATGCACAATTATTATTCACTAGTTACAGGGATGCAGACATCCTCTCTCTTGAGCAGGCTTCCTCAACCTCGGCCCTCCAGATGTTTTGGGACTACAATTCCCATCATCCCTGACCACTGGTCCTGCTAGCTAGGGAGCATGGGAGTTGTAGGCCAAAAACATCTGTAGGGCCGAGTTTGAGGAAGCCTGCTCTTGAGGCTCCTCTTGGAGGGACTTCTCCTTCTCGCATCCTTCAACAGCAATATACTACTCCTGGAGATTCTTCCTGACTTTGCAGCGGTTGCCCCTGCCATGGTATGTTGCCTTGATTCTGCCCACTGGCCTGCCAACATCCTTGTCCCAGTTCCCCCACTCTCACCCCCTGGATGGACTTCTCAGTGGGGACACTGGCTGGCCATCAACTCTGCCCCAAGTCTGGCCCTCCCATAGCTCCAGCCCAACAGATCATCCTGCCTTCTTGGACTCCCCACTGGCCCAGCAGCAGCCAAGCCTCAGAAAGTCACATTCTTCCCCAGCTATTCTTAGGCCATGTGCTTACAGAGTGTTACTGCAAAATACACATCCCTGCCTGAAGCATGAGCTCCGTCACCAATGCATTATTTACTTTATTTATGAATCACTTCCTACGAGGCGTCCTGAAGCGATTCCACAGCACAAATTAAAACGCATCTAAAACAACTGCAAGTCGAAACCATTTCAAATCTAGTGCAGAAACAAAGCGGGATAAAATAACTCCACTCAGGAGGCTCGTTGAATGGAAAGTCTTCATTGGAGAAGGTGCCTGCCTGATGGCTAGCAGGAGGGAGTTCCAAAGGGCACTGAAGGCCCAATTCAGACTTCCTATGGGACAGATCTCCTGAGAAGACGGTGTGTGCAGGATGCCCTGTCCTGAAGACTACAGTGATCAGCTGGGTATAGAAGGGGCCGGCCAATCTTCCAGGTACCCCGGCTCCAAGCATAGGCCTTTGTACACCAGTACCGGCATCTTTAACTTATAGTCTAGTAGCTATCTGGTGGCCAGTGCAGTTCTGTGAACAGTGGAGCAATAGGACAGCAATAGTCCTGGTTAGAGCTTGGTGCTGATAACGCCAAGGTTGCAGGTTCTATCCCCGTATGGGACAGCTGAACATTCCTGCTTTGCAGAGGATTGGAATCGATAACTCTCCAGGTCCCTTCCAACTCTACAATTCTATGTTTCTACCCTGCCTCAGTGAGCAGTTGAGCTGCTGCATTCTCCCTCAAGGGCAGCCCCACACGGAGAGCATTGCAACCATCAAGGTTACCAATGCAGGAACCACAGTGGTCAAGCCATCCTAGTCCAGAAACTGTCTTCCCAGCACTCCTTAGCCTCTAGCAATAGAGATGCATCCAAACTACAAACCTGCTCCTTCAGGGGAGTGAGACCCCACCCAAGGCAGGAAACTGGCCAGTACCATATTTTTTGCTCTATAAGACTCACTTTTTCCCTCCTAAAAAGTAAGGGGAAATGTGTGTGCGTCTTATGGAGCGAATGCAAGCTGCGCAGCTATCCCAGAAGCCAGACCAGCAAGAGGGATTGCTGCTTTTGCTGCACAGCGATCCCTCTTGCTGTTCTGGCTTCTGAGATTCAGAATATTTTTTTTCTTGTTTTCCTCCTCCAAAAACCAGGTGCGTCTTGTGGTCTGGTGCAACTTATAGAGCGAAAAATACGGTAATCCACTCAGGAACTGCTCACCTACAATGCCACCAACCTGCCAGGATTCAGAATTTGGCCCTCGTCCAGCCCACCACTGACTAGAAGCCCTGATCCAGGGTTTGCATCACCTTTCCTGATTAAGCTACACCCTGGTGCAAATGGACCCTTGTTGCACGGCCACCTGATAATGGCTACTGTCAGTCACACCAAGTCTAGCATGGTGGGCCTTTATCACACGGGGCAGAGCCTGGTGTGAGACAGGGCTGAAGGGTCAAGTCCTGGGGTCTCCTTTGGCCTCCAAGCAGCCAGCAGAGTAAATTGGAAATTCTTATTGCAGAAACGGGTAATTGGAAAGCACTCCTCACTTCACCTAAAATGGTAAGATTCCTAGGAGGCAGTTATGTAACTCCTCTGCTCGAGAGAAAGAGGAGATCACCCTGAGAACACAAGGACTCTTCAAAGAGCTCAGAGCAATCAAACCATGGCTGGATTTGGGGATTAGAGTGGCAGGGAGCCAAAGTTTCTTTTTTTTTTTTTTTTATTTATTTTATTGACACACAAAAAGAATGAAAAGCACAAACAAAACATAGACAAAGAAAACCTACACCCAACGCCAACACACAAAAAAACAAAGTACACAAAACCACTGTTCTTACAATACTTCTATAACATAGCTATTTCTTTCAGGACTTCCTTCAGCTTGGCCGCAAATCATTCGAAGCAATAAAAAGGAGGTTACACGTTCCATCATTTATATTGTCATTGTTTCTAATTTTGTTTTCTATTTACTTTAAACAATAACCCATATTCTTTCACAGTGCATCTTTGAAACCCTTTAGCGTTATTTGACCTTCACTAATACATTCCAGATAATCTACATACTTTCCCCAATCTTTGATAAACACTTGGTCTTTCCTATATCTAATTTTCCCCGTTAATTTATCAAGCTCTGCATATTCCAATAATTTGGATCTCCACTCTTCCACTGTTGGAATTTCTTGCTGTTTCCACCTCTGGGCTATTAACACCCTTGCCGCAGTTACCGCATAGTATACCAATTTGTTATCTTCTTTCTTAATCTCTTGTTGTAATATTCCTAATAGAAAGATTTCGGGTTTCTTTAAAAACGTGTATTTTAGTATCTTTTTTAATTCCGTATAGACTTTCTCCCAGAACTGCTTAACCCTTCCACACTCCCACCACATGTGGTAAAAGGAGCCCTCAACATCTTTACACCTCCAGCATTTGTTGTTTACCTTATACATTTTTGCAAGTTTCATGGGTGTCAAGTGCCATCTGTAGAACATTTTCATAACATTCTCCCTTATTGCAATGCACGCCGTGAAATTCAACCCGTCCTTCCAAAATCTTTCCCAATCCTCAAATTGTATATTATGCCCTATATCCTTTGCCCAGCGGATCATCACAGATTTGACCTCCTCATCTCCTAAATTCCAATTTAACAACATCTTATACATCTTTGATATAGTTTTCGTTTTGCTATTTATTATCTCCGTCTGAAAGTTAGAGTCTTTATCCGCATAACCTCTTTCTCTAATATCTTTATTGAACATCTGATTCACTTGTTGATGGTGAAGCCAATCATAAACATGTTCTTTTATTTGTTCATAAGATTTGGTTCTCCATTTCCCATCTACCTTCATTACTAGCTGATTGTATGTCGCCCAGTTTTTCCTCATGTTAGTAGTTTTTATACTTGTTATTTCAAGAGGTGATAGCCAGTGTGGTGTTTTCGGCTCTAACACGTTTTTATATCTTTCCCACACTTCAATTAGCGGCCCTCTGAAGATATGATTACCAAACCCCTTGTGTGCTTTCATCTTATCCTTCCATAAGTAGGCGTGCCAACCGAAAAAGTTGTCGAAGCCCTCGAGGTCGAGTAGCTCCGTATTCTCCAACTTAACCCAGTCTTTTAGCCAACTTAAGCATGATGCCTCGTAATATAATCTCAGATCCGGCAGGGCAAAGCCCCCCCTTTCCTTTACATCTGTCAATAGTTTAAATTGTATTCTGGGTCTTTTGCCCTGCCATATATATCTCGAGACTGTCCTCTGCCACTCCTTGAAGATCTTATTCCCCTTTATTATAGGGATGGTCTGAAATAAAAACATTAGTCTTGGGAGTACATTCATCTTAATTATATTAATTCTTCCCCACAATGACAGATTCAACCGTCCCCATTTTTCTAAATCTCTCTTTATTTCCCTCCATATCGGCTCGTAATTATTTTTGTATAAGTCTATATTTTTGGGTGTTAGCCAGATACCGAGGTATTTAACTTTTTTGGCGATCTCTATCTGTGATTGCTGTTGAATTAATTCTATTGTTCTTGAATCTATATTTTTACCTATCATCTTTGTTTTCGTTTTATTTAGTTTAAACCCTGCAACCTCTCCGAATGCTTCTATTTCTTTCAATATCTCTCTCATTGAAGTTACTGGGTCTTCTGTCAATACTACTAGATCATCTGCGAATGCTTTTGTTTTGTAAGTATTCTGACCTAAGATCACTCCCTTTATGTTCTCGTTTTGCCTTATTGAATTAAGGAGAACTTCTAACACTGTTATAAATAACAGCGGAGAGAGCGGACATCCCTGTCTCGTTCCTTTCTGTATCTTTATCTCTTCTGTTAGCATATTATTCACGATCAGTTTGGCCCTCTGTTCTGTATATATTGCCCTTACCCCATTGAAGAAGTCGTAGCCTACATCCATATGTTCTAGATTTTTTAACATAAACTTCCAAATCACATTATCAAACGCCTTTTCGGCATCAATGAACATCATTATAACTTGTTTATCAATCCTGACAGACAAGAATTCTAGCATGTCGACAATAATTCTTGTATTATCCCTCATCAACCGGCCTGGCAGGAATCCTGCCTGGTCCTTATGTATAATATCTACTAACACCTTTTTTAGCCTTCTTGCCAGAATCCCTGCAAAGATCTTATAGTCCGTGTTTAATAATGAGATTGGTCTATAATTTTTAACTTGGGTTAAGTCCGCACTCTGTTTTGGAATGAACGTGATGTACGCCTCTTTCCAAGTTTCTGGGACTTCTCCTTCCTTTAAAATGTTGTTCATGGTTTTTTTCAGAGGTCCCGCCAAAATAGTTTTCATTTCCTTATAGTATCCAGCAGTGAATCCATCAGGGCCTGGTGCTTTGCCCCTCTTTAAATCTCTAATTGCCTCCTCTATTTCCTCATATTCAATTGGAGTGTTCAGTTTTTGTTTTCCCTCTTTTGGGATTTTTTGTCCCCCTTTATCCTTTATAAATCTCTCTATCTTTCTTGGACCAACTCTCTCTTGGTCTTTATACAAATTTCTGTAGTAGTTAAGGAATTCGCTCCTAATTCCTTTGGGGTCAGTTCTCTCTTCTCCCTCTCTTGTTATTTTGTTAATTGTACCTTGCTCTTTCCTTCTTTTTGTTTGCCAGGCAAGCCATTTGCCTGGTTTGTTCGCGAATTCAAAATACTTTTGCTTAAGTCTTTTAATATTCCACTCTATCTCTCTATTTATTATTATAGCGAACTGGGTTTGTAAAATTTTTATTTTTTCCTTTGTTTTTAAACAATTAGGCTTCTGGGATAGTTTCTGTTCGTTTTCCATTATCTGTCTTAGGATCTCCTCTTTGCTTTTCTCTCTGTTCTTATTCTTGATTGCATTCTGTTGGATAAAGAACCCTCTCATTACCGCCTTTCCTGCATCCCAAACTACATTATCCTTTGTTCCATTACCACAATTATCTTTGAAATAATCTGACAGTTTTTCTTTTGCCATTTCCACTACCTTCTGATCTTCCAGGAGGTAGTCTTTTAATCTCCATCTAAAGGTTCTTGCCTCTAAATTTTCTAATTCTAATTCTATTGGGTTGTGGTCTGATATTATTTTTGGTCTTATTTCTATTAGTTTAACTCTTGGGCATAATTCATTTGAGATCCAGATCTGGTCTATTCTTGAAAGTGATTGGTTAGGTTCGGAGTAAAATGTAAATTGTTTTTCAAGAGGGTGCCTAAGCCGCCATATATCCACCAAGTTGCAGTTCTCTGCCATGGAGAAGAAGGATTTTGGTAGCTTTCCTTCTTTATTTGCTCCTTCTCTAAGCCTATCTATCCCCAACGAAACAACAGCGTTCATATCTCCCATCAGGATTATTTTTTGATCTGCATATTCCATTAGTATTTCTTCTAGTCTTTTAAAAAACTCAGTTTTGCTGCCGTTCGGGGCATAAATCCCCACAATCATCAGCTTTTCCCCTTGCCAGTTGATGTTAACCCCTATCATCCTCCCCTCCTCATCCTTGAACACTGTCTTGGCTTCTATTTTATTTCTAATATACAATACTACCCCTCTTTTCTTCACCTTATCCAAGGCTTCAAATTCATTTCCCAACCGTTTATTAATTAATATCTTTCTGTGTTTTCTAGCGACGTGCGTCTCCTGCAGACAGATAATGTCTAGATTTTTCTTTTTTAAGCATTGTTCGATTTTATTTCTCTTATTTTTGTTGTTCATTCCATTAATGTTCCAGCTCCAAATTTTTAACCCCATAGTGCTTGGTTTTTCTTTTAGTTATTTTGTGGTCTTTCCGTCTATTGTATATTCTCTGTATCTTCTGTTTCCTCTTCCTCCTCTTCTCCTGACCCACTCCCGCCCTCCTCCTCCCCCTCTACCGCTCTTGATTCTCCTGGTGGGGATCCCTCTGCTCTTCCTGCTCCATATACCTCCACTTTAAGCTCTTTATATTTTCTAAGGAATTTCCCGGTTTCCTCTTGGTTTGTCAGTTTATGTCTTTTACCCCTGTAAGCAAAGGAAATCCCTTCAGGAAATTCCCACCTGAACTCAATCTTATTTTTCTTTAGTGTCTGCGTCAAAGATTTGTAAGAATCTCTCCTTTTGAGTAATCTGATTGGGATGTCTTTAAAAATAATTATATAATTACCATCTATGTTCAGTCTCTTTTCTCTATTCCTCTGAAGTATCCTGTCTCTCATTTGTTTATCTTTGAAGGTAACCAAACAGTCACCTATAAGTTTCTTTGCTTTTATTGCATTAGTCCGCATTCTAAATGCGTTCAGTATACTGTTGTCCATTTCCTCTACTGTTAGGCCCATCCAATCCGCCAGCTCTCTCGTCAATCTTTCTCTAATATTTTCATTTTGTATCTCTGCTATCGCTCTAAACCTCAGATTCACCTGCCTCTGTCTTAGTTCATTCATCGCTATAATATCTTTCATTTCTTCCTGTGCCTTATTTAACTCCAACACTTCTGATTTGATCTTTTCTTTGTCTCTTTTCATATCCCTTAGTTCTATCTTTGTCTTTTTAAGTCCTTCCTCTGTGAGCTGTGTCCTTCTAAATATTTCTTTTATTTGGCCCTTTAGTTCGTTCACTGTTTCCTCCATTTTTTTGTCTATTTTCCCAATCCTATTATCCACCAATTCAAGCTTGTGTTCTACATTCGCTTGGCTTTGTTTTATCTCCGCAAACATCTTCAGAATATCTGACTTAAAATCAATCTCCTGTTTGGAGCCTCTCCTATCTCCGGGGGTCCCCCCATTCGTTCCCTTCTTGCCTGTATACGACATCACGTTTTTTTGTTGTTGTTGTTGTTGTTTTTTCACTCCTTCTCCCCAATAGTTCCTTTTACCCCTTCTTTATATTCACTTATATTCACTTATTCCTTGTCAATGTTTACAGTCTTTAAATTCACTTATTCCTTATCAGTATTTACATTTCCTACCTCTGTTTACTTCCCTGAGTGCTCTAACCAATAATGTTCTAAACAATCGTTTCTCCCAACCCTTTAGCAATTTCCAGTTGTAGGACGGAGTTCAAAGAATTTGGTAGAGTAGGAGGGTTAAACAGGAAAGAGGGATTGCACACAAAAATAAGCTAAGAGGGGAGGAGGGAGGGGCAGGAGCGGATATCAGTCTGTTTCACACCCACTCCATTTTGTCCTCGGCGTTCATCCAATCAACTCTCTCACACTCCCGCTGGGTCTTTGGAATGTTCTCAAAGTTCTTCACAAATTCAACGTTTTTAGTCCCCCGTCTCCACGTATATGAAGGAGGAGACGGTCTCTCATATACAGTTCTCAGTGTGATATTAGTGGAGATCACAAAACCTTTTCTCGCTGCCTCTGCACTCCTTATTCAGTCTCTAAATGGCGGCTGGGGGGGGGGTTTCTCTTCCGGGTTTTCTAACTCGTCGAAATTCTGACTCGTCCCTTCCTTACTCCACACTCCGTGCTCAAATTGTAAATGACGGCGGGAGTCTCCCCTCCAGATTTTAAAAAAAAAAAAACAGCAAAGCGTCCCTTCTTTACACCTCCTGTTCACCAAAGAGGTTCCAGTTGTCACTCAGCCCTGGACCCTGTCCGAGCCCCTCCACCTCTCAAGGCTCACTTTATTCTATGTTTCTCCGGGAGGGATATTCTTGAAAGGGAACCGCGTTACCGCCCGGGCAGACTACTCACTTTCTCCTGCACTGGTTTCTCACCGCGTCCTATTTGATTCCGACTATCCGCTGAACTCCGTTGACTTCTCTCTGCTGCTCCGAGGCATTATTTTCTACTCTTTGCTACTAAGTTGCAAGCGTCGGAGTCCTTTTTTTTGAAAGCGAGCCGCTCTTCCTGCAAGCACAGGGCTTCGCTATCTGAAGGTGAGAAATGGCTCCCCTCGACCCTCTAGACCTCTCCGCCGCGCTCTTCGCCTCTTACGAGGTTACCTGGCGGCCGGTTCGGTCTTTTTTTCGGTCAAGCCGGGGCTAGACTCCTTGAATATCCTTCACAGGAGTTTTGGGGGGTCTCCGCGCCCTGGAGTTGCCCCTATCCTTCAGAATAGCTCAGGTTCTCACCGTACGGTGAAAACCCTGCTTGCGCTGGGATCGCGGCTCACCGGAAGTCGTCAGGGAGCCAAAGTTTCAGGAAGGCACTGCAAACAAGGAAAGATCCATCCTTAGAAAAATGACCCCGGGGTTTTGTTTCCTTATGGTGTATGAGGAAGCCTCCCACTTTCTCTGGGTTGGATGGGACAACTGGAGCTGCAGCCCTCAAGCCCTCGTGTTGGCATCACTCGGCAGCAAACACGTCACAAAGCATCCCTAAGAATGGCCAGCTTTCGCTATGACAGCCTGCACCTCGGAAGGGAGCTTCTGAGACTTAGAGACGCCTCAAGAGAGACGCGTAAGAACCTAAGAAGAGCCTACTGGATCAGGCCAATGGTTCATCTAGTCCAGCATCCTCCTCTCACAGTGGCCAACCAGATGCCTCTTCTGGGAAACCCACAAGCAGGATTCAAGCACAAGAGCAACACTGTATTGTTTTTAACACTTGATTGGAAGCCGCCCAGAGTGGCTGGGGAGACTCAGCCAGATGGGCGGGGTATAAATAATAAATTATTATTATTATTACTGTATTATTATTTCCCCTCCTGTGGTTTCTAGCAACAGGTGTTCAGAAGCACTGCTTGTCAGCATCGCCCTTGAGCCAGTGTCACCAACTGGACTCATGCACTTCAACCCCGACTGGGCTAGGCGAGCTGGGTAGCACTTCCAGAGACCACCAGGTCAAAGTGCTGTGGACTCACAGCTTAGAGTTGTGAGCACCGGATTCACTTCCACAATACAGTCGTCGCACAGCAGAGTATGGCAGAGTCTGGCAGTGTATAAACGACTCGGAGAGCAGCTCTGTAGAATATCTTCTTTTATTCTATAACTACAACTATAATACAAAACTATATACAGAGCTAAATAGGTCTAAGCATAAATGAATGCTGCACTGAGTGTCTGCAGCTGCTCTTAGCAGCAACCTTATCTCTACACACGATCTCTAACACTCAGTCTCTCTCTCTCTCCGACACACTGACTGACTGACTGACTTGGTGCTGGAGCTGAATAAGTAGAAAGCAGAACACTGCTCCTCCTCTCTGGAGAATCAGCAGACTCGTCAGGAGATTCTTGGATATGGGAGGGGTGAAATCTCCTCACTGCTGCCTCCATAGCTAGTAGCCATCAAGAGTCATCCATTCATTTGCCTAATCCTCTTTTAAAGCCATCTAGCTTGGTGACCACCGCTGCATCCTGCAAGTGGCAGTTATGAGCTGCGTTAAAAAGTCCTTCCTTTCATCTGTCCGGAATCTGTCCACTCCGTTACAGAAAGCCAGGCTCACGTACTCCAAGCAAGCTGAACTTGAAGAGCACCTGGAAAACTCATTGCTTCCTCTTGCTGCAAATCTCTGCCATCCCTCCCTTTACCATTTGCAAACTTTTCTGTGAGGCAAATAGCAGTCGATGGGAAGCCTATGCAGCCACAGGACCCTGTTGGGTGGGGGAAGGGGACTTTAACTCTTTCCCTGCCACAGTCCTGACAAAGACCACTTCCCCCAAAACTGCTCTTTGCATTTCAAGCAAAATTGCTGCTGGTGGCAAAGCAGGCTTCCTTTCTAATGGCTGGCCGGCTGCTTCGGTGATGGGGACCATGGAGATTGTATGGGTACCTTGTGGGGTGTAACAGCAGAAGAAGAAGAATGGGTTTATGTGCTGTAACAGTCCGTAAGAGATTTATACTTTGAGGCTGGTTACGGAAGGAAGCGGCCTGCTGTCTGCTCAGATGCTGAATGGAAACACTCTTGGCTGGCTTGCTGACCAGTGCTGTTTGTTTACTCTCAGAATGGTGTTTTTATGTGAGATCCGAGGGACCTTTCAACCAACATGCTCTTAGGGAGGCCAGTCCTTATTTGGATGGCTCTGGGCAGGGCTGGGTCACTGAGAACTCAGCGCAGAAGAACTTCAAGGCTCTTCTGGGTTGCTGGTTCTGACCCTCTGGTGTTGCTTCCTGGAGTATTTGGCTCGGGAGGCTTGCCTGAGCCATCAGGTCTGTGGCGCGATGCCCCATTCCTGCCGGTGCCACACAATGATCTGGACCGGGCAGATGACTGGGTGGCAAAACAGAAGAGCCCCACAGACTCCGCCCTGGGTCCCAAATGGACTGCTCCCTCCCCCCTATCCCCATCTTATTTCACTCTCTGTAATCACCCAATAATTGCTCAAGAGAGTTCCCTCTGAGTCCTTGAAGGGAAATGGAGCACTTCTATTTGTATTGGGTCAATTTTCTCATGGATGAGGTCCCTGGAGCCTCCTGGCCTTCCCAGAGCCCTCTTGATTGCACCAAAAAACATTTACCTGCTCTGCACTGAATGCTTCTTTCCGGCCATGGTGGTGATGTCTGCTTTGCATCTTGGTGGTGTCTCTGGCACCTACTATGTATTTATTCTGGCACTGCTAATTGTGGGGATGGATGCTGCTTGCTGGCAGGAGCGCAAGAATCCAGACACCATGGCCTGCCTAAAAATGAGAACTAGTGCATAGAATCATAGAACTGTGGGGCTGGAAGGGACCCCACGGGTCATCTAGTCCAACCCCCTACGAGGCAGGAATCTCAGCTAAAGAATCCCAGATAGATGGTTACCCAAACTCTGCTTTAAGGCCTCCAAGGAAGGAGAGTTCCCCACATTTGGAAGGAGTCCACTCCATGGTTGAACAGCTCTCACTGTCAGAAAGTTCTTCTTTGCGTTTAGTCGGAATCCCCTTTCATGTAACTTGAAGCCATGGGTCTTCTTCTCCAGAGCGGGAGAAAACAAGCTTGCTACAACTTCCATGGGGCAGTGCTTTAGATATTTGAAGATGACTATCTTATCTCCTCTCAGTCTCCAAGCTAAACATACCCAACTGCTCTAACCATTCCTCCTAAGGCTTGGTTGTCAGACCCTGGATCATCTCGGTCGCCCTGCTCTACACAAATCCTTCAGCTTGTCAATATCCTTCTTCAACTGGGGTGCCCAGAACTGCAGTAGTTCTGCAGCAGGAGAAAAATGCCATCACAGCTATTGAAAGTGAGCCTGCGGTGGGGCAGGTGAGGGGCCTTGGCTTGCTTCTGCCCTGTTTGTCCTTCTCAGCATCCCTCGAACCCTAATGAGTCTCCCCGGGTATCCATAAGGAAGCTTTCAGTCCAGGGGAGAGCAAGGAGCATTCACAGAAGGAACAATTCCTCCTCTTCTGCTGCACTTTCCTCAGAAGGTATTGCAATACAGTCCCTGGGGACTGGATCCAATTTCGCAAAGGCATAATGGAAATGTCCTCCTTGAGAAATGCAGCTGCACAAGAACAGGTCTGGGAGAAACACACACACACACCCTCCACTTCTACTGAGAAGTCTGAAAAAGCCACCCTGCTTCAAATTGAATTTGGGAGGTGTTTAGGAGATGCAGGGGGCTGATAGCTGCCCCTTCGCGTTCTCACAGAGACATCGTCAGAATTGCAGGACGGTGACCCTGGGAAAAGCTGGGCGCACCAGAGTTTCAGCTCTGACATTCCTGTGCATGGTGCCAGGAGGATGTGTCCAGCTCAGTGCTTCACAATGCCAAGATTTTGCAAGTGTTTTGCACTGAGAGAGACGTCATCAGCATCTGATGCTACAGGCAAAGTAACCAGAAAGAGGGTCAGTCCTTATCACGGTGCCTCGGAAGATGGAGTTTTGCTTTCTAGACCTCTCAAATGTTTTTATTAGCAGTGAATCAAGCTCATGCACAACTACCACCGATAGATTGTAATAACCTCTCATAAGGAGAGCCTGCTGCTGGATCAGGCCAATGGCTCATCTAACCCAGCATCCTGTTCTCACAGTGGAAAATCAGATGCCCCAAAGGGAGAACTACAAGCAGGATTCGAACACAAGACCCCTCTCCTGTGGTTTCCAGCAACTGGTATTCAGGAGCATTGCAGTCTCTGACTGTGGTGGCAGATCATAGCCATTGCTGCCAGAAGACATCTCTATGAATTGCCTACTCCTCTTTTAAATCCATCTGGGTTGGCGGCCATCACTGCCTCTTGTGGAAGCAAGGTCCATAGTTTACCTCTGCCCTGCATGAATAAGTTCTTCCGACAGCCTTGCACCCACCTGGTGTGCACTCTAGGGGTGCAGGTTTGAACACAGGAAACGTGGATTCAAGTCCATGCTCTCCTCAAATCTCTGGGTGGCCGGGGCAAGCCAAACACCCCAAGAAGCAACCGTGCTGCTCCTAAGTGCTGGGGAACAACAAAGAATTCTCCCTTCCTAAAATGTTTGCATTTGCTCACCTTCCAAAGGAGGGCAAGACTGATCTCTGTGAGGCTGCTGCTGCTGCTGCAAAGCAATCCTCCTGTGGCTTCTTCCACACACAGATCCCCTGTGAAGCAGCAACGCTCACCAGATATTCTTGACAGAAGGTCTCCTGCATTTGCAGCGCTGCTCTTGTGCTTGAATCCAGCTTGCAGGCTTCCCACTGGGACACCTGCCTGGCCACGGTGAGAATAGGGAGCTGGGCTAGGTGGGCAACTGGCCTGATCCTGCAGGCTCTTCTTATGTCCTTCTGTAACGCCCCAAGGGCCCTCTAAGGAGCAGGTGTGATGAGGAGGCAGCCGTGGCCCCCTTATTTGCTAGTCTCCTCCATGGTTAAATAAATTGCCTCCGCCCCCCTCCTCCTGCCACCTGGCTTTTGCACCACGGAGCTGTGATTGCCGGGAGAAACCAAAGCTCCAGCGCTATGGCGACAGGGTCACACACAAACTCCAGCAGTAAACAAACACTGGGGTGCCCTTGGAGACCGAGCGCCGCGCAGAAGGAATTTCGGAGCAAGCAGGCACAGAGCAGGGGGGCTCGGCCTGCTCGCGGGCTGCCCTGGGCTCCCCACTTTGACTTCCTGCCCTTCAACGTGAGGTTTTCTGCATTTGCCCTGCGCTTTCCAAAGCGTGCTGGGATACAGTGACCTCAGCGCCTCTCAGCGGATCTGGCACCTTCCCACAGATCTCCAGCCAAGGCCTGTGCTTATCCTAGCGCTCACACAGACCGACGGTGCACCTGAGGTGACCCTCCCGTGGGGTGGGTCGTCGGAAGAGAGAGACTGATCCTCCTGCTCCAGCTTCCCTTCCGCCACCAGGCCCATGAGGCACTTTCACTTCCTAGCTCCTGTCACAGGGCTCAAGAATCACACGGTGCCAGGAGGAGGAGGCCCAAAGGACGCTGCTGCAGCCTCCTCAGTCCCTGGCCCACTTCACAGCCTGGGCCAGTTTCTGTACATGCAGCACAGCAAGGCAAGAAGTTAAATACTAATGTGCAAAGCGCACAGTTAAACCTCAGGAGGCAGTGATTCAGGGAGGAGAGGGCTATCGATAGCTACTAGCCATGCTGGCTGTCCTCTGTCTCCACAGTCAGAGGGAGAAATGCTTCTGAATACCAGCTGCTGGAAACCACAGGAGTGTTGCGTTCGAATCCTGCTCGCGGGTTCCTGTGAGAGGCATCTGCCTGGTCAGTGTAAGAACAAGATGTTGGATTAGACAGGCCTTTGGCCTGATCTAGCAGGCACTTCTTACGTTCTTGTGTGGCCCCTGGCTGCCAGGACCCTCAATAAGAATACAGTGGACGCTCCGGTTACGAACGTGATCCATGCAGGGTACATGTTTGCAACCCGCAGCGGTGTGTCTGTGCACACGCGGGTTGCGATTTGGCGCTTCTGCACATGCACAACCACCGAAACTCGGAAGTAACCCGTTCCAGTACTTCCGGGTTTCAGCGGTCCGCAACCCAAAAAAACGCAACCTGAAGCGTCTGTAACCCGAGGTATGACTGTAGTAATTTTATTATTTGTACCCCATCTATCTGACTGGGTTGCTTCAGCCACCCTGGGAGGCTTCCAACACAATATAAAAACACAACGAGACATCAAACCTTAAAAACTTCCCTATAAAGGGAAGATGTCTTCTAAAAGTCCCAGCCCCCACTGGGAGAAATCCCCACTTGCCTCCTGCAACCTGTCCCCCCCCCCCATTTCAGTTACTGCCCCAGACTGAGGCTGCCCTGGTGCACAAGAAAGGCCCTTGCGCATGGCAGCGGGGATCGGGAGCATCGGCAGAGCTGCACGAGGACTGTGGGTCTCCCACAGGCAGCAAACAGCCTTTCCAAGAACTGCTAACTAATGGGACTCAGCTGAGGCTGCCGCTCAGCTCATTACCAGGCAAAGGCAACCTAAACACAATGCACTGGGCTGTAAATATTTAGAGTGGCCAGGATATCTGAGCCCGATAATTGCAATACTTTGATTAATCGCCTCTTCCTGATCAAAGCAAATGGGTTTCTTCACAGCCAAAGTGCCTTTCAAGCAAGCTTTCCGTTCCTTGGGTGAATAGAAGGCCTAAATTCAGATTCTTCCCAAAAGGACCCGTCTGACATAAGGATCGAAGAAAGGGCCACAGAATCATAGAAGCTTACAGTTGGAGGGAACTCAAGAGTCATCTAGCTCAACCCCCTGCAATGCAAGAATCGCAGCTAAAGCATCCGTGAGTTGGGCTGGAGAGCACAGATCCAGGTCTCCGGTCATCACTGCTAGATAAAGGTAGTGATGGAAACTCCCACCCTCCACCTTGGCCCAATAAATAAACCATTTATTTGCAAACAGAAAATTTTATCCCAGAATCGGTTTCACAGGTTGCGCTCTCCTTGTGCTCCCAAGCTGAGCAGGAAGATGGTGAAGCTTTGATGCCCCTCTGCCCTCAGTTACCACTATGGCCTCCCACCACTAAATCACCTTGTCACACCTTCCCCCAAAATGTTGCCAGTATCAGCAGTATGGCGAGCTTGTGGAAGGATGCCCTCCCTTTGAAAGAACCTAACAAGAGCCTGCTGGATCAGGCCATCTAGTCCAGCGTCCTGTTCTCACAGAGGCCAAATAGATAGATGCCTGGGAGAATCCTGCAAAGCATCAGGTGTCCCAGAGAAGCATCGGTGGCACGCCTGACGTTCAACCTGTGAGCCACTCACTCACCAGAGCCTGTGAGCCAAGCAGAAGGAGACGCCAGCTTCATGCTCCTGGGTTAGATCGATTGCAGCCACTTGGAATCCCACAAGGGAAAAACAGCACTTAAGAATGATAAATAAACCATCCACTTTGCTCTTCAACCACCTCTCTCCTAGAGTACTTGCAGGCCCTGAGGGTTTCCACACCATTTATATGGCCGGTTTAGATATATTCCCTTTTCAATGAGAAGTTGAAGCAGTCCAGAACCAGCAACACAAACACTTCTCTGTACAAACATCCCGACTCAACCCTAAGTTGCTCTGCTGCTGCCGCCTAACAATGCCACCCCCCTCCCAGCTTCTCATCTTGCCAATCCAAGCATGGGGGCCCGAGGTGGGTGCGTGGGTGGTTTCAGGCAGCCAAAAAGGAAAAAGGTCCAGGAAATGCATGCATGCATGCATATTAATCTACCTGTCTGTCTAAGAGATTCTAAATATTCTGGTTACAGATTTCTGTTTTGTCTTCGATGCTGAAGCCACATTTCTTTGGATTTCCTCCTTCCTTGTTCCAAGAAGAAGAGAAGAATTTGGATTTGATATCCCGCTTTATCACTACCCTAAGGAGTCTCTAAGCAGCTAACATT
This sequence comes from Podarcis erhardii, assembly GCF_964252035.2. Taxonomy (NCBI): domain Eukaryota; kingdom Metazoa; phylum Chordata; class Lepidosauria; order Squamata; family Lacertidae; genus Podarcis; species Podarcis erhardii. The sequence goes on from NC_138508.1 coordinate 4,352,963, forward strand.
CTCCTTTCCCTTCCTCCCCCACAACAAACACTCTGTGAGGTGAGTGGGGCTGAGAGACTTCAGAGAAGTGTGACTGGCCCAAGGTCACCCAGCAGCTGCATGTGGAGCGGGGAAGCGAACCCGGTTCACCAGATTATGAGTCTACTGCTCTTAACCACTACACCACACAGAGGCAAGGCTGGGCCACAACCACTTAAAAGCCAAACTGACAAAGTAAATTCTATGCCACGAAATACCTAAAGGCAGTCCACGTGTCAAAACCCAACTCCCAAATCACTCTGGCAAATCTTCAGGAAAGGGGGATTTCTTCTCAACTACAGGCAGCCTCCAAACTCTCTCTCCTCCATTCCATCCAGGCATTGAGTCCGAACAAGAAGAAAACTAGAACTAGTGCATACAATCGTAGGGTTGGAAGGGACCCCAAGGGTCATCTATTCCAACCCCCTGCACTGCAGGAATCTCAGCTAAAGCATCCCTGACAGACAGCCATCCAAACTCTGCTTTAAAATACCCAAAGAAGGTGAGTCCACCACCTTCCAAGGAAGTCCCTTCCCCTGTTGAATGGCTCATAGCAAAAATTTATGCCAGTGTACTGGAAGAAGCAAAGATCACCTGTGTCGAAGTGATGATTCTTCAACATCAACTTTGTTGGACTGGTCCTGTTGTGCGGATGCCTAATGATCATCTTCCAAAGCAACTACTCTATTCCAAACTTAAAAATGGAAAGCGTAATGCTGGTGGTCAACAAAAGAAGCTTAGAGTCTCTCTCAAGGCAAATCTTTAAAAAATGTACTATAAACACCAGCAACTGGGAAACACTGGCCAGTTGGAGAACAGCCTTGACCAAAGGTGTGGATTTGGAGACACTCAAACTCAGGATGCAAGGGAGAAGCGTGCTAAGAGGAAGGCACACTTGGCAAACCCTCACCATGATCCCACCCAGAAACCTATGTCTCCACTGTGGAAGGACGTGTGGATCCAGAATTGGCCTTATGGACTCACTGTTGAAACCGTGTTTATGGAAGACCATCTTACTCTGCTACAAGGGATCACCGAAGAAGACAAGGAGTCCTTGCAGCTTCCAGAGTGCCTAGCAGAAGTACCCCGGAGGAGTTCCCCATCTACACATGTCAGCTGACACACTACACCCACATACAGTCACGTGACCACATGAACGTCACTCACAGAGAGGCGGCCCAAAGAGCACCGTGTCCAGGGCCTTGAGCTGCAGCTTCTGCCTGTGGCTCCTGTCGGTCATCTTCAGGACAGTTCCTGTCATGGTGGCGTTGGTGATTGCCAACCTGCGGGGAAGAGGGAGGCGGAGGAGGTGGTCACATCTTTTTTAAAAATAATAATAATTTTTTTTTATTAAATTTTCCAACATACATTTATAATATCCAATCTAAATTTGTCACATATTTTCCCTTTTTGACTTCCTTCAACCTCTCTGACAATCATCCATTATTCAAACTTTTAAAAACGCATTTCCTAATTTTATATTGCATTTTATAAACCTTCACTTCTTAGTTTTCATCAGTACAATAGTCCTCTAACATTCACAGAGCTCCTTGAAATCCCACTAGCGTTATTTGCTCATCACATACACATTTCAGATAATCTGTAAATTTTCCCCAGTCTTCTATGAACTTTTGATCTCGTATATATCTAATCTTTCCTGTTAGTTTATCCAGTTCTGCATAATCCATCAATTTCATTCTCCATTCTTCGAGTGTCGGCAAGGAGGTGGTCACATCTGAAGGGCATTTGGAGCAAAAAACACAGCTTGGCCAGGTAGCCCCTCAGGCAAGCTCTGCAAGGACTCACCGCCAGCAGGCAGGTAGGAGATTAACAGGCAGCTTCATGGTTGTTCACAAGGATATTTTGCACCAGCTATTCTCATTTCATAAAGCAGGAAAGCTTCCTTTGCTGGGATATCTTCTCTGCTTTGAAGAACACCTCTTGCTAAACCCAGGGATCTGGTTGTTAGCCCCCACAAATGTGTGAGAATGAGAAAGTGGCCAGATGGATAATTTTATTTATTGCATTTATTGCAATACTTCTTTATTATGTTATGCATTTTTGTGTTTTGATATTGTAAAGCGGCCTGTGATTCTCAGATAATAAATAATAATAAATAATGTGGCATTTATATCCCACCTGTGGGGTAGAGGTTAGTCTGAGAGGCAGTGGATGCCCCCCCCCCCCGGTCACCCCAGTAAATTTCAACAGGGATCCCTGGTCTCCCAGGTCATAGTCCAACATTCCAACAACTACTCCACCGCTGGCCCACCGACACTATACGCCGAAAGCAGGTTTGAAACTGACTTTGCCAAGCTACTGGGAATCTCCGAGCAGCGCTCTCACAAAACCCTGGGAAGCCACAGGCCAAAACCCAGCTTCCTTTTTTGCACCCCCGGAACTGACCTTGGCATGGCATGCCCAGAGAGCTGCAGCTTCCTGAAGGTCTCTTCGTACTGTGGCAGCTCCACGTAGGTGATGAGCCACTGCACCACCTCATCGACGGTCCAGTTGTACACTGAAAGAAAGGTGGGAGAGGGCAAGTCAGTGGCTGAACCAACCAGCAGCCGGTCTTCAGGCCCCACCATCTCAGCTCACGTCTCCAGACCTCCCATCTCTCTCCTGTCACTGTCTGGCTCATCCATCTAGTTTTATTGTGTTTCTCGTGCCACAGGATGCCGCCAAACCTCTCTGAACCAACAGGAAGATGCAGAGAGGAACATAATTTCAGAAAATGCTGGCAAAGGCTGGGCCAACTGCAGGCTCTACAGTAAATCCTATGAGAAGGGGCTAAAGGGACAGGGGACGGGGGGGAAAGGTCAGAGAATGTACAGAAGGATGTCAGACCAGGGCAGGGAAGCAATGTAGCACAGCGGGAAGAGTGTTGGATCAGAACCTGAGAGACCAGGGTTCAAATCCCCTGCTCAGCCATAATCGCGGGCAATTTGCTAACTTGACGATAAAGTTCAGTCTCACACCAAACCATGCAGTCATCTGTATGTCTGCTGAGAACAGCTGAACCAATAAACAGGCTTTTCCCACTTTATATTTTAGTATGGCAATGTCATTGGTCCACTTATTTGGGCAAAATTAGAAGAAGCCCTTATTCCTCCTTCAAGGAGGAGACAAGGAGGAGGAAAGACTCAACATGACAAAAAACAGACTGCTCCTCTCCTCCTGCCCCTGACAGCTCAGGAGCGTCAAGACACCCAAGAGAAGCAGATGTGGAAATCGGTTCTTAAAAAGCTGCTGTGAACTGGGAAGGAGCAGTGGCAGGGAGAGACAGAGAGAAAGGCAGTGTGGGCGGGTAAAGAAACTTAGGATGCAGCAGCTAAGCATCTGTCAGTGCCCCCCCCCAACCCAAAAGGGAATATGGGATCTCTGCCTGAAGCCATGGGACTCTGGGACCTGCTCTCACCAACAGCAGGGAAGGAGTCAGGACCTCTGTGCAGGCTGTGCTTTTATTTATTCATTTCTTGAAAATTTAAACGCCGCTTGGTTGTAGTAAGCCTCAAAGCGGTTTACAAGAAGATAAAGCAATAAAAATCAATAAACATTTGCAACGTATGGAAGTTAAAACATGAAAATAGATTACAAATCCACCTCAACTTTCTCAGCATCTGGCTGGGCTTGTTTAAATAAGAACAATGAAGGCGCCTGCTTGATAGCAATAGACAGGGAGCTCCAAATCGTAAGGGCTGCCACACTAAACGATCAAGCTCTTACAAACGCGAGCTACAGGTCAGAACTACAGAACTACTATCACCATCATGATTTATATTCCTCCTTTCCTAAAAAGAGCTGAAGTTGGTGTACACAGTTGTCCTTCCTGTTTTATCCTCAGAACAACCCTGTGAGGTAGGCCAGGCTGAGAGGGGGTGGTTGGCCGAAGGTCATCCAGGGAGCTTCATGGCTAAGCCACCATTTGAACCCTGCCCTCTCCCAGGACCTCCAAGTCCAACACTCTCTAACACAGCCACGCTGGCTCTCTTGAGAACTTCATCCAAAAGCAAATACTGAGGGGTCACAGCTATGGGGACCAGCATGGAAAGATAAAATACAGCTAAATTAACTTCTCAATCATCAACAAAATGGAACCCGGTAAGTGGGTGACAGGGGGCGCTCTTGGCGGATGGCTTGTTCAAGTCTGTCCACATATAAATTGGGGTGCGTGTGCACAAGATAGAGCCACGCAGGTGCCCATAACTGTACCGTCTATTTGTAGAGAACGGCTTATTTTTTAAAAGTTGCTTCATGTCAAAAGCAAGGCTGCCACAGTGGTTCTCACTTCTCTGGAGGAGGTTCATTAGGAAGCCCGAAGTGCAGAAAAACCCTTAAGAGCCTGAATCCGACAGATGTGTGGCATTTCAGTGTAAAAAAGTGGTTCCCTAAGTGTGTAGTGGGATTACCTGGGGGGCCATCAAGAGGCAATGGGGTGCTGGAGGTGTAAATGACTTTGAAACATGCTGGGATCCCGGGATCAAGCTCATCAATGTTGTTGAATGAATTGAACTAAATAGTTTGAATTGGGTTTGAACGCATTTGCAATTAATTGTTACTGTTCTGAATCTTATTGGGCTATTATCTTCCGCAGAGGGTTGTGCAAACTGCTACCAGCACACACAGAGCCTCCCTTTCAGTGCCCTTTCGGCAGTGGAGCAATTCCCCTCTCAGGAAAGGTCTGGGACTCTGCAGAAAAGGCAAGGAAGAGGCGACCTGCTTGAAATTTACACCATTATGCACAGAAAGTACATAGAGAAAAGCCTTTCTCTCTCTCTCTCTCTCTCTCTCTCTCTCTCTCTCTCTCATAGAACTTGTGGGCATCCAGTGAAGCTTAATGCTGGGAAGAAGCCCTTCCTCATGCAGCAGAGTTAGACTGTGGAACTCCCTTCCACAGGAAGCAGCGATGGCCACCAACTTGGATGGCTTAATGGGACACATGCTTGGGAGAGAGGGCTATTGATGTCTCCTAGCCTCCACAGCTGGAAGAAAAAATACTTCTGAATACCAGTTGCTGGAAACCACAGGAAGGGACAAAGTGCTCTTGTGCTCCAATCCTGCTTGCAGGTTCCACAGGCATCTGGTTGGCCCCTGTGAGAAGACAATGCTGGACTAGATGCTGAACTAGGCAATAGACTTGATGGCAGGATTTAAATAAACATCCACAGTATTAGCATCAGAAAATGTTTGGAAGATAGTGAAATAAAATGATGCATTTAATTTAATTTTTATGTTTTTAAGGTTTGATGTTATGTTATTAATAACTTTTTCTGTTGAGAGATAGCAAAGTGGGTGAAAATGGAAACAAACCAAAAACGCAAGTTGGGGCAAGTCGTGGAGAGGAGGGAGGGAGGAATATATAGTAAACGTTAAGAATTTGAGATGCGTGTAATGAACGAAAATGAAAAATGAATTTATTTATTTTTAAAAGGATGCTGCACTAGATGGACCATCGGCTTGCTCCAAAGGCTCTCCTTCTGTTCCTCTGCTCCCATTCAGCCCTCCAGGACTCCAGAGCGCTCACTCCGCCAAGCTCCTCAGAGGAGAGAAGAATCCTGCAGCCGGCATGTGGGCAGAGGCCAAGCCTCCCCTTTGTTTGTTCAGACAATTTTGGAGGCAGACGCAGGTGGGCGGGGAAGGAAGAGCCTGGCAGCAGCATGGTGTAGAAGGGCTTGGCTGGGGGTGGCTGGTTGATTCTCGGGGGGGGGGGGCGCTGCCACAGATGTTGAAATCCAGCCGGGGGTGGGTGTGTTGTGCAACATGATAGGAGCGGCTTTAATAAGGCAAAATAACTGCTATGGGGAAACTGCCCTCAGCCGAATAAGGCTTGCACCTCAGAGATGGGACGTAGCAGGGAGCATGTGAACGCCAGTCTCCTCTGACCAGAAGAGGTGGTTTAAAATGTTGAGAAGGAGTGGATGAACTTTCCTTCAAGGAGGAAGATGACCTACCCATGTGAGAGACAAGCTTGTCCCTGTGAAACTACATACGTCCGTAAGCATGATTGTATTTTATTGTTATTTTGTTATTGTTGTATTCCTCTGCTTTCAAAAATGTTTTATTGTGTCCTTTTTCCTTTTCTTTCTTTCCTTACTTTCATAGAATCATAGGAACGTAGATTTGGAAGGGACCACAAGGGTCATCTGGTCCACCCCCCCCCCACCAAGTGCAGGGACTTTTCACCCAATGAATCTTTGTTCAGATAAAACTAACGGTGGGCTGGACCTTTTCTAAATGCAGGACCAGGTGGTGACAACTGCTCTTTCTCAAACACAGTGGATCTTTGCTTGCTTAAATGCTGAGCAACCCATGATGCTGGAATGCCCTAAACAACTTCTGAGTAGGCCTAGTCTAGAGTTGTCCAAACCCTGGGAGGAGTCTAGCCAACTTGCCTGGGATGCTGAGAGGGGCAGGACCCACCACTGGGGATTCTGAGAAGAAGGAAAGGGGCCATCTCTGAAGGTTGACACCATGACTGGGCTTTCCTGGAGTGCGATTTGGAAACGAGTGGCAATAGAGACATCTCCCAGGCAATGGCCCCTTAAGGCACTAACAAAGTGGGCTCTCACATAGCTTTAATTCATGCATTTGTTTTTTAAAAAGCAAAGGATTGCTGAGTTGGAAGAGACCCCGAGGATCATCTAGTCCAACCCTCTACGAGGCAGGAATCACAGCTAAAGCATCCGTGACAGATGGCCATCTAACCTCTGCTTAAAAACCTTCAAGGAAGGTGAGTCCACCATCTCCCAGGGGAGTCCGCTCCACTGCCAAACAGCTCTTACTCTCAGGAAGTTCTTCCTAATCTCCTTCCTTGCAATTTGAATTATAAGGTTTGGGTCCTACCCTCTGAAGCAGCAGAAAACCAGCTTGCTCCATGCTGATAAAAATTGACTGCTTTTCTACCAATGGTTTTAGGGAAGCGGGTGGCGCTGTGGTCTAAACCACTGAGCCTCTTGGGCTTGCCGATCAGAAGGTCAGCGGTTCAAATCCCCATGACGGGGTGAGCTCCCATTGTTTGGTCCCAACTCCTGCCAACCTAGCAGTTCGAAAGCACGTCAAGTGCAAGTACAGTGGTACCTTGGGTTACAGATGCTTCAGGTTACAGACGCTTCAGGTTACAGACTCCGCTAACCCAGAAATAGTACCTCAGGTTAAGAGCTTTGCTTCAGGATGAAAATAGAAATCATGCTCCAGCGGCGCCAAGGCAGCAGGAGGCCCCATTAGCTAAAGTGGTGCTTCAGGTTAAGAACAGTTTCAGGTTAAGAACGGACCTCTGGAACGAATTACCGTATTTTTCGCTCTATAACACGCACCTGACCATAACACGCACATCGTTTTTAGAGGAGGAAAACAAGGGAAAAAACATTCTGAATGAAACAGTAGATGTATCATTTTTGGGCTTCATGCTGTGGCCACAGACATGTGATCTGATGGTGAATTTGGGGTGACCCAATGCAAAGATCCTGAGGATCCATGTGGATCCATGCTTTGTAACCACATTTTAAGTGGGGAGCGAAGGAAAAACAAAGAAGGGACATGAGAGGGGTGTGCAGAGAAGCAGCTGGCTAAGAATGCAGGAGAGGGATTTAACGGGAGGGAGGAAAGAAAGGCAAAAGTTTCCCCCCACCCAAGACAGCTCGCGCGCGCGCGCGCTCTCTCTCTCTCTCTCTCTCTCTCCCTCCCTCCCTCTCTCTCTCCCCCCCTCTCTCTCCCTTCCCCCCTCTCTCTCCCTCTCCCCCAGCAGCACCGGAGGGGCTTTCCCTGCTCTTTGTTCCGTTTCAGCAAACACAGCAACGAAACAGAGAAAGGTGGGCAGTAAGACCCTGAGGCAGAATGCAGGAAAGCAGCCGCTTCCTCTTTTCAGCTTTCCTTTCTCCGTGAAGCGCCGCGATTTGATTTTTGCTTGATTTTTCGGCTCCAGGGACCACACATTCGCTCTATAACACGCACAGACATTTCCCCTTCCTTTTTAGGAGAGAAAATCTGCGTGTTATAGAGGGAAAAATACGGTATGTACTTAACCCGAGGTACCGCTGTAGATAAATAGGCACCGCTCTGGCGGGAAGGTAAACGGCGTTTCCGTGTGCTGCTCTGGTTTATCAGAAGCGGCTTAGTCATGCTGGCCACATGACCCGGAAAAACTGTCTGCGGAAGCAGAGAAACACTGGCTCCCTCGGCTACTAAAGCGAGATGAGTGCGCAACCTGAGTCGTCCGTGACTGGACCTAATGGTCTGGGGTACCTTTACCACCAATGGTTATAGGTGAGGATATAAGAGCATCCCCTGCCCTCAGACAGCACAGCACAGCACAGCACAGCAGCTCCTGCGACTGTGCTGTTGGGCTCTGCCTCTCTCCTGAGAAGATGCCTTAAATAGCTCAGGACAGCAATACCTCAAGGACCGCCTCTTCCCATATGAACCTACCTGGTCCCTGAGATCATCTTCTAAGGCCCTCCTTCGTCTGCCTCCTCCTCAAGAGGTTCAGAGGAAGGCCTTCTTTGCCATGGCTCCTCTTCTGTGGAATGCTCTCCCCAGGGAAGTTTACCTTCATTATATACCTTTAGGCGCCAGGCAAAAACATTCCTTTTTAACCAGGCCTTTGGTTGATCTTATTGACATCCAACTCCCTTTTAAAATATGGCTTTTGGAGGGGGGGTATTGGGTTATTGCATTTGGTTTGATTTTATATGTTGTGGTCTTCTTGTGGACCGCCCTGAGACCTCCGGGCACAGGGCGGTGAATAAGTTGAACAAATAATAATAAAAATAAAATAATGCCTCCGCTCTGACTTGCAGCGGAGGGTCTAGCCAGCTTCACAGCGAGGACGCAGGATCTGGCAGCAAAGCTCTCAGACTGCAAGCCGAACTTTTCTGCTGGGGGAAAAACCTGACAAGTACATGAAGATTAGAATGGGTAGCAGCCAGGGGAGATTAACAAGGCCATAAAGCGAGCAAGAGGTATCAGCATCGGGGAAGTGTTTGCTGAGTGTGGCAGGCAAAGGAGCTGCGGCCTTATCTGGAGGCACTCAGCACCCTCTGCACCACTGTGGCACTTCGGAAGAGCAAAGAGCAGTGCAAATCTTCCGCTCTCACTGCTGCCTTGTCTAGGATGCTTTGGTGCTGGAGAGCAGATAGGACTCTGAAGAACACAAGAGGCATCTGCAGGACCAGGCCAGTAGCCCGTCTAGGCCAGCAGAAATCATGCTCTCACAGCGGCCAACCAGATGCCTGTGCGAAACCCACAAGCCGGATTTGAGCACAAGAGCACTTTTTCCCCTCCTGCAGTTTCCGGAAACTGGTATTCAGAAGTATTTCTGCCTCTGATTGTGGAGACAGAGCATAGCCAAGCTGGCCGGCAGCCATCAAAGGCCCTCTGCTCTCCCATGAATTTGTGAGAATTCCTGCTCCATGATTGCAGTCATGGGATTGTTGTCTATCACATGACAGTGTATGTTTTGACTCCACAGAGTGGGAAGTGACAAAGACAGGATGTTTGTGTTCCTCTGTTCCATGAAGTGGGACTATTGTCCTTTCTTCTTTTTCTCTTTGCTATCTGATGCTAGAGAGAGAGGGAGCCCCGTTGCAGTGCTCCGTGTGTGTTAATATGTAAATAAAGTAGATTAGCCAAAATGCTGAGTTGCTGAGGTCTGTTGAGCAAGCTGCGAAGACTCTGCGGATCCCTAAGTGTGCCAATGTCTGTTGGCATCGGTCGCTGTGATGTTCGGGCTGAAGGAGGCTTATGAAGCTCCCGAACGAACAACCAGGAGGGAGGGAACATGCCAGTCAGGCATGTGTCTCTGCCAGGGTCCTACTCGAGTGTAGGCTGAACTCCTGACAGAATTTGACCGATCTTCTTTCACGGCCATCCAAGTCAGTGGCCATCCCTGCCACCTGTGGGAGGGAGTTCCACAGTCTGACTAGTTGCTGTGTAAAGGAGGACTTTATTTTATCTGCCATGGGTCTTCCAAAACTCAGCTTGCTTGAAGCATCCTGAGCCTCTCAGCAGGGCAGTGGAACAGGAGTGTGATCCCCGCGTGTCTCCTGAAATGCCTTAACCGTTTACATTCCCCATGCCTTGCAATTGAACATCTGGGGTGGGATTGTCTGTTAGTTAATGAATTCTGGAAACAGTTTGGTATAGAAATATTGGGAATTGTGGGTAGGAAGGTGGAAATATCTAAATTAATGGTTCTTATTAGCCTGAGTAGCACCGAGTTAGAAACCAAAGAGGAATGTAAATGGGTAAAATTGAAGGTAATTGCAGCCACACAGGTTAGAGCGAGTAATTGGAAAAATGCAGAAGAGCTAGGGGTGAACCAACGGAGGAAAAAACTGAAAAATATTATAATTTTAGAATATCTAACTGTGAAGATACATAAAATGAAAGGGTTTAAGGTCAATGAGAAGGAGGAGGATTGGTTTGAGAAGATATTGAATTATTTGGGTAGGTTTGAACAATTTGGGGCAATTAAAATGTTAAAAGTTAAATAAACCTTGTGGAGGCAGGAGTGTTAATGTATAGAGAATTGTACATATGGTTGATTTGAATATGTTGTTATTGATTATGTAAACCCAATGGGGGTTTCACTGTTTGTGTTTTGGTTGCTGGCAAAAATTTAAAAAATAAATAAATGTGGAAAACAAGATTAAACATACAGGATTAAACACACTAGTATTTAATCCAGGCTCCTAATATTCCAAAATAGTCTCAGACGCGCCGCAGCCCTTCCCACTCACGCCCAGGGCCTCCTGTGACTCACTACTGAACCTCGCTCATTCTTTATCGGCACAGGAAAGGAGGGCAGTGCGGGGAGGGGGGAGAGGCAAAGAGATAATTCCCCCATTTATTATTATTATTTTTAATTTGCATATTATTTTCAGCCTGCTTCCTGTTGTACTGCAGCGGAGGAGTTGCAAATGCAAACTCGGTTTTAAAAAATGCAAAAGTCGAAACCGGTCAAGGGCTGCACTGGAGGAAGCCACAGGCCAGCGGCGAGAGGGGCTTTGCTGAAGGAGAAGGAAGTGGCTTGGCTAAGGCGCAAGAGGTTGCTAGAGAGAGCAGGAGAGGGAGGGAGGGAGGAGCAGAGAGGCAGATTTTGAACACTGAGGACTCAAAAGCCTGCTGGAGTTCCACAGTTTAACTCTGCAGTGTGAGAAGGACTTTCTTCCCTCTGCCCTGAATCTTCCAACATTCAGCTCCATTGGACGCCCACGAGTTTGGATGCTATGAGGGAGGGAGGCAGGCTTTTCCCTCTATCTACTTTCTCCGTGCCACGGATAATTGTATAAAAATTTATCATGCAGCCTCTCAATCGCCTTTTCTCTAAACTCAAAAGCCCCCAAAGCTGCAGTCTTTCTTTGAAGGGGAGTTGCTCCACCCCCTTGATCATTTGGGCTTCCCTTTTCTGAACCTTTCCCAACTCTGCAGTCTCCTTTTTTGAGGTGAGGCTGCCAGAGCTGGACGCCAGCCTTACCTTCGGACGACTTCCAGGCCTTCCAAAGATCTTCCACGCTGATGTGCTTATCCTCCCCATGGAAGGTGCTGTGTTTGACCGTTGGGTCGTGGTAATTCAAGTCTTCCCTCAGGAACTGGAGGGGGAAAAACACAGCCCCAAGTCAACCAGTTGCACAAAGTCCCGTGTTTATCAGCTCCATCTGGTCCGCAGGCTGAGACCCTCCCTGCCCGCGGGCTGTCTGGCCAGAGTGGTGCACGCTCTGGTTATCTCCCGCTTGGACTACTGCAATGCGCTCTACGTGGGGCTAACTTTGAAGGTGACCCGGAAACTACAACTAATCCAGAATGTGGCAGCTAGACTGGGGACTGGGAGTGGCCACCAAGACCATATAACACTGGTCTTGAAAGAACTACACTGGCTCCCAGTACATTTCCGAGCACAATTCAAAGTGTTGGTGCTGACCTTGAAAGCCCTCAACGGCCTCGGTCCAGTAGACCTGAAGGAGCATCTTGATCCCCATCGTTCTGCCCGGACACTGAGGTCCAGCTCCAAGGGCCTTCTGGCGGTTCCCTCGTTGCGAGAAGCCAAGTTAAAGGGAACCAGGCAGAGGGCGTTCTCAGTAGTGGCGCCCGCCCTGTGGAATGCCCTCCCATCAGATGTCAAAGATAAAAACAGCTACCAGACTTTTAGAAGACATCTGAAGGCAGCCCTGTTTAGGGAAACTTTTAATGTTTAATAGGTTATTGTATTTTAGTGTTCTGTTGGAAGCCGCCCAGAGTGGCTGGGGAGACCCATGTCAGATGGGCGGGGTATAAATAAATTATTATTATTATTATTATTATTATTATTATTATTATTATTATTGATGTTTTCATTTTAACAGTGACTGTAAGGGCAACTAAAAGTTTGTTGGGTGTGGGTAGGGCAGACCCAGGTTCAGAAACAACAAAGCAACTGGTCTGGGGGCTGAGCTACTTCACAGGGCTGCAGAAAGAGCATGGTTTTGTGTAAAATATTAAACTGCAAGTCCCCAAGGAATGGGGGAACCATCTCTCGGAACACAGTAAGAGTCCGCCTGGATCAGGCCAATGGTCCAACTAGTCCAGCATCCTGTTCTCACCTGTGGGAAAGCTGCAAGTGGGATCTGAGCACAAGAGCAGCACTTACACCTCTTGTGGCTTCCAGCCACTGCACTGCTGTCTCCCAATTATGGAGGCAGAGCCTAGCCATCCTGGTTAGTAGCCACTGCTAGCATTCGCCTCCATGAATCTGGCTAATCTTTTTTCAAAGCCATCTGGGTTGGTGGATCTCCTGTGGGAGAGAGTTCCACAGTCTGACTGCACGCTGCGTGATGATGGACTTCCTTTTGTCTGTCCTGATGTGTCCTATTCACCCCGCTCCTTGCAAAAAAAATCACCAGCTTGTTTCTCCTTTCGGCTTCCCAATGAGTCCACAAGACCACCAGTTCCTCACCCTGGGCTGCTAACCTTTCCTGGAAGCCTTTAAGGAGGGTTTTTTTTAAAAGCAACACACACACACACACACACACACACACACAAAACCAATTGCCTCATTTTGCATGCTTTTACTGATGTCTCTGCTCTCACTGTTGCTATGCAAACCTTTACTGAAGCACAGCTGTTCACCTGAGTGATGGGTCGGGTTGTCCCCATTTGCAGTTCCTTAATGAGGCCACTGGCAGAAATGCAGCTTTGCTCACTAGACCTGTCCTGTCCCCCCATCACAAACGCCTTACTCTGCTACAGTGCTTTGCAGAGAAGCTAGAAAAAGGAAGAGGTGGCCTTTCCAACTGCTCCCATCGGAGATGAAAAGCAGCTGTCCACGTGGAGGCACAAGCGTGCAAACACACAACTAGCGGATCTGCTCAACAAGCGAGCAAGGCAGGCGACTCTGGAGAAAAGCAAAGGTAAGTCTGCCAAGAAGAGGAAATCCATTCGCCGTGCGCAAACTGCAAATTCATCTTTGCTGCCGGGAGGCTAAGAATAAACTGCAGCATCACGTTCCTAAGCCACATCCAGGACAAGCTGAATAGGCTGCATCTCTTTTTTCCTCCAAAGTTCTTAGCACCTGCCTATTAAAAGGCTATTCTGAAACTCACAGCTTCGGAGATGTGTGCAAGGGCAAGCAAAGGTGGCTTCCGAAACTCAGCCGCGAGATCAGGGCTCTCAAGTGTCTCTTTGCAAAGCCACACCTGAGCCCTCTCAAGGTTAATCACCACAGACCCCCTTCAACAGGCAGTCAACAGAAGAGCAGCATTTGCATCTCTCTGCTTAGAGGTCCAAAAAGGTCAGCAGATGGAATGTCTTCCTGGCTAGTCATACCCATCGCTTCCTGAATCAACTGACGCCCAGGGACTTTGGATTCAGGAGGGATATTGGCAAAAGTGGAATATCACACACACACACACAAACCCAGCTTCCATTCACTCATCCTTCAGAACTGTCATGATTTTTATCTTTTCCCTCTTTCTCTGCAGAGTCAGATACCAGTAGTATCTAAAATTCAAAGAAACTTCCTCTTCAGTTTACAGAGATGATATCTTTTTAGACCAATTCTAAAGGTATTACATTAATCCCCCTTCACATCATGCTGTTGTTTTGAATGAAAACCACAACTGTTTTTGGAAAGCTACATACATTTTACAACCACTGACTTCCAAGTTGTTAATAGTCGCCAATTCTATAAAATCTATTTCTACCCTCACCCAGACCGCACGATAATTCATTAAATAATTCAAGATAATTAACCTGAAAGGTTCCAAAGGATGGAAACCTTTCCACTCCTGATCAGTTTTTGTTGCTAGCGTTTTCCATCAGTGAAATCACCGTTCCTTGTTACAAGCATCCATAAATGTATCTCTTTTAATATGCAAAGGGCTTAACCCTAACCCTGGATTTCAGCTATAAATATATAGCAGAGCATAAGCTTTTAAGCACACTTCACACTTTGAGCAAAAGGCCTCAGTAAACCAGTCACTGGTTCCATATTTACAAGATATTCAGAAATGAAAAGGGGGTGTTGAGAATGAGCCCCGCAAAACACACCCCTTCCAACTGCAAGCCCCCTTAAAAATGCCCTCTGGTGGGGGGGAAACAGCTTTCGCCCAGCAATGGCATGGAATGAACTTGGGGGGGGTGATTGGAGGGAGTTTCCAAAGGCTCAGTGTCACTTTTGAGAGAGCCTCTTACCAAGTCTTCCTCAAAACAGTGAGGGCACCCAGAGCAAGACCTAGAAAGGGTATCTTTTGAAAGAGAGTGAGCTGTATGGGGAGACACAGTCCTTGGGGGTCTCCTGGGCCCTGATGGCATTTCCAAGTCAATGCCAACTAAGGTGGCAGAAGCTTTTGTGGGCCACCATTCTATTCATCAGATGCGTGAAGGAGCTACCTAACTAAGGAGGCATATAAATAAATAAACCCTGCCTTAGGGTCAGTGGACTCCCTTGAAAAGTGGTGAGTTCTCCTTCCGTGGAGGTTTTTAAGCAGAGGTTAGGTGGCCACCTGGTCAGGGATTCTTGAGATGTGATCCCTACATTGGATGCGTGGATGAGATGACCCTATGGCTCTATGATTTTATGACTACAGAGAGGCTATATTCAGATAGGGCTTATCTACCTGGGAAGGGAGCCCATATAGGAGAAGGGAATCTCCTAAACCTCTGCTGCCTTGCAGGACATCTTTGGGAGGAGAAAAGCCACAGGAGTAAACCCTCTGCAACTCCAGAGTTGGGTTTCCAAGGCAGTTGGATGACATCTTGCTTGCCTCCTACCAGCAACTCCTGCAGTCAATATGGTGCCAAACGTCTTCCTTTCCTTTCCTTTCCTTTCCTTTCCTTTCCTTTCCTTTCCTTTCCTTTCCTTTCCTTTCCTTTCCTTTAGACTATATCAGCACACCTGAGAGGGGGGTCTTGTCATCTGGGTAGCTCAGGACCTCCATACACACAGCCCAGGCTTGCACCCTCAGGAGGTCACTTTCATACTGCTAACACAACTCTCTCTACGCCAGTGTGGTGCAGTGGTTAAGAGCAGTAAACTCATAATCTGGTGAACCGGGTTTGCTTCCCCGCTCCTCCACATGCAGCTGCTGGGTGACCTTGAGCTAGTCACACTTCTCTGAAGTCTCTCAGCCCCACTCACCTCACAGGGAAAGGAGAATGTGAGCCGCTTTGAGACTCCGGGTAGTGAGAAAGCGGGATATCAAATCCAAACTCTTCTTCTTCTTTTTCTTTTCTAACTCTCTTTCTTTCTCTCTCTCTCTCTCTCTCTCTCTCTGTGTGTGTGTGTGTGTGTGTGTTTGTGTGTAATACCAAATACCAAAGGGCAAGCAAAGCAAAGCACCATTTTATGGAGAGATGTGGTATGGCAGAAAGCAGAACACAAATGAATTCAGAATCCAGCTCAGTATCGGTGTGACTCTCCACTACACCGCATTAAGCAAATTCCGGTGATCAAGAGGCTTAGTAAAACATCTAATGGGAGCCAATCCCTTTCCCAGCTGAGCCACAAACCCATGCATGGTGCAGATGCTGCAAGATGAGTAACAGAGGGAGCAAGGAAGACAGTGGAAAAGGCAGGCCGAAGAAGACGGAAGAGCAGCTAATTGCAAAGGAGAGGAAGGAAAGCCTTCCTGGAGCCAGAAAGCGTTGAAGCTGCAACTGCAGGACTCAAGAAGTGCCCAGTGGATCCTTTTTCTGGAATGCCCCCCCTCTCTCTCCCCTCTGGCCAAGAGGCCCCTGACTGAGCGGAGTTTTGAAGCTGCACCGCCTGAAAAGAGGGATTAAGAAAATCTGTGCAGTCCTGTGACATTCTCAGTGAGCCAAGCTCATGATTTGAAAACGAAATAAAGGAGGGTGGTGGTGAGGAGGGCAGGGTGAACCTTCCCAAGATGTTCCAAGATCTCTGGAGATTATAAGCCACTGGCTGCAGCCAAACCAGGCAGGAATGCAAAGATAGAGATATCCCCTCCTGCCCCCCCCCGCCCCACAGCCTGTGACCTCCACGAGGAACATGGCAATGTCATCTAGAGTGGCCAATGTGCACAGCTCAGAGCAGCCGTGATCTCCCCTAGGGATGTAGGCAGGGGAACCAGCTGTTGCTCAGTATATTTAGCTCAGGAAGGAAAAGTGATCTCCCGGTCGGCCCTCCTTCAGCAGAGCCACGGTGAAAACAGGCTTCCAAGGTCTCTTGGAAGAGGACATGGTCATAGAATCGTAGAACTGTGGTGATGTAAGGGACCCCAGGGTCATCTAGTCCAACCACCTACAAGCCAATAATCGCAGCTAAAGAATCCCTGGCAGAGGGACGTACAACCTCTTCTTAAAAACCTCCAGGGAAGGTGGGAGTCCGTTCCATGGCCAAACAGCCCTTCCTGTCTTCCTAACGTTTAGTCGGAATCTCCTTCCCTGCCATTTGAATCCACTGGTTCAGGTGGCACCCGCTGGAGCAGCCGAAAACAAGCTTGCTGCATCTTCAATGGGGCAGCCCTTGAGATATTTGGGGACGGCTATCAGGTCACCTCTCAGGTGCAGCTGGAGCAGTTCTCCAGTAAGGAGCCAGTGTCCTGTAACTCAAGTGCAGGAGGCGGGGGGTCCTCTGCATCGCCAGGAGATGCGGAGCAGGAGCTAAGCCAAAATGCATTCATAGGGCTGAGACCCTCCCTGCCCACAGACTGTCTCACAGAGTGGTGCATGCTCTAGTTCAGTGTTTCCCAACCTTGGGCCTCCAGCTGTTTTTGAACTACAATTCCCATCATCCCTGACCACTGGTCTTGCTAGCTAGGGATGATGGGAGTTGTAGTCCAAAAACAGCTGGGGGCCCAAGGTTGGGAAACACTGCTCTAGTTATCTCCCGCTTGGACTACTGCAACACGCTCTACGTGGGGCTACCTTTGAAAGTGACCTGGAAACTGCAATTAATCCAGAATGCGGCAGCTGGACTGGTGACTGGGAGCGGCCGCCGAGACCACATAACACCGGTGTTGAAAGACCTACATTGGCTCCCAGTACGTTTCCGGGCACAATTCAAAGTGTTGGTGCTGACCTTGAAAGCCCTAAATGGCCTCGGCCCAGTATACCGGAAGTGGCGTCTCCACCCCCATCGTTCTGCCCGGACGCTGAGGTCCAGCGCCAAGGGCCTTCTGGTGGTTCCCTAACTGTGAGAAGTGAAGCTACAGGGAACCAGGCAGAGGGCCTTCTCAGTAGTGGCACCCGTCCTGTGGAACGCCCTCCCTTAAGATGTCAAAGAGATAAACAACTACCTGACATTTAGAAGACATCTGAAGGCAGCCCTGTTCAGGGAAGTTTTTAAACTTTGACATTTTAATGTATTTTTAATCTTTGTTGGAAGCCGCCCAGAGTAGCTGGGGAAACCCAGCCAGATGGGCGGGGTACAAATAATAAATTGTTGTTGTTGTTAGAATTGTAGAGTTAGAAGGGACCCCCCAAAGGTCATCCAGTCCAACCCTTTGCAACTCAGGAATCACAACTAACGGCTGAGATCACTGGAGTACGGCAACATTAGAGGACAGAATGTTCATGTAGGCCTGCCTATCTACATGCCCAGGAGGGCTGGAAAATGACTTCTTTTAGCCACAAGTTTTAAGCCCCGAGGAAGCCAGGCACCTGGGATTCTGTCTCTCTCCCCAGGCTGTGGAGGTGAAGGCACACCTCCACAGGCAGACACAAAGGCCCACGGCATGTGCGGCCGAGTAATCCCAGCAGCAGAAAAAGCAGGCAGCTGGCCATGTTTCAATGGTGAGGTAACTGGCTCTTTCTGGAGAATGGGCTGAGAAGCACAGCGCACGGCCTCTTCTCAAAATTCAGGGACAGCACTGCACACACATCAAGAGGTAAGGCAGACAGAGCCCAAGAGAAGCAATACAAAAGGAAAGTGCAATGGGAGTGAAGAGGAAAGCAAGCTTTCAAGCAGCGTCACACACTTTGCAATTTTGGTAGGTCCTAATAAATAAACACTTAATTAGCAACCTTTAATTAATTAAAACATTTCGGTTATTTGATGGAAGGAAGAGATTGCTCCTGGCAACCTTGAAATTATTTAAGATATTGTTTTTACTGTTTAGTTGTTCATTTGGGGAGCAGGGAAGGGATAAAAAATTTAAGTGATTAAAAATAAATGAATAAATAAATAAGGGTAGTTATAATTAATAATGATAATCATAATTCTCCCCTGATTAACTGGAGCCACTGTGGCATAATCGGGCAGAACTGTGGAGACCCAAGTTCGAATCCTGCCTCAGCCATGAATCTCACTGGGAAGCCTTGGGCCAGTTTCTACCTATTGTAACTGAGTTTTATTAAATAAAATATTTGCCGGCACTAGGTGCACTGGGTATTCTGGGTGAAAGATGGAAAGGCAGGATATATAAATCTTTCAAAATAAATAAAATACGTGTGATGTCTTGTTGCCCCGCTGGGGAAATAAGTCATAAAACGGCTGATTTGGAATGTGTCATCATTCTTTGCTGCAGCTTGGCCGACAAACTGGTTTGGCAAAGGGAGCTGCTGGCACCTTCCAAGGCAGCCTTGGGCTAGGGAGGAGCAGGGCTTTCAGTGGACCCCGAGCACCTGCAGTTTTAGAAATGAATTCTGGGGTGCTCACCCCGTGATTCAGAGGACAAAGCTGCTGCTAATGTTACAGCCTGCAGGCAGGCATCTTTCCTCAGTTGCAAACCCAGAGCTGCCAATTCCCTCGGCAAAAATACCGGAGGAGAGAGAAATCCGTTCAATTAAGTCGCCGGGCACCTCGAGAGCTACGCCTGTCTCTGCGCGAAGACCAGAAATAGGCCGCCAATTGGAAGGGATTCCCCTTGGGGTTCAGGGGCGCTCCTTTTAATTGCGGTCCCTGCAGCCACCTCCGAACACACAGCAAACTCCTCTCCCCAGAGGGGAGCGTCAAGAAATGTGAAGAGAAGAGAAGCGCTCCCAGGCTGCGGATGGGCAAAGGTTTTGAGCAGCGCAGCTTAGCAAAACAATAGAACTGCTGAGCAAAAAATCATAATGGGAGCAAATATGCAGAGAGCTGATGAGCAGAAAGATGAGTGTGATATAAATGGTAAGGAAGGCAGAGGTCTGAAGCCGGGTTCTGTCTCTGCTCCACCACCAAGGATCTAGTGCTCTCAAGACTGGAGTCAGGAAGGAAGATGCACTTCTAAGATTCCTGCCACTGGCTTGAATAGGGACTTGCAGAAAACAGAGAATAAAGACTCGCTTCCAAGAAAAGCTAGGCTGGCTCCCTCCTTCCTGTCCTTCCCCTGGCAGTTTTATCCCAACAGGCCTTTAGGGACTGTTTTTTTTAAAAGGAATTTTAACAAAGGTGTGCCTATTTTATTATCTGTATGTTTACAGATTTGTTTCTATATTCCTTGAATTTATTAGAGGTTACTTTTATATGTATATTTGGCTTTTTGTATATGATCATGATAAATATAGCTACGTCCTGTGCTCACAGGCTTTGCATTTCATGTCAAAGGCCAAGTGAAACTTCATTCAACTTCCTTTTGCTCTTATGCCCAATTCTATGTCCGACAGTCAATTCCTCAATAAATATAAACCGAGTTTAGAGTATCTGATGTTTTAAGCTGCATGTTTGCTTAGGTTTTGCCTAATGCCTCTTCAAAACTCTAAACTGGTGTTGGGATTTGTGCTCTGAAAGAGCTTAAGCAGGAACGGAGGAATGACCCCGACAAATTATAGCAGATTCCATGAGTGTAATCCCAAATTTTGCCTGCATCTCTAGACTCCCTTTAAAACAAGAAACTGAGGGCTGGGGGCACCAAATATCCCCAAAATTAAGGACTGGTTAGGAAGGTCTGTTCATTTATTACTGCATTTATATCCCCCCTTTCCTTCAAGAAACTCAAGAAGCCGTACATACTTCTCCTTCCCATTTTATCCTCACAACAACCCTATAAGTAGGTTAGGCTGAGAGCAAGTGACTGGCCCAAGGTCACCCGGTGCGTTTCATGGCTGAAGTGGAGATTCGAAGCCTGGCCTCTCCCAGGTCCTATCTCAACACTCTAACCACTACGCCACCAGACCACTAGTCCATCAACCTCAATTTTGTCAACCATTACTGGCAGCCGTTGTCCAGTGTTTCAGCTGGGAATCCATCTCCCTCTCTACCACTTAGCTGTGATCGAAAGCTGGTTTCCTTTATTCTTGACATCTGAATATTAAGATGTCACCCCGGGACCTGAGAAGGCTAGTGAAAGAACTGCAACAGTCTTTGACAATCCAAGTATCGGGCAGGTACCTTGCAAATGACAAATGCTGTACAAATGATAAACGGAAGAGTTCATATATATGCAGACCCCACTATCCAAATGCTTGTTATATGAAAAACCACTTATCTAAATATGAGTAATTAGTAACTAAATCTCACTATACACATCACAGATTCAGATATGCAAGCTATTTTGTGTTTTGCTAGTCTGTGGCAGCTGCTTTGCCAGAAACCAGGGTGGGAAGGAGGGGGGGGGGAGATAGGACAGAGAAGAGAGCATTTCCCCCTTCCTTGTTCTCCTTTTGCAAGATTTCAGTGGGTTTTCCTGGTTTTATTTTTGTCACTTTGGGGTCAAAATTCCATGGTTGGGAATGCATCAGAAATTTCCCCATAGGAATCAGTAGAGATCTTTGACTTGTTATGCGAAGGCTCGTCTAAGGAACGTTTTCTGAGAACGCATTGCATTTAGCTAGCAGGACCTGCTTGTGTGTATGTGAACATGCTCTGATTCAGCCTTGACTCACACAGTCTCAGCTCCACAGGAAAGAGATTACTGGAAAAACACAGCTTTCCCGTTCTGCACAGAACGCAACCTGACAGCATCACTTTTGCCTAATGAAAGAAAGGCCCCGAGTACTTCAGCTTAGTGGAATCAGAAGTCAGAGCCAAGAGCAATCAGGCTTACATGTTTAAGCATGTCCAAGTCAAGACGTTTCCCCTGGGAAACTGCCCTCCAGGCAGCGAAAGGAGGGATGAGAAAGCCCAAAATGCACTGGGAGGGGGAGAAGAAGACTCCCCATGAACACCTCCCTCGTTCTCTTAGAATGGCAATGGTGCCCATCTGGCAGGTGCCGGAACTGAGTTCCAGCAAGTTCCGGCTGAAAGAGAGCCCTGTCTATATCTGTTAAAAGAACATCAGAAAGCAACTGCAGTAGTCCAGGCCTTAAAGGGAAACAGGGGGAAGGAAGGTTCTTAATCTGAGCTTCAGAGATGTGGCTTGTTTCTTTAAGAGCTCTAGGGAGGATTCCTTTCTAAGCAGCTCTGCTCATGAGAAATCCTCCTAACATAGTTTGGAAAAGAAAAAGACACCCTTTAGATAGTCGCTTTTCATTCTGCTAACTTGGCCAGGACCTCACCAGCTCATAACAATTTTGGTGAACCTGGTGGTGTGCTTAAAAATAGATACAGAAGTCCAGTGCCCTGCACCCCAATGCTAAACGCATATATTTGGAATTAACGCCACTTACTTAGTGGTACTTCCAAGGGTGGTGCTTAGAAATCACAAGGCAAAAACCTACATGTGGAAATGGACAACGGATGCAAAATGCAGCTACCCAAAGGCAACTCACCCATTAGAGGTGAAGGAGACGTATCTCTTTCAAGAAGAGGCTTCTGGTTTTTCCCTGGGAGTGATTTTTCCCTTTTAAACACCATGAGTGTGGTGTTAGTGGTTAGAGTATTGAACTAGGACCTGGGACACCAGGGTTACTAACCTTGGAGTATTCAGAAAATCTTTTTAGCCCTCCATCTATTTTCTCAACACCGTGCAAAGACCTCCTTTGCTCCTCTAAGCTTTTCATCTTTATCGCACATTAAACGGAACAGCACCTGCAGCCATTTTGTAGCTCCTTTCCCACGCCTGCTTTGACAATGTTGAAGGAAAGCAGCATAGTTTCGGAAGAAAGCTTAAGAGAAGGAAGGTTAAGGGAAGGAAGGTTAAAGGAAGCCCCTGTGTCGCAGGAGGCAGGAATGTGCAGCTGACTCAGGCTCAGCTTCTACACACACATAGGGCCTCCTCATGCTCTCCATTTTCAGGATGTGCAGCAGAAGTACAGGAGGACAAATGCCGCCTCTCAAGAGTAGCTGGACTACGACTGCCCTAAAGCTGGAGGGAGCAGGTGGAAGGATTCAATAAGAAAGTCCCAGAGCTTAAGGGCGGCTTGGCATTTTCCATCTTCTTTTTGCTCCAAAAGACAAGCAGAGAGCGGCACAACGGAAAACCTCCCCTATTTCTGTGTCTCATTCATCTCTAAGCGTATGAAATTGTTATGAGAGTGGCAGGAAGGGAGAGGAGGTTGCTGCCCTGTGCTGGTTTTAAACCAAGCAATCATCTCCCCCTTTTTTGCAAGGAACTTCTTGGCTAACTTCTTGGCGGGGGGAGAGTATAGCAGCCAGATGGGGGAGGCTGGGTGGTGGCAGGTGTCCTCTGGGGAGACTCAGAGAATTCATAAAATGGTGCAGTTGGGAAGGACCCCTCGGGTTCATCTAGCCCAACCCCCTGCAATGCATTGGGTCCTGGACTGACGGAGGTTTTGCTGAACGTAATCTTTGTATGGTTCCTAAGTGCAGCCTGCTGGATCAGGCCAATGGCTCATCTAGTCCAGCCTCCTGTTCTCTTGCAGCCAACCAGATGCTCCAAAGAGAAATCCACAAGCAGGACCTGAGCACCAGAGCCCTTTTCCCTCCTGCGATTTCCATCAACTGGGATTCAGAAGCATGGCTGCCTCAAGCTATGGAGACAGAGCACAGCCACCCTGGGAGGTACCCATTTATAGCCCTCTCCTCCTCCTCCCTTAATTTGTCTAGTCCTCTTTTAAAGCCACCTAGGTTGCTGGCCAGCACTGCTTCCTGTGGTGCAGGTGGAGGTGGCCAAGAGCTTCAGCCTAAGTTCAGCTTCCCCAACCTGGTGCCCTCCAGATGGTCAGGCTAGCTGGGGCTGATGGGAGTTGTAGTCCAAGACACCTCCTACCCAAGCTGACTGTGTCACCTCTTTCTTGATTTATTAAATTTGCATACAGCCCTTCATCCAAAGACCACAGGGCTGTTTACAACGTAAGATTTTAGAATATCTGTGCTGTGGGGAGAGGGTGCTGGGTCCCCCGAAACATATGTACACTAAGTGGAGTGGGAAAGTCAGGAGAGGGACCGGAGACCGAGAGAGTGGGTTGCCCTCTGCTGTGCCCTCACCTCATCGCTCTCCTCCACGTCGACATCGCCATTGGCATCGTCGTCCATCTGCTTGTGGATGTTGAGGACAGCCTCAAAGCTGAGCTGCTCGTCTTCGTTGTGGCACAAGGGCTGGTCGATGCGGCAGAATTCTGTGGGGAGGGAGGATAAAAACAAAAAGGGTTAAGTCCCCTCCAGACAGGTGGGAGGGGAACCGATATTGGCCTTTGGAGACAACTGAGCACAACTGGGCTTCGTTTCTGGAAGAAGAGTGGCGAGTCAATCTAGCCGGGACATGCGACCCCCCAAACTCATCCCCACTGCCCCTCCTCTATAAAAAGCATTGTTCAGAAGGGTGGTTTGCACAACCCACTAGGGAAGATAACAGCACAATAAAATTCAAAGCAATGACCATTAATTGCACAGTTATCCAGAATCCAATTAAAACTATTTAGTGTAATTAATTCAACAAAGCTGATGAGCTTGATCCAGTGATTTCAGCGCTATTGAGTTTGAAGAAAGTCAAACAGTACACAGATTAGGGGAAACCTCCAGTGGCTGTAATGCAAGCAAGAGAACACATTTCGGGGCCCAGTGTTGCACCAGACAGCAGCCACAGAAACCTCCAAACCACCTGCTCAAAGGCTGGAAAAGCTGGGCCGGAAAAGCCTTGCCCTCATTATAGGGACATCACACACCTTGTGCAGACAGACAAGAATGTAAAGGACCTGTCAAGAGCTCAAAAATGGGATCAAGGCAAAGGGAAGAGCCCTTAAGCAAAAGGTGAACAATGACGCTAAGCCTCTTGACAGCACCAACAACAGAGGACTGTGTATTTCTGGCATTCCCAGACCTCCCCCCCACCCCCAAATCCAATATCAAGGTGTCTAATCACTGCAGATCTAAAGAAGGGAGCTCTTCTCAGGTTTCAAACGTGGACTTCTCCTGCCCTGCTCCCTCCGTGCATTGCTTAAATATGTGCCGCTGAATATGTGCTGTTGGGTGGCAAGCCAGGAGCAAAGGAAACACGAAGAAGGAGAAACCTGCAGGCTGCGATATGGAGCAAGTTCCAAAAGCTAAAGGAGGCCTGATGAGTCAGAGGACTGCAGAGAGCGGCAACTTTCTGCAAGCGCAGGTGTCTGGCAAGAAAAGGCTCAGCCGGCTGACACACACACACAGCACAGCCCTGGAGGATTTGCTCATGCTTTGCCTGGAATTGCAGGTGTCTATATAAAAGCAGTGGGTGCGTGGGGAGCCAGGAAAGAGTTGGGTGCACCGTCAAGAAAACAGCAGAGCAAGCTTGGTTTCTGCTGCAGCTCCAGAGGAGAGGACCCTAAACAATGGATTCAAAGGACAAGAAAGGAGATTCCAACTAAACATTAAAAAAAATTCTGATTGTAAAAGCTGATCGACCATGGAAAGTGGTGGGCTTTCCTTTGCTGGAGGTTTTTATCTCTACACTCCTATGATTTGATGACTCTCCCAGCCCTCCGGCCACTGCTACAGCTCTATTCCCTGCTGCCCCCAAGGGAGAAAGGTGCAATCCCAGTTCCCTGCAACTCCTGAGACGCTCCCCCCCCCCCCATTCATTCAGCCGGCTTCCCGCAAGCAGAATTAGGCCAGCTCCCCACCCCAAGAGGGACCAGAGACACTCGGATGACTTTCAAGACACATGAGCCAAGAGTCATGAGTTTGGACTGAGAGTTGTGCTTGTTGCTCCAGTTTCACGCTTCGCATGCAGTCTAGGACAGACCTACCCTACAGCCCGACATTCTCCTCACCGCTACCCATCATGGCAGTCTGCCCTCATAGGGGAGTTATGTGATGAAGGCATCTTGTTTATCTTGTTAACCTCGTGCCTTTAAAAACGGCGAGACAAGCCCAACTGTAGCACCCTATGGGCAAGTCGTTCCGCTTTCTGTACTTGTACCCAAGTGCAACACGCCGGCAAGTCCCATCAGGCACGAGGAATTTGGAGCATCCTTAGCCAGGAAACTCATCCGTTCCTCCCTTTCCCTACCATGGCTGCCAGGAGTGAGCAAAGCAGCAGGTCTACCTGTCACTAGGGCTGGGTGATATATATTGTCAAAACCAGTTTGAAGTCCCTATCGTGATATCAGTTTTGTAATTTTTGACCTGGCAATATATCACAAATCATGAATGTGGTGGTGTGCTATACAAAAACTACAATGTGGGGGGGAACCATGAAGCCAGCCAATGCTTCTCTTGATTCCTCCGGCCCCTGCTAACTCTGCAGGCCCAGCTCTCTCCTGCCTCATGCAGCGGGCAGAAAATCACAAGAAATCACGGTGCGGGGAAAACCGTGCAGCCACCCAATACCTCTACATAGCTCCATCCTTATTTCAGACATTGTGATATATCAGTATGCAGTAGACGCTCGGGTTGTGAATGTGATCCATGCGGGATGCAAGTTCACAACCCACAGCGTTCGCAGCCTGCATCTGCCCATGTGCGGGTTGAGATTCGGCACTTCTGCGCATGCGCAAAGCGCGATTTAGTGCTTCTGCGCAAGCGAGACTGCCGAAACCCGGAAGTACTTCCAGGTTTTGACAGTCCGCAACCCGAAAAAACACAACCTGAAGCGGCTGTAACCCGAGGTATGACTGTACAGTATTGTGATGTTTGGCTGGTGATATATCCCAATGCTGGAAACCAGATATTGCCCAACTCTACCTGTCACGCCATTATCAAAGGCATGAGGACCCCAAGTAGGTGGAGAAGGGGGTGGCAACTATAGAGGAAGTGGGTGCAATGGGAAAGAAAGGGGGGGCAAAGCTGGCGCGTATCCATTATTTTATTTGTTTTTAAAAATGCACAGCACTGTATGATAAAAATATATCAAATCTGTTTACAGCAATAAAACCAAAATCATACAGTAAAAGCATTCGGGGACCCATTTCTTTGGTCTTTTTACCTTCTGTTTGTATGGTGGTAATGCTACTGCTCATAGAATCACAGAACTGTAGCGCTGGAAGGGATCCCAAGGGTCATCTAGTCCAACCCCCTGCAATGCAGGAATCACAGCTCAAGAATCCTCAACAGTTGGGCATCTAACCCTGTTTGAAATCCTCTACCAGCTTCTGAGGAAGTCCGTTCCTCGGTCAAGTTCTTCCTCACGTTTAGCTGAAATCCCCTTTCTTGTCATTTGGATCCACTGGCTCAGGTCCTCCCCTCTGGAGCGGCAGAAAACAAGCTTGCCCCACCTTCCATGTTGTAAAGCCTTTTCTTTTCAGTGTGGCTTCTTGTATGAAGGTGGGAGTTTTATTGTGCTGGCTGCTTTCATTGTCTCTTTTTCTTATTCTCTCCCTTTGACCGGAGTTGCAGCTGGAGAATTTGCTGCTGCTTTTCCTACCGCTGTTTTGGTGTTTGATTGCTTTTTTGTAAACTGTGTTGTTAAAAAATTTGATTTATGATTTGGCTGTGTGGTGGGCCACTGTGGTTTAAAACAAATTAAGCGGGGAGACCAGCTGAGAGCAGAGATCATTTCCAGTGGCTGCCTTGCACTTGAGGAACCTCCGCGCAGGCATTATTCAAAAGCAGCGTGGGATCCTTCTATCTGGGGGGCGTGCTGCCTTGCTATTGCAGTCACATCTGTACAGTTACAAAACCAGGAGCTCGAGACACACCGCTCAGGCAGACTAGAAATCCAACAGACACGAGTGCATACCGTGAAAGGCTGAAACCAACCCATCTTTCAACAACTTTTTAACCATCCTGACTGTCAGCAAAGAGGCAGAATGAGCAACGGTTTTAAGAAAGGGCTGAGCAACGGTTAAGTGACCCCCCATGGAAGTGGACCAAGTCTCTGGGGGGGCCCCCACCCATTTCGTAGCACCCCAGGGCAGCCAGGCACCATACTGTTGTCGCACAGCTCACATGGCAACTATCAATGCCATCAAAACATTATGTGCCCATTATTCAAATTTCTTCTCCTTAGCTGGAGCACCACCCACGGTTGCACAATGCCTAGCGTTTCCTTTCCGGATTACTGGTTTCAGATGGATTTTGTCCTCAGAGTCTCAAATTGCCGGCGGTCTTAATTCTCTTTGATATTATCTTTATCAGCACTCGAAAAGGGCTGCCTTAAATCCTTCACAGCCAGCTACCCCAAGAGGTACTTCAGAATAATAAAAGGAGGCCAGGAGGAAGCAGCGTAGCTTGGGCTGAAGCACCACCCTTCGTGCCTCGGTTTATTCATTCTGAAAAGGCGGCCAAGAGGGAAACTTATCTCAAAAAGTTAAAACTTGTTACAGAATCCCAGAAAAACAAAGTGAGGTAGAAGGGGGTGGGGAGAGAGCACGATCAAACATTTTATTTTGATTATTTCCAAGAAGGGCACACAAAAATGCTAAGCTTTTTGGAGGGGGGATGGAGTCTTCAATTTATCTGAGCTCTAATGTGCATCTGTGTATTAAGGCAGAATCTCCTGGAGGTAGAATCACAGAACTAAATCATAGAACCACAGCTAAGAGCACCCGTGCAAACACATGAGAATTAAAAATCTGCACCCCAAATTCTCTAGGCATGCCTTGAGAGCTGTTGCAACCCCAAGCAGCTTTCAGGGAATGTGCCACTCACTCCTTATTTATATATATAAAAAAATCTTCATACCACTGTGCCATAAAAAATACACCAAAGCAGTTTACAGCAATAAAACCATACACTAAAAGCCATAAAGAGAGTTAAAAACAGACATCACTTTAGCATTGTGTGTTCTTAATTGCCTGCATAGGTCTGGTAGAATAGAAAAGTTTTCAGCAAGCATTTAGAAGTTGGCACAAAAGGCACCTGCTGAATATCTGAAATGAATTTCAGTAGGGACAAATGTAAGGCCAGGAAGAACCAGATGCACAAATATTACATGAGGGACACCTGACTTGCGCAAATAATCCAGGGGTCTTAGAAGACCACAAGCTGAACGTGAGTTGACAATGTGATGCAGCCGCAAAAGAGGCTAATGCTATTCTAGGCTGCATCAACAGAAGTATAGGGTCCAGATCAAGGGAAGCCATAGTACGACTCACTTCTGCCTTGGTCAGATCACACTTGGAATACTGTGCCCAGTTGGGCACCAAAATTGAAGAAGGGTGTTGACAAGCTGGAAGGTGTGCAGAGGAGGGTGACCAAAATGACTAAGGATCTGGAAACCGAGCCTTAAAAGAAACTGTTGAAGGAGCTGGGTATGTTTAGCCTGGAAAAGAGACCAAGGCTGAGAGGAGATATGATAGCCATCTTCACATATCAAGGGGGCTGTCACATGGAAGAGGGAGCAAGCTTGTTTTCCGCTGGTCCAGATGGCAAGACCCAAACTAGTGGATTCAAATGACAAGACATAAACATTAGAAAGAACTTTCTGTTTGACAGTGGAATGGACTCCCTCGGAAGGTGGTGGACTCTCCTTGCTTGGAGGTTTTTAAGCAGAGGTTGGATGGTCATCTGTTACTGATGCTTTAGTTTAGAGACCTCCAGGTATAGGGCAATATACAAATTCAATAAATAATAATAATAATGGTTGAGATGCCTGCATTGCACAAGGTTGGACTAGATGGCCCTGGGGTCTCTTCCAACTCTATGATTCTACCTGAAGATGTCAGGAATTGAACAAGAGACCTCCTGCATGCAAAGCAATTGCTCTCCCAGCAGCTACAGCCCCTTCCCCAACTAGAGATTTCTGGCTCAAGTCCCACACGGCCTCCATCTGCTCTTGCACAAGTGCCACTCATTTACATGCAGGGGAAGAAATCCTTGATACATCTGGAAGCATGAAGGTTGAGCATATTTAATGACCAAGTGTTCCATTTGGCTATTTCTGCTGCAAAAGGGCCCAAGGAACTGGCTGGAAGCCATTCTAAATTAAGTAGGTAAGACCCAGAGAGCACCAGGCTGCACAGAGAGGGCTTGGAGAAGCGAAGGCTCCTGGACATCAAAGCAGGGGAAAGGCCAAGGCAAGCACAAGAGCAATGCTCCTTTGCAGGCAACCCCCAAGAGTTTCTAGTTCCCACCTATGTTTGGGGCTCTTTAGGGACTGAGCAACCAGGGTCCCTGTCTCACTCAGTGCAGTCACATATTCCACATGGACCAGTGTTTGAAACTCTCATTGTTCTAGGCGCATTTTTTGATGGGGAATTTCATTAGCTTGGGCAGTTTCTGAGCTCTGGGTACAATACAGCGCCTAAGATTTCAGAGTAAAACTGCAGAGTGGAAGGAAAAGAGGACCTTTTTCTGCCTCCCCACTTCCAGCTACTCTCTGAAGACTGGAGAAGAGACCCTTTTAAGAATATTAGGGGGGTGGGCAGGGGAAATGAACATAATATTTTAGCTGCAGATTCTTTTTCAGCTTCATATTCTTATTGCAAAAAAAAGTGTGCCTAGACATTCCGTTGCTGCGCCCATAACCTAGGTTTAAGGTGCCATTTAGCTCCTAGCTTTCGTATCTCAGTTTCTAACACTGACGTGGGTGTACAGCCTCCAGAGGGTAAACACAGAAACAACTGAGGGCCACCAATTTAAAGGATGCAAGCTGGATTTCTGCTGCTCCAGGAGGGAGGACCCAAACCAGTGGATTCAACTTACAAGAAAGGAGGTCCTGACTAAACATTAGGAGGAACTTTCTGGTGGTTGTTGCTGTTTAGTCGATTAGACGTATCCAACTCTTCGTGACCCCAAAGACAAGAGCTGCTTAACATCCTCAGAATGTGGTGGACTCTCCCTGCTTGGAGGCTTTTAAGTAGAGGTTGGGGTGGCCACCAGTCTTGGATTCTTGAGCTGTGATGTCTGCCTTTCAGGGAGTTACGACTAGATGCCCCTTGGTTGCCCTTCCAGCTCTACAATTCTGTGATTCTATTATTCTAAGCTACAGAATAATATCATGTGCCCCAAAACCTATAAGGCTGCCACACACTGCGTTTGACCCCCATCCCATCTCTCCCAGAGCTGTCTATTCTGAGTGGCATCAGCAGCTGCCCAAAGTCTCAGACCTTGGAGATGACGGGGACTAAACCCGGGGTCCTTCTGCATGCATCCTGCTGAGCTACAGCCCCCTCCTCACTGTTTTAACGGCTGTGTGCCTTTTGGTTCCCACTCCATGAAGCCCCCCCCCCATGTGACAACTGGGCAGTGAAAGCAGGAACAAAACCGCCTCGCCGTCATCTTCTGCAGAGGAAACAGAAAATGCCAGCCTCGCCCAGAGCACGCTGTGCTGACACAGGAACAACTGGAGCCTGGCCAAGGGTTTTCGCCGCGTTATCGGCAAGTGCCACTTTGCTCCAGCTCAAGCACAATCCACTTCCGTCAAAAGCTCCCTGAGCTCTGAGCCTGGCAAAGCAGATCGGCGCTGCAGGGGAGCCTTTCTCTGGTGCAAAAGCCAAGAAAGAAAAGGGATGGAAAGGAAGGCACGCAGGCAGGTTTAAGAGCAGAGTTATGCTTTCCTTGAATTACCCAGCCATTTCCTCCCCTTCTTCTCCCGCCCCCAGCGGTACAATTTGTATAGCCTGAAAGAACAAACACGCTAGGATCTCCACCCCCCAAGCGGCAGAACTTCATGCGCAGGACCTCCTGTATGCTGGACTGGAGAAGGGCTTTGTTTGCGCATGTGGTTTTTAAGTACACAGCCACACAAAAGCAGAATGCTATGTATATACAAAGCCCGGCACCCGGCCAGATTTCCTCCCCATCTCTCACCAAACACCTTCCTCCAGCTCTTTCAAACAGTTGCAACCCAGGAACCTCCAGGAATGTTTGTTTCGGCCACTAGAACTGTTAGATGAGGAGATGGCCCTTCAGGATGACTTGAGGACACATGACGAATTTCTACGCATCGTTCCACAGCACATAGTTAAGCTGTGGAACTTGCTCCCACAGGAAGTAATGATGACCAGCGCCCAAGATGACTTTATAAGAGGATAGGACAAATTCTTATGTTCTTATTGCTGAAAGTCTAGCTAAAGACAAAAGACCACCCAGGCACTATACTTAAGCCACCCTGAGCTCTCTGAAGGGAGATGTTAGATAACAAGAGCCACTTAAGATATATAAAAAACAGAAGAACAACCGGCAAAGAGGTGTCACGAAGATCTGCACTTCCCTGTCAAAGGTGGGACGCATTCAGTGGCGTTACAGTGGAGGAAATAATTTGGGTCTCTTGGCAGCCTTAAACCAGGCCATCTTCTCTAGAATGATGGAGCCCCAGTTTTGCTGCCCTGGGGCAACTTCTAATGCCATCTCCTGTCCAAACAAGAACAGCCACGCCTGAAACCTCCCCATACCAGACCATTTCTCAGATTGTCATTATAAACCCACGTCTCTTGCAGCCCCTCCTCTGGCTGCTTTCTCCTGACTCACATAACCTTTCTGTTTCAATCACCAGGCAAGCTCCGACTCCTGCAATTCCACCACAACGCAAGCCTGGGAAGACAGGGCCTGGTCACAGAACCAGGAATGTGCCCCGCAGGCTTCTGCACCAAGCCTTTCCTCCTGTCATCCAGGGATCCGATTTCATTTCTAAAATATTTTCGGCCTGAGCTGCTCCATGTTAAATGGAGTCTTGTGAGTTCCCCTGCAAACAGGGAAGCAGGGAGCAGGCCAGCAGGGGCAAGATTCAGCGCTGGAAAGGGTTCAAGAAAGGGCCACCCAAATGGTCAAGGGGCTGGAGCGACACTCCCCTCTCCCCAAAGGTTGTAGCGTTTAGTGCTTTTTAGTTTAGAGAAAAGGCAAGTGAGAAGCGACATGACAGAAGTTTGTAAAATTATGCATGGAATGGAGAAACTGTTGTCTAGTGTTTTTCATAGAATCATAGAAGAGATTCCAAGGGCATCAAGTCCAACCTCCTGCATGATTTGTTGTTGGCGACTTTGCACTACTGGTAAGTGCAAAAGTGGCATTGTTTATTGCTATTATTATTTTATCATTTAAATGCCGCCCATCTGACTGGGTTGCCCAAGACCACACAGTGGAAAGAAGCTGGGACCTCCTGACATATCCCATAGCCAGAACCCAGAAACAAGGACTGGGGCAAATGGACCGGTTCTTGCTCAATCTGCAGGGAAATGTTGTATAAACACTTTTACACCTGAATGTCAGAGATGGAAAGCCAGAGGTGGGTGGAAACCGGTGGCAGGGGGAGAGACTTCAGCAGCCTTTAGTGAGTCAGCAGCTCCTGTCAGCCACAGCCCACGTAAAAAGCCAAAGCCATGAGGAGCTAATAATCATTTGAAAAGGTAACGAGAAGAAGGAAAAGTGAAGAAAGCCAAGGAACCACATAACAGCATCTGATGAATCACTCAGGAGAAACTTGCAAAAAGCAAATGCTGTTTTGCCTCTGGATCTTGGCTGAAACTCAAACTTGCCCTCCTGTGGAACTGCAGGGGGTTTTAGGGCCTTGGGTCAAGGCAAAAGTGTGAGAGCGCAAGGTTTTAATCTGCACAGTTGCAGCTGTAAGCAGCCAAACCTCCCATGAAAGCAGTGGAGGCTTAGACCTGGTGAAGTCTTATGCTGCTAGACTGACCACTGACCTGACTCCATTAAAGCAAGCTCCTTGCAGCTTTACCTAATGTCTGAAGAGGATTTAGAAGAACTTAAAAGGAAACTCATTCCACCCATATATATCACACAAGGCCAGCACATTTCATTCCTCAGAGGGAAGTAACACAGTTCATATATTCTGCCTTTCTGAAGGGGTGCAATATCTGTCACCCTCCTGTCTTGCGATCTCAGACAGAAGGCACTACAAGAACTTGAGTGTAGCATCCACTTCAAATTTCTGCTTTTTAAAATTTTGATCAACCCAGAAAGTCTAGCATGAACCCCAGAATTAGAGGACCTTTCTGGGATGTTTGTGTGAGTGTCACTAAGTCTTAAAAACAAGTTTCAATGCAAAATAAAGATTAATCTTAGCTTCCACAGTACAGTAATATGTCCGCCTCGTCTAGCATCCATTCCGGTGAACGTCCGCAGCAAACCTGGAAGTACCAGAATGGGTTACTTCCGGGTTTGCCACTCGAACATGCGGAGAAGCGCAAACTGCTCCCCCGCGTGTACGCAGACACAGCTCTTTGCCCTGCATCCTTTTCGGCTAGCAGCCGGGGCTCCGGAACGGATCCCAGCCGCAAAACGAGGTACGACTGTATGCCAAAACTGTGCAACTGTGGACCAAAAGGATTCTGGAAATTTGTGTCAATGCCTTCTACATCCAGCATCCTATTCTCACAGTGGCCAGCCAGAGGCCTGTGACAAACCAACAAGCAGGATCTGAGCACAAGAGGACTCTTCCCTCCTATGGTTTCCAGCAAGTGACATTCAGGAGCGTTGCAGTTTCTGACCAGGGAGGAAGAGCATAGGCATCAGGGCTAGGAGCCATCAGTAGCCCTCAACTCCTCCATGAACTTGTCTAATCCTCTTTTAATGCCATCCAGGTTGGTGGCAATCACTGCGTCCTGCGGGAGAGAGTTTCCCAATTTTAACGATGTGCTGCATGAAGTTCTTTCTTTTCCCCTGAATCTTCCAACATTCAGCTTCTAGTGTCATGAGATAGGGAGATAAACCTCTCTCCATCCACGTTCTCCATGCCAGGCATGTGGAAAGCACTGTGAGGGGTGGAAAGAAGGGGAGGGGGTTCTAGGACAATGGCCGGAGCAATGCATGCAAATCCCAAGGCTTCAGCGCCAAGGAAACCACACATTCTGGACACTTGTCTGCCATTACTAAATTGTTTTCTGTGGACCCCTTGAACTGCTTCATAGGATTCCACATAAACATTCAATTCTATGCACAGCTGCCAGTGTGTGAAAATACCTTGCACTGACTAGTGCTGCATTCTCTAATTGTCTGCAATGGCAACACTGATCAGAGAAAAGCCGAAACCGACAAACAGTTATGGGGCACACGCAGAGTTCCACCTGAAGAGTGCTTCTTGGCAACGGCCGCTGAGCGCAATGCAGACTTAACCTAGGAAAAACAGACCAGCTTTCTGTGCTTTGGCAAGAGCAGCAAGGGGAGGGGAGCCCTAAGGTCAACAAAGCCCAGCCCACAGGCTTGCCCATATACATTCCTTGGATTGTTCAAAATATTTTCACCTTTTCTGCAGGGTAATCTGCCCACCGGCCAAAACAATGGCAGCTGCTTAGAAAAGTGTTGGGGGGGAGCTGCAGCTCAGCTGCGTGAGGAAAGTCTCCCCGCTGGCATCTCACACAGGACTGGGAAAGAGCCCTGCCAGTCAGAGTTGACAATACTGAGCTGAATGAACCAGTTGCCAAACTTGCTAAAGGGCAGTTGCCAATGCAAGGGTGAGAAGGTGTCAGGCCCCTGGCAGAAGGGCATTTCTTTCACACTGTGGATCCCAACACATGTCCCCCCCCCAAATCCCCCCCCACATAAACCTTGAGCCAGTCACTGTCTCTCAGCTACAACACAGGGCTGCTATGGGGATTAAAAGAGGAGGGGAAAAAACTTGTGCCCCACCTACAGCTCCTTGGCAAGTATTAATTTATTTAATTAATAGATTTATTTATTTAATAGATTAATAGAATAGCAGAGTGGAAGGGACCCAAGCAGTAACCTAGTCCAACCCCTTGCAATTATTATTTTCATGAAATTTATACTCTGCTTGATTGTAAAAAAATAATAATAATGCAATGTGCAAAAAAGTAAAATAAAATTATCATTAATAACAATAAACAATAATTTCTGACTTTCAAAAAGTTAAGACAGCAATAGCCTAAAAACAGACTGAACTTGCATCAACTTTCTAAATATCTAGTAGCCTTGCCTAAACAAGAATGCTTTTAGCAGGCACTGAAGAGAGTACAGTGATGGCACCTGCCTGACATCAACAGGGAGTTCCAAATTACAGGAGCTGCCACACGAAAACATTGTATTCTTACAAATGTGAAATGAGTATTATTGTGGCACTTGTAACAACAGTGCCAGTTCCAAAGACTAAAGCGGTCAAGTGGGCATACATGAGGGTAAGGGGATCTCGCAGCTCAACTTATCCCAAGTTGTTAAGGGCTTTGCATGCTACTAGCAACACCTTGAACCTGGACCGGTAGCAAATCAGCAAGAATAGTGCAAAGAGCAATGCAAAACTGGCTCATTTAAGAACATGTGGGGCCACAATTACACCTTGCTAATAAACAGTTCTGTTTGTGAACTGATTACTAGAGCGCTGGGCCGGGGAGTGTTCCTAGTCTTGTTCATGCGTTTCAGGGTATCTCACCTTGGTTTGTCAGCATACAATTTGCATTTATTAAAAGAATTGTCTTGCTTGGCTGTGTACTCTGAGCCTAACTCACTGGGCCTTGGAGGGGGCGGGAATCTAATTGACGAATTAATCTAATTGAGTCAGGCAACTTATCTCAATTTTGCCCACTTTGTGCTACCCGTTTCGCTTCCTGGTTCTCATGCTCCAGTTAATATAATCTAGCTTAAAACAGCAGGAGCTGGGGCTCAAAAGCATTTAGAGGTGGACAAAGGGTTTCAGCTTTCTCAAAACAGAACAAATGCAAGGGCTGTAAGGGATCACTTTCAACCGAGAAACAGAATGACAGTATGAATCCATTCTTGCTTGTGGCAGCCGCTGTTCCTTTGCTCTTCTTAGGAATCGCACCCAAGGCTTGAACCCTTTGGACGTCCCACCTCGAAAGAGCACACTAGCCCAGCTACGAAAGGAGGGTGGCCCAGCACACATTCCTAGAGATGAGTAGTGTTGGCCAAACACTTTCTGGCCACACCAACAGAGCCATTTCCTCACAGGCGGACTGGCCGGAAACTCTCTTTTTATAGTATTTATAGTTCTACATTTATGGGAAGATTTATATAGATCTATTCATAGCCCAACACAAAAACTATGCAGTCCCTCCTGCTCTGGTTCAGCAGAGACAGAAAGTCTCTCTCTCTCTCTCTCTTTGCAAGCATATAAAAATATAACATCTGAGGACTCCCCAGCTGAGGGCATCAGACAGCCCTCTCCTATTCCCCCTCCTCTGCATGTCTTTTGGGTGCTTGCCCTGTTCCTTCTACAGGTCTCAAACAAAGCACTACAACCCACAGCACTGCAACTCGCAACCCGCCAAGAGAAATACAGCTAGCATCGTGCATGGTGGAACCCCCTGCAGCTTTGCAGGCCTGGTGCTGTCGCTGCTTGTCTGGGGGCTGCAAAATAGGAGGGCTCAGGTCACAGTTCATGGATGGTGGGGTGCCTTCTTGGACTTGGTGGGTCATACATTGGGCCTGGTGGATCTGAACAAAATAGAGACCAAAAAACCCCCTGTGAACAGTCATGATTGTGCCCAATGGGCTGGTCACCAAGTATTTCTCAACGGTACAAACCCTTCTTGCTAAGCAGCACAATAAGAACCTAAGAAGGGCCTGCTGGATCAGGCCAATGGCCCATCTAATCCAGTATCCTGTTCTTACAAAGGCTGCCAAGCTGCCCCAAAGGGAAATCCGCAAGCAGGATCCAAGCAGGATCTCCCCTCCTATGGTTTCTGGCAGCCAGTATACAGAGGCATTGCTGTCTCTAACTCTGGAGGCAGAGCTCGGTGTCATGGCTAGTAGCGATCGATAGCCCTCTCCTCCTCCATGCATTCATGTAATCCTCTTTTAAAGCCAGCCAAGTAGCTATCACTGCCTCCTGTGGGAGTGAGTTCCATAGTTTATCTACGTGCTGCACAAAGAAGGACCCCCTTTTATTTTTCCTGAATCTTCCAACATTCAGCTTCATAGGATGTCCACAAGTTCTAGTGTTATAAGAGAGAGAGAACTAAAACTTTTCTCTACCTGCTTCCGCCATGCTATAAATAATTTTATAAACTTTTATTATTCCATCTCTTTACTCGTCTTTTCTCTAAACTAAGAAGTCCCAAACGCTGAACCTTTCTTCAGATGTAAATTTCCTCAGGAGCAAAGGCACCACCTTCTGTGTAGTCCCTCTCTTGCTAGATGAACTCATGAGGCAGTGAAGTCCAACAAAGAGGCCTTTAACTTGCC
This sequence comes from Podarcis erhardii, assembly GCF_964252035.2. Taxonomy (NCBI): domain Eukaryota; kingdom Metazoa; phylum Chordata; class Lepidosauria; order Squamata; family Lacertidae; genus Podarcis; species Podarcis erhardii. The sequence continues at coordinate 4,390,644 of NC_138508.1, forward strand.
AGGGGGCCAGCTCCTCAAGCCCCACAACTTCCAGCTCTTACTAAGTCAGCTGCTTGAATGGCACAGCCTGGGAATCATAGAAGAAAGTACCGTATTTTTCACTCTATAAGACGCACCAGACCACAAGACGCACCTAGTTTTTGGAGGAGGAAAACAAGAAAAAAAAAATTCTGAATCTCAGAAGCCAGTACAGCAAGAGGGATCGCTGCACAGTGAAAGCAGCAATCCCTCTTGCTGTTCTGGCTTCTGGGATAGCTGCGCAGCCTGCATTCACTCCATAAGACGCACACACATTTCCCCTTACTTTTTAGGAGGGAAAAGTGAGTCTTCTGGAGCAAAAAATACGGTAATTGTCTCTGAAGAAGAGAGTATTGCAGCAATCAATATAGGTAAGGTAAATGAAAAGGACCCCTGGGCGGTTAAGTCTAGTCAAAGGAGACTATGGGGTTGCAGCGCTCATCTCGCTTTCAGGCCAAGGGAGCCGGCGTTTGTCCACAGACAGCTTTCCAGGTCATGTGGTCAGCATGACTAAACCGCTTCTGGCGCAGCAGGACACTGTGACAGAAGCCAGAGCGCAGGGAAATGCTGTTTACCTTTCCACCACAGTGGTACTTTTCTACTTGAACTGGTATGCTTTCGAACTGCTAAGTTGGCAGAACTTGGAATCAATGTGCACTGGGTACAGCTAGTTTTCTAGTTTGCCAGCACCTCTGGAGGTGCACCACATTTTGCAGTTTCTTCTGATGGTCTTAGCATATGGCACATAGCCCACGCCTTTAAAGTGAAGAGAGGCAAAGACGAACCGCGGAAACCAACTGGGTGCTATTTAAACAACACACACTTTTGCTGAAAGCCACTAATAAACTCTCCGGGTGAAACTCCTGCCAGACTTCACCACTCAAGGTGCCTTGGGGCAAGGGTCTGAAGACCAATAAAATTTCCATACACATCTGTAAAATAAGTGCGATATGCCAACCTCCAAACCCTGAGCTGGAAGACGGCTGAATTATGAAGAAGCCATGAGGTGATCACCTTGAACTTTGAGGAATGGGAAGAGGGACATTTCGAATGAGGACGGCCAGGAGGCGTGTCTGCCCACACAAAGCAAGCACCAGGCTTTTGTTTTCATTGCAAACTATCTTGGGTGTGGCTGTGGATGAAAGGCAGCCTATAAATAGAGTAATGAAACTAAAAATATCCTGTTACAGATAGGTAGCCGTGTTGGTCTGCCATGGTCAAAACAAAATAAAAAAATTCCTTCCAGTAGCACCTTAAAGACCAACTGAGTTAGTTCTAGGTATGAGCTTTCGTGTGCATGCACACTTGGTATCTGAAGAAGTGTGCATGCACACGAAAGCTCATACCTAGAACTAACTCAGTTGGTCTTTAAGGTGCTACTGGAAGGAATTTTTTTATTTTGTTTTAAAAATATCCTGTGTGGCTCTGATCTTTAGCTTAGAATGAAAGCAATGGAAGGAGGGGAAAATCCAAGGAGGGCATGACAAGACAGTGCAGGTGTGAAGGAACGGGCCATGGTCTTGCCACAGCCCCTGTTAAGAGAAGAGGTTGCCTTGCTAAGGGGCAGGAGGAGGAGAGAGACCCCCAGGCCCCCAGGAAAGCAAGCAGATCAGCCAGGCAGCAACACCCTGGCAGTGATGATTTGCTCTGTGAAAAGTCTACCTTTCCAGCCCCACCCCAATAAGAATCATAGAACTGTAGGGCCACTTAAATTTTATATTTGGCTATGTGATTGATCTGTATTTGAATTGGCATTGTAATTTGGTATTGATAGAATATGGCTTATTTTGGACTTTTGTAACTGAAAATGAATAAAAATTATTTAACAACAACAAAAAGAATCACAGAAGTGTAGAGTTGGTCCTCTGGTCCAACTCTCTGCAAGGCAGGAATCTCAGCAAAAGAAACCCAGGCACATGGGCCCCCAATCTCTGTTTTAAAACCTCCAGTGAAGGAGAGCTCACCACCTTCCAGTGGGAGTCTGTCAAACAAAGTTCCTCCCAATGTTTCAGTTGGAATCTCTTTTCTTGTCATTTCATAGAATCACAGAGTTGAAAGGGACCCCGAGGGTCATCTAGTCCAACCCCCTGCAATGTAGGGATCTCAACGAAAGCATCCACAGCATCCATCCTCTGCTTAAAAACCTCTAAGGAAGAAAAGTCCACCACCTCCACTGCTGAGTAGCTCTTACCGTCAGAAAGTTTGAATTAATCGCTGCTTTGCAGGCTGCCTGCAAGGATACCTGGACTGGATACCTGGACCTTATTACATGCAGTTTAAGTTCAGAGTTCAAACTCAGGATGAAAGGGAGAAACGTGCTAAGAGGAAGGCATGCTTGGAAAACCCTCACCGTGAGCAACTCTCACCCGGAAACCTATGTCCCCAGAATTGGCTCCACTGTCACTTACAGACTCAAAACTGTGTTTATGGAAGACAATCTTACTCAGCTACAAGTGATCGCCAAAGAGACTACATGCACAAAACAGGGTCTGTTTGCATGCAAAGATAGGCAGAGTCCAGGCCGCTGCATCCCCAGCTAAGAGGCACATGAGATGGGCCTCAGCTTGTGATGCTCCTGCGTTAGTTGTGCTGCATTGGCACAAATGAAGGGTGGGTCAGAGGGAAGCTCCAGGAGTTTACCACTCCCAGAAGCTGCCTGGGTTGCCACCAGCAGTAAGTCCCACCTGCGTCACTTCATTGGAGCTACTTTCCCCAGCTCCAGTTACAGATAGGTAGCCGTGTTGGTCTGCCATAGTCAAAACAAAACAAATTCCTTCCAGTAGCACCTTAAAGACCAACTAAGTCAGTTCTTGGTATGAGCTTTCGTGTGCATGCACACGAAAGCTCATACCAAGAACTGACTTAGTTGGTCTTTAAGGTGCTACTGGAAGGAATTTGTTTTGTTTTTCCCCAGCTCAATTCATTTACTCTCTGACCTGCTCTTTCCACTTGGTTGTGACCTGGTCCCCCTGCGCTGAACTGAGCATAAAAACAAGCACACCAACTAGGATTTTATCCCAAATGGCAATCAAAAGATTCACGGTGCTATGGTAGCCCCACCTGCAGTGACCAGGATCCTTTGTGCAAGGAACTGAAAGTATGAAACACATCTGCACACAAAAGCACCTGGAATCCAACCCTCCTGGATTAAGACATCTACACCCAAAGATGGCAGAGGCAGCTGTAGTTCAAAGCCATGGTCAATGGCTCACCGCCCTCTTAGCGACTTAGGATTCTCTCTGGTGGAGAGCTTAGAGCTTTCCAAACTAAGATATCTTTCCCCTCGCGTACAGGGCTAGCTGCCCACAACAGCACGACAACACGATTATACAACTGTCAAAGCATTTGGGGAATCTTTGCCGATTACAGGCACTACATAAAAAGAAAAATATTCGCTATCATAGAAGGCCAGAAAAGAATTAACATCAGATGTACACGCAGAGTGCATGTACATTTTAAAAGAAAAACCAACTCTGGAACGCAGAAAAGTATGCCTTTAATCAGATTTCAGCGCACCCTGGCATTTCTCTGACATCTGTCATCTGATCTCCGAACAGTTTACAAGAACACTGATTAGTTTATAAAGACTTTGTGCATCTCCAGGGCTCACGTCCCCCTCTCCTCCCCCTTGGCTCTTGCAAGCCTACAAGTGATTACTTAATGCCCCACTCAACTATGATTCCAAGCAAGCAGAACTCAGAGGAATCTGGCCTCTGACAGCGGAGGCAAAACGTAGCCATGAATCTGCTTAGTCCTTTCTTCAAGCCTCCCTGGTTGGTGGCCACCACGGCTTCTTGTAGGAGAGTTTCACAGTTTGCAATGTGCTTTATACCCTGTCACTTTGAAAATTCCTTAATGCCATTTCTTTTCTCAAATGTTGTAAAAAGTTACGGAAAAAATGGCACCACACTAATGCATACAGGGAAATAATAAGTTCCCTTAAATATGCTCAGAAATTATCTGCAAATTTGACAAATTCCTCCCCCCAATGGTAACGTGGTTGAAGTTTGGGTGGGACCCCCCTGGATCTCCAGGCCCTAGTAGAGTTGTAAAGTTTTTTACACAGATCAGTTACATTTGTTATGAGACATTGGTGTTGAGTACAGTATAATGTCAGGAAGAAGTGGGGGGAAAGGAGGGGTGGTGGTGAAATTTATACTGTTTTTTTAGAGAGGTCGGTTTTAGACCATTTAACACTCTTCCCCCCTTCATGGATCACTGTTAAAGCCATGGTTTTCCCAGTAGTGATGTATGGAAGTGAGCACTGGACCATAAAGAAGGCTGATCGCCGAAGAATTGATGCTTTTGAATTCTGGTGCTGGAGGAGACTCTTGAGAGTCCCATGGACTGCAAGAAGATCAAACACGTCCATTCTTAAGGAAATCAGCCCTGAGTACTCACTGGAAGGACAGATCCTGAAGCTGAGGCTCCAAGACTTTGGCCACCTCATGAGAAGAGAAGACTCCCTGGAAAAGACCCTGATGTTGGGAAAGATGGAGGGCACAAGGAGAAGGGGACGACAGAGGACGAGATGGTGGGACAGTGTTCTCGAAGCTACAAACATGGGTCTGACCAAACTGCGGGAGGCAGTGGAAGACAGGAGGGCCTGGCGTGCTCTGGTCCCTGGGGTCACGAAGAGTCGGACATGACTAAACGACTAAACAACAACAACACTCTTCCCTTCAACTTGTTTGTCCAGTTTATCATAGCTTCATTTGTACAATTTCTACGTGTCTAGTTTTCAAAGGCACCCTAATACAAAGTGCATGTTCTCTTTTGCTGCAGTGCTTCAGAAGTACACTGGGGTCTGTCCAAGAAGGCAGAAAGGAAGCAGCGCAAGAACGAAAGGGTTTCCCACTGGGAAGGAGAGGGATGCTGCTGGGCCAGGTGGGTCTTTGCTTGGCGTGGAGGGGAGGAGAAAGAGGAGGCGATCACGTCTGTTAAAAGCTCTAAGGAGGGAGGTATTCAAGAGACGTCACCCGTCCCCACTGAAGTGGAAAGGGTTCCGCAGTCCAAGCCCAAATTATGTTCGATTTCGAAGCATCATTGTGCAAACCCTCTATGGGTCTCTGCCCCACACATCAGGCCTTCAGTTCTGTCAGAGCACAGCTAACAAGCACATACTTTCATCTCTTCACCTGTCTGTTCAGCAGACCCCGTCACATTTATAGCCAAGGAACTGCTTTGCCCCCCCTTTTTTTATCTCTCTGGCGAGTCATATAAAAACATCTGGAGCAAAATTCTGCTTTTAAACGTTGCCAGTTGGAAGTGGCACTTCAGCTGCAGAACGCTTACTCTCATTTCCACAACGCTTACTCTCATTTTCAAACAAAACATAAATTACTAAACTTTGGACACAGAATGCCAGCTTTTTACTTCTCTGTTGTTGTTGTCGTCTTCCTTACAATATTCAGCTCAGTTAAGATTGTGTGATTCTATTTTATAATAAAATAAAGCCCCAGAGTAGAATACCAACAGGTAAGGGAACAAGCTCATCTAGCCCTCTGAGGGCCTTCTGGCTGTTCCCTCCCTGCGATAAGTGAGGTTACAGGGAACCAGGCAGAGGGCCTTCTCGGTGGTGGCGCCTGCCCTGCGAAATGCCCTCCCATCAGATGTCAAGGAAATAAACAACTATCTGACTTTTAGAAGACATCTGAAGCCAGCCCTGTATTGGGAGGTTTTTAATGTTTGAAATTTTATTATGTTTTTAGATACGCTGCAAGTCGCCCAGGTGGGCGGGGTATAAATATTATTATTATACCTGAAGGAGCGTCTCCACCCCCATCGTTCTGCTCGGACACTGAGGTCCAGCGCCGAGGGCCTTCTGGATATCAAAGAGAAAAACAACTACCAGACTTTTAGAAGACATCTGAAGGCAGCCCTGTTTAGGGAAGCTTTTAAAGTTTAACAGACTATTGTATTTTAATATTTTGTTGGAAGCTGCCCAGAGTGGCTGGGGAAACCCAGCCAGATGGGTGGGGTATAAATAATAAAATATTATTAATAATTATTATTATTATTAAATGAACTTTTTTTGATAGAGGGCATCTTAGACAGATTTATTGTGGCAGATGCTTTGGAAATTCAGAGGGAGCCCACAACTCTGGTCAGCCCTAGTTTTCCACAGGGGAGCAGGGTGTGCAGTGGTACCTCTAGTTGCGGACACGATCCGTTCCGGGGTGCCCTTCGCACCCCAAAAAGTCTGCAACTAAAGCAGCGCTTCTGCACAAGCACAGAGTGCAATAGAGTGCTTCTGTGCATGTGCGAAGCGTGCAGAATGCTTCTGTGCTCATGCGCATGCAGCAAAACACGGAAGCCTACACTTCTGGGTTTGCCGCATTTACAACCCAAAAATCCACGACATGAAGCAAACGCAACTAGAGGTATGACTGTATTACAGTTACAGTAATTAATTAGTTGCCTTCCACACATATTCCAGCATTGCAGGGGGTTAGACTACGTGACCTTTTAGATTACTTCCAGCTCTACAATTCTTTGATTCTATGTCCCAATGTAATTTACACTCATATCCTTAAAAACAGCAAAAAACCACTGGTCACAGGTTTACAAATAGCACATCTAAGGCAGAGATCTTTTCGTACGGCTGGAAAATTTTGTAAAAGCAAAAATGTATTCCACCGTTTCCGGAAAACACAGATTAAAAAATGCCATTATGATGGTCCACCGTTAGACAATTATGGATCCAGGTGTAGGTTTTCCATTGCATCATTCTATTATGAACAATATGTGCACTACAGTGCAATCAAAGACTGTATTTTATCTGGAAAGATCATCTCTACATATCCATTCAAGGTGTAAAAGCTTTTTGTTTATTTCTTTTAAAAAAATCAAATTAGCCAGACAAGTGTGCCAAGTGAGAACAATTGTTTTGATCCACAGACAAGTTTCAAGCGGTTAAAAAAACAAAAGGCTCTTTGTTTTCACGGGGAGCCTTTCAGCACCGATAAAACTCAGGGAGCTCTGCGTGCCCTCTGATATTTCCCAGAATGAGACGCGGAAAGCAAATCAAAGCCACGTGGCCATTTTCAGAACAAGCAAGACAACTCAGGCCTCTGATCTCTGTGTACGTTTCACATGGACTGGGCTTCCTGACTTCTTGGAAGAATTGGCCCAGGCCACTGAGGTGTGATGCAAAGTCACTGGGCAAAAACACGAGGCTCTGACGCCAGCCAAGGAAGAGGTTGCCTGGTAGCCACAATGGCATCTGCTGCACAGGGCCTGTTGCCCTCCAGAGATAACTGGACTGCAAATCCCATCTACTGAGAGGGCATCTGAATCCAAGAGATGCTGGCTAGGCCATTCATTCATTCATTCATTCATTCCTTCACATTCAGGACCAGCCCTTTCTCCCCATCAACTCTGAGAGTGTGCTCAACTATTTATTTTTAACCACACCTCCTGTTGCAGCCCCCAGATGGGAAGCTGCTGGAAATGCTTCTTTTCGATAATAATTCACAGTGGCTGCAACGCCTGGAGGAATTTATCTCACTCCCGCATTGCTACTGGGACCTTTGAAAACTCTGTTTATAGATGGAGTTCCTTTTAAGCGTTTGTATTGGTTTTATTTGTGGGGCTGATCTTAACTGTCTTTAGGCTTTCTTGTTTTGTGACTGCAACCGTTTCTTCTATAGTTGCATATTTTATTGTTGGAACATTGTGGTGAAGGGCAAGATAAATAGGAGATAAATAAATGCTTGTTTGCTTGCTTGCCAGGAGTACAGTGGTGCCTCGCAAGACGAAAAGAATGCGTTCTGCGATTCTCTTCGTCTAGCGGTTTTTTCGTCTTGCGAAGCAAGCCCATTGATGGCTTAGCGGATTAGCGCTATTAGCGGTTTAGCGGCTTTTAGCGGCTTAGCGGATAAGCAGCTCAGCGGCTTAGAAAAAGGGGGGGAGGGGGAAAAACCCGCAGGAACTCGCAAGACATTTTCGTCTTGCGAAGCAAGCCCATAGGAAATTCGTTTTGCAAAGCACCTCCAAAACGGAAAACTCTTTCGTCTAGCGAGTTTTCCGTCTTGCGAGGCATTCGTCTAGCGGGGCACCACTGTATCAGCTTGACCACATGGATAGGCACTAATTCAGTGCAAACTCAGAAGGTTCAGGGCTGATATGAAGACACTCTGCATGATCAGACTCATTCCCATAGGCAGGGGCATGGAAATGCCTCCATCCTCTCAGCAAATCACCACTGCAATGAGGTACTGTACTTCCAGCAGCCTCAAACCTTCTCCCTTTGGGAGAATATACCTGCAGGATGGCCTGACCCCATATGCGCCCACTCCAGTGCTTTTATCTGCATCACTGGTATTGCTACGGGTGCCACACAATACCCATTATGCATGTGTATGAAATCTTTTTTTAAGGTGGCAGCAATCGCACTCTGCAACTCTCTGCCTCTTGGCATCGGGTGGGTGCCTTCTCTGTACCCTGAAAACATTCTTGCTTAGACAAGCCTACCCAGACATGTAGAAGGTTGGAGTATGTTTCAATTTGTTTTTAGTTTATGGCTGATTTTATCTTTTGACTGCATTAAAGAGCTATTTTTACTACCAATTTTATTGTTTTATTCTCTTTGCAAACCACTCCAAGGGTTTTTTTGTTAATCAAGCAGTGTATAAATTTTATGAAATAAACAGATGAAATGAAATATTAGGGACAAGACCCACATCTCATTTTAAAGGTAAAGGGACCCCTGACAGTTAAGTCCAGTCACAAATGACTCTGGGGTTGTGGCGCTCATCTCACTTTACTGGCCAAGGGAGCTGATGTTTGTCTGCAGACAGGTCATGTGGCCAGCATGACTAAGCCACTTCTGGCAAAACCAGAGCAGTGCACGGAAACGCCATTACCTTCCCGTTGGAGCGGTATCTATTTATCTACTTGCACTTTGACGTGCTTTTGAACTGCTAGGTTGGGAGGAGCAGGGGCCAAGCCACAGGAGCTCACCCCGTCATTGTGGGGATTCAAGCCGCCAACCTTCCAATCGGCAAGCCCTAGGCTCAGTGGTTTAGACCACAGCACCGCCCGCGTCCCTACATCTCTTTCTACACCCTTTAAAAATGCTCAGAGGGGGATGGGCTGCCCTCCTGCTGGCTGAACTGCCTCTGCAATTTGGCGCCAGGGCAACTATCAAGAAGACCATCAGTCCCTGCTGAAAGGCCTTTGCAGAACAAGCTGCTGCTGGAATCCAGAAGAACGAGAACATTGTAAAAGGGGGAAGCCCCCCTGGACTCAAGCCCTTTTCTGGTCTCTATATAGGCCTAACTACAGTCTGCAGCATTTGGAGAAATATTTCTTTCCTGTCTCATTCAAAGCCTTCAAGATTAATCAGGTTCGTGTGTCCTCGGTTCAACAGTGTTCGTATTTCACCTACAACGCCAGAGAGAAAGAGAGAGGGAGAGAGAAGGAGCGAGGGTTTCTTGGTCAAAGTCACAAAAACTCTCCTGGCTGGGCAAGGGCTTGAACCAGAATTTGTAAAAAAGTTTATTTAGATTTGACATTCATCCACTCGCTCCGTGTACATGCCAGTGATCTCTCTCGTGTGATCGGCTTTGAGGATTGAGCCACCAACGTGCTTCTGATGATTATGGAGAACTCTTAATTTACGGAGTCCATTATCAAAGCGAGTTGCAACACAAAACATGTTAACAGGAGATGAGACAAATCTGAGGAGGTAGAGAGGACTATTAACAGGCCCTAACAGTATACCGGAAGGAGTGTCTCCACCCCCATCGTTCAGCCCGGACACTGAGGTCTAACTACGAGGGCCTTCTGCTGGTTCCCTCCCTGCAAGAAGGGAGGTTGCAGGGAACCAGGCAGAGGGCCTTCTCGGTCGGTCGTGGTGCCTGCCCTGTGGGATGCCCTCCCATCACATGTCAAGGAAGTAAACAACTATCTGACTTTTAGAAGGCATCCGAAGGCAGCCCTGTTTAGGGAAATTTTTAATGTTTGATGCTTTATTGAGTTTTTAATATTCTGTTGGGAGTCGCCCAGAGTGGCTGGGGAAACCCAGCCGGACAGGCAGGGTATTAATAAATAAATAAATAAAAATAATAATAATAGTTATTATTTACTACTACTATCAGCTTGCATTGGACTGTGCAGCCTCCAAGATCCCTTTCCTATCTTGCAATGGCTAAAAGGAACCAGAGTGTCTCTGCCTTCTTACTTGCCATGCTTTTGGGCTGCCCAGAGGCATCTGGCTTGGCAGCTTGAGAAGCAGGATGCCAGGCAGGAGAGAAACTTCGGCCTGATCCAGAAGGGCTCATCTTAACTCCTTCTCCACAACCAGCCCACAGCCTGCATGTCCAGACTGAGGAATGCAACCCGCAGGGTATAAATCCTTGGAACGCAGCTGCCAGCATTCAAGGAATCAGCCCTGCGGCTTGATTCTGGTGGGGGCCGGTTGGTGTCGACTTGGTCCCGGAGAACCGAGTGCGCAGAAGAATCCAGATCCCCAGCAGAGCTGCAGATAGGAACGATATGGGATTCCTGAAGGGAAACTAAATTCCTCTTCCCACTCCCTCCTCCTCTCCCCCGCCACCCACTTCCACGACTCATAATTAAAAAGCAAAAACGTTTTCCTTACTAGGGCATTGCAGAGAAATCGCACCAAAATGCCCTGCGTTGCCACCAAGCAAAAGAGGAGCTACAGTTCAGGGGGAAGTCAAGAGAAAAGGCAAGTGCCACTCAGGCAAAGGACAGGCGCACAAAGTGTGTTAATGGAGACAAACCACAGGAATCGCCTTGAAGCTTTTCAACCCATTCACACTGCGATTTGCTTTTTCTCCGCCAGTGAGAAAAGCATTTCTACAAGAGGTGGTAGTAATGGACTGTTGTGGCTGGATATGAGCTGCGGTTCACAAAGGGGGTGAGGCCAACACCCTGGGGGCAGAGGGAGTGCCTTGAGGGGCGCAAAGAAGCAAGAGGGGAGACCCAGGAGGTGTAAATGGCTATCAGACTCTGAAAAGCTGGTATCACTCGATCAAGCCCATCCGTTTTGTCGAATTAATTAAACAGTCTTAAATGGATTTTGAACAAATGTGCAAATCATTGTTACTTCTTTGAATTTTGTTGTATTATCTTCCTTAGTGGGTCGTGCAAACTGCTGTTTTTTAAAATTGTTTTTATTAAAGATACAGTGGTACCATACCACTGGTTACAAACGGGATCTGTTCCGGAGGCCCGTTCGCAACATGAGCATAACGCAACCCTCGTTTGCGCGTCCGCGGGTCGCGATTCGCGACTTCTGCGCATGCGCGTAACGTCATTTTGCGCGTCTGTGAATGCGGCGAAACCCAGAAGTAACCCTTTCCAGTACTTCCAGGTTGCCGTAGGACACAACCTGAAAACGTTCAACTGGAAGCAAACGTAACATGAGGTATCACTGTATTCTATTCTGAGTAATGTTTTTTACAAGGTAGGATAGTGGGCATTGCGGATGAGTTTACGGAACTAAGGGGGCAATGGTCCAAAGAAGTTTGGGATCGCTGGATATAAGTGACTGTCAGGAGGAACAGGCCGCACTAAGCACCCCAATTATTTTTTTGGCTGGTTGGTCTTGTGAATGGTGTCAGATTAGCATTCATTCAACTCACACGGGGGAGGGGGTCTGTACACCAGAGAGGGAACCACTTTCTAGAAAAACAAAATGGGAAGAACTTCAGAGATATCCTAACACAGCTGCTCTGGAAGAGGGTGGCATGGTAAGATATAACTGTGTATCAATTGTGGGGAGAGCAGTGTGCTCTGAAGCACTGAAGCTGCTTGTCTGTCTTCTTGGAGAGGTCGTTAAACGAACTTCAGAAAAAGATGAGAGCACTTCTGAGTCATTTGCGCATCATGCTTCTGGCTGTTTTACTCACGTGCAAAATGCCATTTTGAAAAACCGTTGCTGGATAATGGAAAATTGACTTTGGAAAACAGATAAAGGACTTTGGAAAATTGTCTTTAAAATGATATAGAACACGTTAACTACACATGAAAATGAAAAATTGGTCTGTATGGAATGACCCCGTTAAAGGTAAACAAAACAATTATTTGCACAGCAGACTTTGAACCAAGTCCACAAAGGTCTGCTTCTGTTCCAGAAGTGACCCACCTTCATTTCTGTGATAGCACAGTAAGTATGCTTTCGTTATCAGGTTTTTGTATGGATTAGATCCCACTTTGCCAGGTACCCATCCTGCTACGGTTTACAGGCCAGCGAATGGGAGGTGGCCTATGAAATTATGAACTCTTCTGCTTGGGCCTCGTACCTGGCTGTTTTAAGAGAGCAAGCATGTGGGAAGGACCTGCTTTTGTGATTTTTAGGAGGGTGCAATGATGGAAATTGCCTAACCAAGCCAAAGCAACTCTTATTATATAGCTGCTGGGTTTGGCAGAGCTAAGCTAGAGTTCTCCACAGAACATTTGTAAACAGTGAAGAGCAGGCAGGCATTCCAGAACAGCTGGGAACAGTCTCCAGGGAGTCCCAGTTGGCCGAATGGCTGTGCTCCCCAACACGTGCCCACTGCTCATTTAAGGAGAACGTTTCTGCCACCCAGACTCGCTTGGGTTCATTGCCACATAAAGTCCAAAGCACCTCTCAGAGGCTTAAGTGAGAGTCAAGAATTTTCATGTCAGAATGATGGCCCATGAAAGCAGATTGTGCACTCCAGCTGAACTCTACAATTCTATGATTCTAGGTCAGGACTGGGGAGATCTGCGTTCAAATCCCCACTCAGACACCAAGCTCACTTGTTGGCCTTGCATCTCAGCCTAACCTACCATACAAGGGTGCTGTGGGGATACTGGGGTGGGGGGTGGAGAAGAGCCTTGCATACCACACATGAGTCTCTTAAAGGAAATGTGGGACATAAATGTAAACAACAAAGCACACATTCTTTAACTTCACAGAGTGCAGCATTCCCAAGGAATCCTTTTCCAGTGATCTCTGCTCCTCACAAAATGCACAGAATAAAATATTAGAAGGGAAGGGGAGGTTTTCCTTATTGTCACCACCTTTTCCTGATCCACAGAGCATGGGTCACCACCCCAAACATACCATGATCATCTCTGTTAATTAAGCGCAGTAATGTCCCTTCACACAAAGCTTCTCTCGACTTCTGATTATTAACATGAAGAATCAGCTGACCGCTGGCTGTTCTAGCAAAACATGCAATCCATGTAGGATACACAGTCCTATCGGTGAAGGATTTTGAAGACAACCTGAAGGCCTGTCCCTCGACCTCCACGCCAAAACAGAGCACGAAGGGAAGCAGCCTTCTAATATAGTTCAACACATTGTTAAACTGTGGAACTCCCTCCTGCAGGAGGCAGTGATGGCCACCAGCTTGGGTGGTTTTAAAGGAGGATTAGACAAATTCATGAACGAGGAGAGGGCTACCAATGGCTACTAGCCGTGATGGCTATGCTCTGCCTCCACAGTCAGAGGCTGCAATGCTTCTGAATGCCAGTTGCTAGAAGCCAAATGAGGCAAGAGGGCGCTTGTGCTTGGATCCTGCTTGTGGGTTTCTCACACACACATTTGGTTGGTCACTGTGAGAATAGGATGCTAGGTGAGCCATCGACCTGATGCAGCAGGCTCTTCTTATGTTCTTATATATGTTGGGCTGGGCTATTTAAGTATAGGATAGAATTTACACCATCACTTCCTGTTCTCAACCGCTCAAGCAACCAGGCAAGCAGATGTAGACATGGAAAATATAGGCCTCCTTAATTGCACACAGTAAGCAACTGCTCAAGGGTGTAGTCATTGTGGGTGAGGTCTATGCTGAAGTCTGCAGGGCCAGAGTTCAAAATTAGCAGGGTGCCAGGTGCATTTTGCACCTTAAGATTCTTCGTTTGCGAGCGCCTCAAAAAGTCTGAGTGCCATTTTTTGCACCTGGCTGACACTCAAGGATTACTGAAATGTATGTGCGTTGAAGCCTCGAAGTATATGTTAAAGATAGATAATACGTTAAGGAGTTTAACAATAAAGAGTAGAGTGTTTTGAAAACTAAAATATGGTACCAATATTTTTATTGTAAACACCAAGTTAAACATGTATTAACAATTTCTGTTAAAAATTTGATATTAACAATGTTTCACTTATGTGAACTGTGTATTAGTTCAGGGTTTCCAAAATAATAAATAAAAGGTGCTGCTGACACCCCCATGGCGAGTAGACATTCTGTTTTGGCACCCACAGCCCAGGTCCCAGGAGCCATTTGGCTCCTAGCTTTTCTGTCCCAGTTTCTAACACTGCACAGGGCATAAGAGTAAAAAGGGGAAAACCTTTTTATGAGCTCTTGCTTTGGAGGTACCAGCGTTTAAAACCTGAAATAAACAGGAAGTTGAAATTGGATGCAAATGCCAGCCACTCACTGTGGCTTTGTTTCCTATATCCAGGACAACCAACTTCTGTGCCCAAGCAGAGAAGCAGGTACTTCTCTAGTAGTCTGGCATGCGAAGCTCAACTCTCCTGGTTTTCGGCTCTGCTGACATACCATGGAAAGGCAGCCAACTTCCGACACCGACAGCGAAGAAATGCAGGTTGCGGGCCAAATCCGTAAGAAAAGCCTGGCTGCTGGATCAGACCAAAGGGGCCCAGCAGCGTCCTGTTCTCACAGTGGCCAACCAGATGTCTGTACTGGGAAGTCCAGAAGCAAAGTCAGAGAGCAGCAGCACTCTCCCCCAGCAACTGGCATTCTCAGGCATAACGCCTCCAGCTGTAGAGGGATAACAGAGCCATCAAGACTAGTAGCCACTGACAATCCTATTCTCCATGAATTGGTCTAATCTCCTTTTAAAGCCCTCCAAGTTGGTGGTCATCACTGCAGCTTGAGGGAGTGAATTCCATAGTTTAACTATGTGCTATGTAAAGAGGGACCCCTTTTTGCCTAGATGCTAAGGCTTCTTTCTTGCCAGTCTCTGGATAGAATTAAACACCCAAAACACAGGGCTGTTGCATCAAATGGTCTGAGAGACTGCCAGTCTCGGGGCAGGAATGCCCACGTCTGATGGCTCCTCGGGATCCTTGAGCAGTTTGGAGATTTGCTGCCGAGTCCAGGTCCCTGTGCCCCTCATCTGAAGAGGCCTCAGGTTTGAGGCCCAACAGGAACACAGGAAACTGCCTTACAATGCATTGGCTCATCTGGCTCAGTGTTGTCCGCAGTGGCTTTCCAGGGTTTCAGACTGAACCTGGGACCTTTCGAATGCAAAGCATGCACTCTACTACTGAGACACATCTCTTCCCCAAAAGAGGAAGGGGAAGAAGAGCCCACCGTGAGGACTTGTGTCTCTCATCACTTAAAAAGCAGTCCCAAGTAATACCCAGAACATGCCTCTGACACGCATGAATCCCATTCCGCACAGTGCTGCCAATCACAATGCTCACGGTTGGGTTCTCAGCAATCTTAGAGGGTGTCCTGACGAGGATTTGCACCCTCTCATACCACAACATGAGCCTCAAATTTCGCTGAAAGGGTTTGCACAACGCAACTTCCTTGAAACGGAAGCATAAACCTAGCAAAGCACACAAGGACAAAAAGTGACAATGACATGACAATCTGTTGTGCTGGAAAACAATTCCAAAAGGAAATGTCAAAGAGCAGTACCAAATCCTCCTGCTTTGTCTGTGGATTTAATTGCCGGTGTTTAAATTAGGTTAAAAATATGCTAAATAAATAACAAGCTGCTCACCCAATTGGCTCTCCTATCAGCTGTGGTCCTTTCTAGCAGGGTCCCAGAGAACACCAGACATCCCAGCCATGCTCTGGTCAGACCTCACCTGCAGTACTGTGTCCAGTTCTGGGCACCACAGTTCAAGAAGGACACTGACAAACTGGAACGTGTCCAGAGGAGGGCAACCAAAATGGTCAAAGGCCTGGAAACGATGCCTTATGAGGAACGGCTAAGGGAGCTGGGCATGTTTAGCCTGGAGAAGAGGAGGTTAAGGGGTGATATGATAGCCATGTTCAAATATATTAAAGGATGTCACCTAGAGGAGAGAGAAAGGTTGTTTTCTGCCGCTCCAGAGAAGCGGACACGGAGCAATGGTTCCAAACTACAAGAAAGAAGATTCCACCTAAACATTAGGAAGAACTTCCTGACAGTAAGAGCTGTTCGACAGTGGAATTTGCTGCCAAGGAGTGTGGTGGAGTCTCCTTCTTTGGAGGTCTTTAAGCAGAGGCTTGACAACCATATGTCAGGAGTGCTCTGATGGTGTTTCCTGCTTGGCAGGGGGTTGGACTCGATGGCCCTTGTGGTCTCTTCCAACTCTATGATTCTATGACACTTTGCTTGGCTGATGAACCAGAAATTGACCCGAGGTGGGGGGGGGGCGGACCAAATGGACCACTTCACTATAATGGAGTAGGGAACACTGGACAACCACAAGCTATAGGTGGGTTGGAGAGCATCATCTAAAGGCCAAGGGATAAAAGCATCAGGCATCTCTCTCTTCTGGCATCACGAAGTGGAGTGCCTCATTTGACTCCTGTTCACAAACAAAACCTATGCACATTTATGCCTCCATACCTCTCTCACACATACATATGTCACATGCAGGTTTCCCAAAGTTCACTTCTCTAATTTTTTCCAAATATCCCCCCAGACCAGTCAAATTTGTCCAGACTTCAGCTTCCCTGCAATTTCTCTTTTAAACCTAATGCTTCCGGTCATCTCCCCAGTGGTATGAATTTTCCTCTTACAATATTTGAAAGTTGTTGTTATATCAACATGTAATTCTTCTCTTCACCAGAAGTAATCAGATTTCATGATTTACCTTCAAAACAGCTCAATTATCTTTGCAGGTTTCCCACAAACACTTCTCAATTTGCAAATGCCCTGTTTGAACTGCAAAAATGGCACAGCAGGATTGGCAGATTTCAACTACACGCCTACCATTTAGCAGACCAGCCATCACATCCTGCCTCTTCCCCTCCCATCCCAATAGAAGGGAATGCAGGACGTTTTGCCAAGTCACAATTCCAAGGGAGAAGATGGCAGACCTAACCGTGTCCATTGTCCATGTCAGAAAAAAACTTCCTCCCATTGTGCAGGACAAACACAAGCAAACTCATCAAGAAAGTAGCTCCTTTACCGTTCTAACATTACATGCCTTCCTGTGTACTCATCCACACTGGGCAGAGAATGCTTGAAAAGAGCCCAAATCATTCAGAGATCAGAAGAATTTAAACAACCTATTTCCATTTGGTGCAAAATCTGTATTACAAACCTACCTCAGCCCTGCAGTCCTGAGGGAGAGGGGTCTATACTCTGCAGGTCGCAGATCCAGCCCCCAACCCCTCTACTTCTAAGGATCTCAGACAGCAAAGATGAGAGAATGTTGCATAAGAACCTAAGAAGAGCCTTTAGGATCAGGCCAATGGCCCATCTAGTCCAACAACCTGTTCTCTCAGGTGCGGAAAAGATGTCTGCGGGAAACCCACAAGTGGGATTCAAGCACAGCAGTGCTCTTCCCTCCTTTTTCTAATGGGGGGGATTGGAAAGAGCCGCTGCTGGGGGAGCGGGGGCTGCTGCTTAATGGACCAACTGCCCAACTCATATGTTCATTCAACTCCCCCTAGTAAGGGCTCCAAGCATCTATCCTTCACCTTTTTTCAATGCACGCTCTGATGGAATGTGTGAATTGCTCTGCGCCTGCAGTTTCAGTCATATCCATCACTCATCCTCATCCATTGCTACTCTCCTCTTAGCTATTAACCTGCTTTTACCTCCGTGTTCCTGTTTCCCGTCCTACCCAAATTTTGCAATACTGTAATAATGAATAATCTTTTTTAAAAAATAATAATATATAATTTATAGCACAAGTTTTGGGATTTGATGCTTTTATTTGTGCTACGTGCATTAGAGCTACGATTTTAATGTATGATGACTCAGAAGTAAACTGTGAATTTAGCCAGCCTTTCTGGCTCAGATCATGTTTAAAATGTCTTTTAAAAATAAATAAATAGGAAAGTACAAACAAAAACACCTCTGCAAATTCTGCAGACATTCCATAGTAGTAGTTTTGGAATGATTCCTGTGAATGAGACATATAGCTATGGGAACACATGACATGGAAACTGAAAATCCATGTAGAAGGAAGACTCGAGAGCAGCTATTGGAAAGAATGAAGTGTGCTGCCCACAGTTCATTTACAAAAACAACAACAACCAGGAGATTTTTCAAGCTGGGCACAGCTCTTTTCATTGAGAATGTCTCCGGTTCAATCCCTGTCAAGTAACAGTTGACAAGAGAGGCTTTTCTGAACCTTAGAAGCTGAAGAGCTGGTGCCAATCAGAAGAAAGTCCTTCTTCATGCAGTGCTTAGGTAAACTATGGAACTCGCACCCACAGGAGACAGTGACAGCTGCCAATCCAGATGGCTTTAGAAGAGGATTAGACAAATCAGTGGAGCAGAGGGCTATTGATGGCCCCTAGCCATGCTCTGTCAGCACAGTCAGGGAAGCAATGCTTCTGAATACCAGCTGCTGGAAGCCGCAGGAGAGAGTACAGTGGTACCTCGGGTTACAGACGCTTCAGGTTACAGACTCCGCTAACCCAGAAATAGTACATTGGGTTAAGAACTTTGCCTCAGGATGAGAACAGAAAGTGCTCGCCAGCGGCATGGCAGCAGCAGGAGGCTCCATTAGCTAAAGTTAAGAACAGTTTCAGGTGAAGAACAGACCTCCAGAACGAATTAAGTTCTTAACCCGAGGTACCACTGTACTCAAATCCTGGTTTTGGCCTTGCCTTTGGGGTATCTGGTTGGCCACTGTGCTGGTCCAGCTCTTCTTATGTCCTTAACGCATAGCAGTGGGCCGGCTAGATGGACATGTAAAGCTCAACTGCAACAAGGCAGATCGCTAATGATCAGAGCAAGGCTCCCCAGAAACGCCAGCAGGTACACACCAGCCCAGCAAAATGTTCCACCAAATCCAGGCCTCATAAACAAGATTCAGGTAGAGCAGAATATGGCCAGCTGCATGATTTACAGCTTTAAATATACAAAGTTCAGAACGTGTTTTCAACGCTTGGGCTCTGCACTTTGTTGTCACCACAAGGGTGGATATGTTTGATGCAGAGCTGCGCAAGCCATTTAACTTTCTCTTATCTTCCTAGCCAGCCTAAATGAACTACTTTGGGGGAGGCTAATTAAATCAAGAAAGCGCAGTAATCTGGCCCATCATGTCAGAAGGTCATCCTGGGACTCCTTCACCGGAATAACCTCATTTGAAGCAGAATGAGCTTGGTCTTTAGTGTGCGTGAATTAATTTATCCAGCATCAAGCTTTATTTCTGCAGCAAAGCTGATTAATGAAAAGAATTCAGTCATGGTTCTCAGCACCAAATAAACACAGGCTGCAGTTCCAGAGCCTCTCAATTGTTTTCGGGGTTTGTTAGCAGCAAGCAGGAAACTTCTGCACTAGATCCGGGGAATGAGTGACGGCCACAAACCAAGTTTAACTGCAAGAAGAGAACTTAAAGGAATACAAAGTTCACCTCGAGGCTGAGGTTACGCCTGTTAGCAAACTACAACTGTTTGAACATCCTTATTCTACAGGGCAGCATTTAATTTGTTGGCTTCTGGTGGAATCGTGCCAGAAAGTACTCTCAGTTTAGAGAAATGGAGAGTAAAACAATGTTGATAAAACAATGCTTAGCATGGAGTGAGTGGATAGAGAAGTGTTTCTTCCTCTGTCATATAACACCAAAACCCATGGATATCTAACGAAGCTGAATGTTGGAAGGTTTGGGGCAGGTAAAAGAAAATACATCTTCATGCAGTGAACAGTTAAACTATGGAACTCCCTCCCACCTGAGGCAGTGGTGGCCAGCATCTTGAATGGCTCTAAGAGAGGCATAGACAAATAAATGGAAGAGAGTGCTATCAAAGGCTGCTTAGCCAATATGGCCATGTTCTGCCTCCACAGTTAGAGGCAGCACTCCATGCTTTAACTGTTTTTAACTCTGAATTTTAAATTGCTGTAACCCCCAATGGGACCTGCTGATGAAGGGCAGGGAATAATTTTAATAATAACAATGGAATCCATTCCATTTAGTGGTTCCTGAGGACATGGGCAAAGTCTTTGGGGACCTGTGTCCACCCACTTGCTTTCTTGACCCTTGACCTTTGTGGCTGGTGAGGGCCAGCTGGGAAGGAGTGAAGCCTCATGGACCAGCAGCCATAAACAAAGCTCTGCAGCTGGGTGATATGATGCTACCACTGATGGAGGCTGCGGTCTGAGCCGTTCTGAAAAGTCCTCCCTGAATCCTGCTGATCTGAACTATGGACCTGCTACAATTAAGCAGCCCTGTGTGAAAGAGCGAGGTCATCAATATGCTGGTGCCACCTTACGTTTTTTTCCAGTATCCTCTGATCTGAGAGCTGATCAAGAGATCACAGAATTATAGAGCTGTAGAGCTGGAAGGGACCCAGAGGGTCCTTACACCTGTCCCTGCAACACAGGAATCACAACTACAAATGTGTGGAGTTACGGCAACCACTTGTTGGGTCCAGCTCTCCCTGAAAGAGTGGCTAGGCAGCCTTTGGTTGCTCCCTAGTCCTGCTGCAAATCCTTGTGCTGGGTTTCTGCAGCCCTTCCTCACTGAATGAGACTTCCTTTCCATCATGCACACAACAGACATGTGTTCTACGTTGAACCGCCCTTGAAGACGGCTCGGAAACTTTCACTATCACAGAATGCAGCAACTCTTCTTTCAACTAGAGCACAAAGAGACCACATTGCTTCCAATTCGATGCAGCTATACTTGCTGCCAATTTGCTTCCAGGCTCAATTCAAGGTGCTGACCTGACCTTTCTTCTACATTTTAACCAACTGAGCTGTTAGCAGTCTAAGATTCAAAGAATCCTACTCAAGTTAGGGGACGAACTAGAAAACCTTCAGGTCTTTTAAAGCTCTGCCTAGAGTTCAATATGTAGTTCTTATAAAGTAAAAAGAACAGTAGTATCACTGCTGCTTCAATGTCTACGACTTCCACAGAGCTGTTGCAGCCCTTTTCAGGATAACTCACAGGAGTTATCCCCTCAGGGCACAAAGAGAATGAATCTTCTCTTCTCCAGAAGCAATAGATGACTTTCAGTATGGCCTGATGATGATTTCTGGGGCTGAGTGGGGGCAGTGAGAAGTTAACTCAAAATCACTTTCTGAGCTGATGCTGCTGAGCTTAAGAAGATGAGCGGGAAGCATGACTCTTTTGACCTCCTGCAATTGCTGCTGCAGCTTCTGTTCAAAGGAGCATCACAGCAGGAACGGGGTTGAGAGTCTGTAGTCACTGCGAAAAGCTGAGCAAGGCAGAGAGTCTGGACTCTTCCTGTTCACTGCAGCTTCCCTGCCTGCCATGGCTAAAGGCTGGAAAAATATACTTCCGAGTTCAGGGCATAATGCTTTTAAAACCCAGCATCAACTTCCAAGGAAACAGCCCTGCACAGGATGGAGGGAAAGTCCGGGTCCTTCAGTGCCAGCATCAAGATACTCTAACCACTTCCTCATGCAGAGCCCACCTGTTGCGTCACAAGCCCCAAAACATGACTCAGAGTAAGCCAGCAGGCACAAGTGCAGCTACAGGCAGGCCTTTTGAAAGCCTTGTCAAATTTAGCTGCTTAGATGTCTCCAATGCGGTACGGAAATATTTATTATACCATAGTGTACTCTTTTAGACTCTCCTGCAACCTGAAGGTGGCACAGAATTAGTCAAAGAGTCACAAAAGCAGTAAGGCCTACACTATTTTTATTCACGAATTGAATTGGGGGGGGGAGGCTTTGCACAAGGTAAAAAACTGGTTAAATGTTATGCAACCCTCTGGAGATATATAATGAAGCTGCATCTTGCCACAAAAAAAAATTCTACCCTCAAAAGACCAAGCACAGGTAGCACGGTACTTTTTGAGGAACAGCTTTGTCAGGAACTCTCGCCACGTCTCCACATGCAGTGTCCCTGCAATGTCCACTGAAGGCCTCCCTCATGCAATGGATACTCCAGGCAGTATGCATACTTCTTGTGGTCCTAAACGCTGAGCAGATATAGACGCACGTCCATGACAGTTTGTTCAAGCAAGTGCAACCCCACTAGGAAGCACCAACAGGCCTATTCTGCTTATTCTGCTTCTGCCCTGGAGTCTGCCCACCTTGCGTTAACTTCCGGGCTTCAGAATTTACTTGCAATATTGAAAAGCCCAAAGAAATCCACACAAGACGACGAGGATAGAAAAGAACAGAAGGAGAAGGAGAAGAAGAAAAAAATAGGTGTTTTCAGCTTAGAGGAGGCACGGGTAACCAGACTGGCAGTTCTTTATGCAGCTGAAAAGGGCAACACCTGAACACAACCTCCTTCCTGCTGGCCTCTCGCAGCAGGTATTGACAATGAGGGGGCAATGGGGACATTGAGTAATTTTGACAGCCTGTGTGTTACAAGTTGCCAAGCGAGGCCACAGTCCTGACAATTGTAATTATTTTAAAACATGCTGGATAAACATTTGATCTGGCGCAGGGTAAAGAAGCAGGTGTGGTAACTGGCTGTCATGCTAAGTATCAGAAGCCCAAGCAACAGGTTTATGGCCAGCTGTAAAAAAGCGATTATCCCGTAGAGCTGAAATTCATCACTGCTCCCGCAGGTCCTTTTCTGACACGAGAGATGAGCTAAGTGAGACTCAACAAGACTCAGAAGGGGAAGGACGCATGACCAGATCCGCACATGGTCAGGAAAGGAAGTCAGCCTTTATCGCACATCAACTGGCAGGCTGATCGCTGCAAACCCGTACGATATTATAGCCCACATTTTTCTCCAAGATGCTCAAGGTGGTGTACATGGTTCTCCCTGAATCCCCACAACAATCCTGTGAGGTACGCTAGGCTGAGAGGCAGTGGCTGGCCACAGGTCACCCACACCCAGTGAGCTTCATGGCTGAGTGGGTGCTTGAGCCCTGATCTCTTAGGTTTTGGTCCAAACACCCTAAACCCAGAGCTTACCAAACTTTTCATGCTGGTGACACACTTTTGAGACATGCATCATTTCGTGACACAGCAATTCAGTTTTACTAGCAAACCAGAGGTTAAGCTAACCCCTTTCCAGCCCTGGGAGGGGCGTGGGGAGTGTTCGCACGATGACACACTAACGTGTCGCGACACACAGTTGGGAAAGCTCTGTTCTAAACACTACACATGCTAGTTAGCTCTCTAGTCCTCACAGAAAAATCATCAGAAACTAATTGTATATCTGCTAAGTGTTTAGCCCCCCAAGAAGGAAGTTGCTTGAGATATCCATTGATCAAGAGAGAACATCCTTCCTACAGAAGCACTCCAGCACCTCTCCACATCTGCTTCTCCAAGCAACAGCTGTCACTTTCAACAAGCAAACGCCTGCAAAAGTCCAAATTTGGCAAGCAGGCAAACTTTGAAACCAAATTAAGCCAGGCGTGTTCTGCACAGAATAGGACTAACAAGTTTTTTTATGTGGCTGCGGCTGAAGACTTTGGCTTCCCAGCTCGTTTAAAATTCTGGCACCTGAGATAAAGGAGTTTCAGTTTGCCAGTAAGGCCCGCAGACACTGCTAGAAGAACCAGCCGCTAAGGGTTTTCATACTGGAAAAGTAGTGTTTCCAGAATTGTGGTTGCCGCTGGGAAGCCTTAGAAATGCCAAGGAAATGACTGCTGCTGGT
Organism: Podarcis erhardii; assembly: GCF_964252035.2. Lineage (NCBI taxonomy): Eukaryota > Metazoa > Chordata > Lepidosauria > Squamata > Lacertidae > Podarcis > Podarcis erhardii. Next base: position 4,414,345 of record NC_138508.1, read on the forward strand.
TTGCTAATACTTGCCCACACCCAGTGCAAGTCACGTTATATAAAAATAACTGCTCACCTCTCTGTGGCAGTAATGCAGGATGCAAGTGGGGTTCGGTATTATTGGCAACATGTGTAACACACCATAAGAACTGCCACACTGGATCATGCGCTCACATGTAGGTTACTACTAACTCAATAATCTCTTCCTGTCATTTGTTTCCCAGCATCTAGTTTTCATTCCTCTTTTATACGAAGTCTAACAGTGGATGCTAGAACTGTCACCCTCCTCTCCATAAACAGTATCTATTCCTTGTGGCAGTGAATTCCACAATCCAGTGCTCAAGAGATGGCAACAGGCTGCCTCTTCCTCAACACTTATTTGTGCTGTTGTCAAGTGAGGAGAGAGAAACTCAGGGTCCCCTCAAACAAAGGTCAACAAGGACATTTCCCACTCCTCTTGGGAATTCCAACAAGAAAAACCACTTAGAAACTGGTGTGCAAATATTTCAACTTTGACACTCTTACAACCTCTCCCCCCCTTTCTCTCCCTCTGCCAAGCCACTTGATAAACCTACGTTAGTTAAGGTTATGCTGACATGCAGCTATTTTAAACAACTGCGATGCAGTTATGGGAAGTTTCAACATGAGAAACTGGCAATGGTGCATTATGGCCATCACTTCGCAAATCAATCTCCTGCATGGGGCTTCCCTAGATCTTTTGGAATGCTCCGACACCACAAACAAGCAGGGAACAGTGGATTCTCCTTTACTATATTCTGGAGCTCAGATATGATACAGCAGATGTGTTCTAAATACTTTTCTGTTTTACCCAATGCCTGATAAGAGTGCACTGTTTGCACCTACAGTCACATTCTTTAGCTCAATGGAAAGAGGACAGTTGACACTCGAGAACAGCTAAACCTCAAGCCTGAAACAGTCAAATTTTTCTTCTGAAAAAAATCAGCAGGTTTCAGATAGAAAGCACACTTCTTCCACAAAAAAGCTGCTCTTTTTCTCTCTCCTCTATGTAAAGCAGGAAATAACCACTTTTACTTCAAGCTAGCTGCCTTTCTCGGAGGCTATTTCAAGATGCGTAGTGTTTTTTGTTTCCTAGCCTGAAATTGCCTACAGAAAGAACCATTGCAGAGTTGGGGAGGGGAAACTCTCAGGCACACTAGGAAAAAACACACCAGTATAAGACCACCAAAAATAGCTAGGATTTAAGCAGACATCAGAACGCAGGTTGGCGAGGAAGGAGCTCCAAAATACTTTACAAGTTTCTTTTCCAAACCTCCAAGAAGGGAAGAACAATTCACAACTTCAACTTCAAAGCAGAGCCCAAGGGATGAAAAGAGCCCAGGGATGAAAAGGAACATTATTTCATACCCCAAAGGATTAAGAAAAGGCAAAACCGGCTCCTTACCCACAACTTTTTCCTTACCTGCTATTGTGGCATCGTCTAGGTAGGTGCCTGGGGGCCTCTCCCCCTGTCCATGGTGCAGAAGGAAGCCGCAAAGGATCCATATGGCTATTCTGGACCATACATCCATGTTGTGTCCGGCAAAGGAGACCCTTCAGCGTTTCTCGTGTGTCAGGAGTTCCTCGGCATCAGTTCCCAACAGAAAAAGAAGTCCAGATTCCCAGGGATACTCCGAGTCCTGATTCTTTCTGTCCTTGGATTCTTATATTCCAAAAGGGTACAGGAAGTGTCCACTAGCCCAGAAGTAGAGCCAGGTTGTTTCCAAAAGCTGCAGAAGTAAAGGTTGGAAAGGCTTTAAGGAGTTTTTCCCCTAGCCGCTGAACACAGCTCGAAATTCTGCCCCAGATCCAACAGCCTCCCAAAACCTTTTCTATATCCGCAGAACAGGCGCTGAAAGGCTCGTCTTACCTCTAAGTGGGGGTGTCATACAAATCCTAAACGCTTAAAAGCATCCGTTTTCAACATGCAACATAACTGGGAAATTAGTAAAAATATTCTCTGGGCTTGGCTGCTTTCTTTCGCAAATTATGTACTAGGCTGCTGAAGCAACCCAACCAATGAAGCAGTAATCCAAGCACATCCCCAAAACTGCCAGCAGGTTTAGAACAGTTTAGCAGATTCAGAACTAGAGGAGACCAGATTATGCCTGGTATAATAGAACTGTAACAGATTCTAAACGCGCGCACACATTATTTGCCAAGCTAGATTTTCAGTCTTCACACCGCAGGAGTCTCAGTCTGACTGCTAAAAGCCTAACAAGCATTTACTTTTAACAGAACCCAGGAAATCTCTCTGCAAAGAGGCACATGCAGGTGAATTCAGAGCAACACCACCACGCAGCATGTAGAAAACGTGGAAGAGGAACACATCAGCCAGATAAAAGATTAAAGAAATGGGGGCCCTGTTGCACAAGTTGCCCCCTTTTGTCCTCTCAAAAAGAAAACTTCCTCAGAACCGAAGGAAAGGAAAACGTCTGGAGACCAGCTACCCGCTCTCATCAGACTCCTGCGCTCTTTTCAGGGGCAAGAAACAGCAGCCTTGCAACCACCTGGATCAGACCTTCCCGGCTTGGCATCCCCTGGATTCCACTCCGCCAACCAAAGGCCACCAAACCATTTAATCCATTTAAACTTTGGCTTCTGCGCAACTTTCAAAGCGATATTTCTGTCTGTCTGTCTGTCTGTCTGTTTTTTTCCTCTCTCTCTCTGCTCCACAAAATCACTCCCTGAAATCCCTTTTATCCTGGGCCACTTCCAGCTGTCCAGAAGAGTCTCCCCCAGGCCAGGCTGTGTGTCAAATGCTGAAAATAAAACAAGAAATAAAAAGCTTCGGCAGGTCGAAAGATTCTGCGTGTCTGGTTTTTGGGGGGGTTTTAAAAAATCCTGCTAAGCTCTCGGGGAAGGCGACCCAGCAAGTCCGGCCACGGATCTTCTCAAGGCACCTGGTGGCTTCTCCGCAGGAGGGACCAGAAGAAAGCCCCCCACCCCGCCGAGAAGCGGGTCCCTGGGGCGCCTTTCACACGACCACCACGAGGAGCCTGGTGACAGTCCCAGGATCGGGCAGGCTTCCTTCTTCCAGAGCAGGAGGAGCTTTTCCTTGCTGGGCCAGGAGGGAGGGAAGCAAGCAGGGAGCGGGGGAGGGAGGCCTCACCTGTCCACAGGTGCAGCAGCCTCAGGTAAGAGCTCCTGGCTGACGCCCACTCCCCCCCCCACACGCGGGTGGGTCTTTCCTCTTCTTCTTCTCCTCAGGTGCAGGCCCCTCCCCCACACAACGCCCCCCCCTCAAAAAAATATGCCCCCCACAAGCTGACCCCCCCCTCCCACACACCCTGACCCCCTCACACCCCCCCCCCACAAGGGCTCCCAAATAGCCCCACGAGGGCTGCTCTCCTCTCTCAGGCACAGGGCACTGGGGCGGCCGGCCCTCGCTTCTTCCCCCCCCCTCCCCGAAGTGGTCTCTCCTCAGCACGCCGCCCCCCCCCCCGCCGCAATGGACTCTCCCACGAACTGCCTCTTTCCCCTCCTGCCGCGCGCGCCTGCGCTCCTCACTCACTCACGCTCTCTCTTCCCGCGTCCCCAAGTGGTATCTCCCACGAACGCGCTCGCCGCCCCCCCCCCCTTTCCCGCCCTTCTTATTGGTCTCTTCCTCGTCGTTCCGGCTGCCTCGGCGCGCCTCGCGCAGGAGGAGGCGGGGTTACGCGGCCCCGCCCACTCCCACTCCCCGGCAGCCAATAGAGCGCCGCGGTTGGCCGCCCGGCGCGCAACTTGCCCGGCAGCGGCCTCTAGCGGCGGCGAAAAGTGAGAGCGCGGCCTCCTTGCAGCTTCAAGTGGCGAAGCTCCGCTCGGACTGCACCAATGGAGGGGTGGGGGGGTCCTGCTTGCGTTTCTTTATTTTATTCACATTTGCACCCGCTATTCAGCCAAAAAAAAAATCTCCCAGAGTGGCTTACTTGAAATCAAAACAATATGCCCCCTACCTGCAGGCCCCCCCTCCCTCCCTACATACATAAAAAATAATGTTATTATTAATACTCCACCCATCTGGTTGTGTTTCCCCAACCACTCTGGGCGGCTCCCAACAGAATATTAAAAACAGGATGAAACATGAAACTATAAAAACTTCCCTAAACAGGGCTGCTTTCAGGTGTCTTCTGAAAGTCAGATCATTGTTTATTTCCCTGACATCTGATAAATAGAACACACAGAGGGAAAGGGATAAGGAGGGAATAGGAAAATAAACCTCAACATTTATAGCCCACCTTTTTTCCCCACTGACAGGGAGTCAAGGCAGCTTACAAATAAAATAAGAACAGCTAAAAATATAGATCTGTGTGCATTGTTATAATCATAACTGTCATTATCTATTCAGTTTATATAACACCCGTCATCTGAAATTCCCAGGGCAGTGCACATTAAAAACATAATTTACATAGCATAATTAAAAAACACACACAATACAGTCATACCTCAGGTTACAGCTGCTTCAAGTTGCGTTTTTTCAGGTTATGGACCGCTGAAAACCGGAAGTACCGGAACGGGTTAATCCTGGGTTTCGGCAGTCGCACATGCGCAGAAGCTCTAAATCACGCTTTGTGCATTGCGCAGAAGCGCCGAATCACAACCCGCATGTGCACAGATGCGCAGGTGTGGGTTACGAACATTTGAAAGGCCCTGTTGTTTAGTCGTTTAGTCGTGTCCGCCTCTTCGTGACCCCCTGGACCAGAGCACGCCAGGCCCTCCTGTCTTCCACTGCCTCCCCCAGTTTGGTCAGACTCATGCTGGTAGCTTCGAGAACACTGTCCAACCATTAATGGACAGGGTAAAGATATTAGCTGAGATTAGATGATCCTTGGGTCCCTTCCAATGCTAAGATTCTATGATTCTATGAATGGTTTCATCTGGCAATAAAGATATGAAAGGAAGGCACCGGGCAAGCCTCTCTGAAGACAGCATTCTACAGATGGGAGCCACCACAGAAAAGGCCCATTCTTGTGTTGTCATGCTCCAAACCTCTTGAGGAGGGGGGCACAGAGAAGGGACTTGGATGACAAGTCCTGGACAGTTCGTTCAAGGAGAGACAGTCAGAAGTCCCCAAAGCCTGTTGCAATAAGAAGGTCTCTGCCTGTCTGCATTGCATTTGCTTTTATATCCCACCTTTTTCTCTCCCAAAGAGCTCATTTCAACAAACCTGCGAGGCAGGTTAGGCTGAGAGGCAGTGGCTGGCTACCGAGGGGACCCAATGAGCTTCATGACTCAGCGGGGATTTGAACCCTGGTCTCTCCCAGGTCTTAGTCTAATTATTGTATTTTAATATTTTGCTGGAAGCCGCCCAGAGTGGCTGGGGAAACCCTGCCAGATGGGTGGAGTATAAATAATAACTTCTTATTATAATTATAATTATTAACTGCTATACCACACCCTGCACTGAGATTATTGGCTCATCCCCCCATGGAACACACAAGTCCTGCAGGAGCAAAGTTTGTGAGTTTGTGCGCAAGACATTTTGCTGTCTGAGGCAAAGGACAAGATGACCCCTTCCCTCCTGGCAGCACACACAGAAACCAACTGAGCTAATGATGATGATTTTTTAAATTTATATACCACCCTTCATCCAAGGATCACAGAAAACACAATTACTACTAATAATAATCGAATCCCCTCTCCGAACACATTAAAAAGGTCAAAGGAAGAGCATTCCACAGACAGGGAGCCACTGCAGAAAAGGCCCTGTTCTTGTGTTGCCGCCATGAAGAAGGGCTTCCGATGAGGAACGCAGAGTCTGGGTCAGTTCTTGCGGGGAGAGGCGGTCCTGGAACATTATGGCCCTGAGCTGTTTCAAGCTTTATAGGTCAAAACCAGACCTTTAAATTGGACCAGGACTAGCAGCCAGTTCCATTGGACCAGGATTGATGTAATAGGCTGAAACCATGGAAGCTTACTCTAGTCAGTGTTTTCCAGGGCACCTGAGGTCCGCCACAGGTACAAGGCAGCCTGCATGGCACTCGCAGCTCTGTCCACCCCCCGTCCTTCAGCATTTGCAGCCTGAGGCAGCTGCCTCACCCCAGGACGGCCCTGATCTTAGGTAAAGGGACCCCTGACCATTAGGTCCAGTTGTGGCTGACTCTGGGGTTGCGGCGTTAATCTCGCTTTATTGGCCGAGGGAGCCGGCGTACAGCTTCCAGGTCACATGGCCAGCATGACTAAGCCGCTTCTGGCGAACCAGAGCAGCGCACGGAAATGCCGTTTACCTTCCCGCCGGAGCAGTACCTATTTATCTACTTGCACTTTTTGGTGTCCTTTCGAACTGCTAGGTTGGCAGGAGCTGGGACCAAGCAACGGGAGCTCACACTGTTGCGGGGATTCGAACCACCAACCAAGAGGCTCGGTGGTTTAACCCACAGCGCCACCCGCGTCCCTGGTCCTGACCTTTGTTGTTGTTGTTTAGTCGTTTAGTCGTGTCCGACTCTTCGTGACCCCATGGACCAGAGCACGCCAGGCACTCCTGACCTTAGGGATGCTGTATTTCAAAAAGCGGAAATCTGGACAGAAACGTTGTGGGAAATGGCACTGCCGACATTGGCTGCCAGACGTCTGGATTTTCTGGGACATTTAGCCGATTTCCCACCCAGACACTGCTTTTGACTGCAGTTATGTGCAGGAAATTCCGGACGAACAACTTTTCGTCCCTGCGCTCTGTGCATATCTCCCCTCTAGAGGGCAGCAGGATCCTTCCAGACCTCCTGCCAGGTTTTTTCATCTTCTCTCCTGGCAAATTTCAGCCCTGGGTCCACAGAAGGGGAGAATGGGACCACAGCAGCCATGGGGTCCTCCTGGCCACCCGTCCATCTTGACTGCAGACCCAAGGCATCAAGGGTGAGCCGGTCGATTTAACCCAGCCCCCGTGGTAGTACGTTTCTGAGCACAATTCAAAGTGTTGGTGCTGACCTTGAAAGCCCTAAACGGCCTCGGTCCAGTATACCTGAAGGAGCATCTCCACCCCCATCGTTCTGCCCGGACGCTGAGGTCCAGCTCCGAGGGCCTTCTGGCGGTTCCCTCATTGCAAGAAGTGAGGTTACAGGGGACCAGGCAGAGGGCCTTCTCAGTGGTGGCACCCACCCTGTGGAACGCCCTCCCACCAGATGTCAAAGAGAACAAGAACTACCAGAGATTTAGACGTCATCTGAAGGCAGCCCTGTTTAGGGAAGCTTTTAATGCTTAATAGACTATTGTATTTCAATATTCTGTTGGAAGCTGCCCAGAGTGGCTGGGGAAACCCAGCCAGATGGGCGGGGTATAAATAAATTATTATTATTATTATAAATTATTATTATAGTATATGTCCTGGGGTAAAATCCTAAAAAAAGCACAACAACTTACCAACTTGGGTCAGCCCTCATGCATGTTCATTTCATCAAATCTGGCCCTCTTTGAAAAAGGTTTGGGCACCCTGCTATTGGATTGGCGGCAGCAGATAGATACTGAATCACAGAAGTGCAGAGTTGGGGGGACCCCGAGGGTCATCCAGTCTACCCCCTGCAATGTAGGAATCTTTCGCCCAACGTGGAACTCGAACCCCATGACCGTGAGATGAAGAGTCTCATCTTCTACTGACTGAGCCATCCCACAGACACCATGTTATATGCCGAGGATAATAATTGATTCTCTTGTAAATTACGCTGTTTAAAATGTGCATTTTAAATCTGACTTCCTTTTGTAACGTTTTCTTTCGAAATGTTTGGGGTTTTTTTGTTAACTTTGTTGCGTTATAGACAGTAACCTGAAATGCAGACATTTAGTATATTTTTCTGTTATCGGCAGCCTGATTAACAATAGCCTTGATATTGGAAACAATCTATAGAAATCCCCATTGAAATATGATTAGATAATATTTGGAATGTGGCTCTCTTGGAATGCCTTACTGGCCACAGAAGGGAAATGAAAGGCATTTCAAGGAGAGACGCTTTTGGTCTTATCTTTTCCTTTCCAAATAAGATGGAAGATATTTTTATTCCACCCCCCAACACAACAATCTCTGTGGATAACACATAAATAAAGGTATTGTTTCTATACTATGTACGGCATATGAAACTTAATAAGAATGTACCACTGGACAAGTTACTGTAGTTATGCTGTTCTTGTATTTAAATGAAAAACAGTTTAAAAATACCAGTACTGGTTTAAAAAAAATCTTTGCTGCTTTAAATGTGAGTTCTGTAGTTGGCCTCCTTCGCAATGTTTTGCTTTGAAATCTTTGAGATAATATTTTAGTTTCCTGTTATGTTGCCTGGAATGTATACTTTAAATTTGACTTTTCTTCAATAATACCTTATTCTGGGTTGTTTTATCTGCTGCATTAATGTGTTGTAAACTGCTTTGAGATTTTTTCCCTTCAAAATATAAAGCAGTATAGAAATGAATACAGTGGTACTTTGGTTCCCAAGCTTAATCTGTTCCGGAAGTCCGTTCCAAAACCAAAGCGTTCCAAAACCAAGGCGTGCTTTCCCATAGAAAATAATGCAAAATGGATTAATTCGTTCCAGACTTTTAAAAACAACCCGTAAAACAGCAATTTAACGAGACCATTGATCCACAAAATGAAAGCGATAAACAATGTACAGCAGTCACACAACCAATCAATCAGTAGCTGAACTGGGTTCCATGCAGTCACAAAAACAAAACAAAAAAGAGCCGCAAAAATGCAAAATAAATAGCAAAAACAGACAGACTTCAGCAAAATACTCAAAACGGAAGTGTGGCACTCAAAACGGAGCACGTTCAGCTTCCGAAAACGTTTGCAAACTGGAACACTTACTTCTGGGTTTGCAGTGTTTGGGTTCCAGGTTGTTTGAGTACCAAGGCATTTGAGAACCAAGGTCCCACTGTACTAGCCCACAGTGATTGTGAGCAGCTCTCCAGGGTTTCAGGGGACACTCAGGGATTGATCCTTGTGCAAGCAGAGCAGTTGCTCTCCCAGTCCTGCCAATACAAAGACTCCTGAGCTCATCAGAGCCTCTTCAATACATACAGTCCCTACCGTATTTTTCGCCCTATAGGACGCACCTTTCCCCCTCCAAAAATGAAGGGGAAATGTGTGTGTGTCCTATGGGGCGAATGCAGGCTTTCGCTGAAGCGTGGAGAGCGAGAGGGGTCGGTGCGCACCCCTCCCTAGGCTGTGGATAGCAGCCTGCTTGCCCGGAGCGTGGGGCGCGCCGAAACAGAGCGCCCCGCGCTTCGGGCAGATATCCGCAGCCTAGGGAGCCCTGTGGGCGTTCCTATGGGGCGAAAAATACGGCATTTTGTAATTATGGGCTCTCACAGTGACTCTTTTCTATTAGGATTCTATCACATGCCCTCAAATTCAAGTTGTCCAATTACAGATGGAGGCCTGGAAGCAATCTGCAATTAGCAGTGATTCCTGCATTAAAGGCTGGGGCTGGACTGGATGACCCCTGGGTTCCCTTCCAACTCTACACTTCTACAATTCTGTGAGAGGATGATTGTTCTTTCTTTATCCCTTTCTTATTTTAATATATTTTTATTAAGCTTTACATAACAAATTTAAATTCAAACAGACTGTTCACCTCCTCATTTAGGATTCTCTGAATCTTTTGACTTCCTTTCGCCCTTCCATGGTTAACCATTGTCAATCTCCCCCCCCACACACACATCTGCTCATCTTATTTTCTCTAATTTGTGAAAAGAAGAATGAATTTTCCATAGTTTTTCGCACATTACAAGCATGACTCAAATCTTGCCAAAGTTTTTAGTTGTTTACAGTGTTCTCTTAAGTACATTATAAATGTTTCCCATTCCTTCTTAAAATCCTTCTCTTCCTGGTTTCTGATTTTCCCAGTCAAGTTTTGCCATTTCGTCATAGTCCATCATCTTTATCAGCCATTCCTTTCTTTTTTTAAAAAAACCATTTTTTATTAGATTTTCCACAGTGATAACACAAACCACAAAGCAAAATGATACCCAAAAACAGAAAAAGAAAAAGAAAAAAGAAGAGGGGGGAAAAGGGGGAACAATAAACAGATAAACAATAACAACAAACTTAATTCTTCCCAAATCCAACCTTTTAAACATCTTGGTTGACTTCCTCAAATCCCTCCCTTCTGAGTTTCCTTGTAATTAAAAGTAACAGCTTTCTAATATCATTATTAAACTAAAACAATTTCCAATTATAGTCCATCTTACTCATTTTTCTTAACATTCTAAATCCCATTTATTTAATTATAACTTAATTTAATCCTAGGCCTATTTGTTTCTTTCAAGTAATTTCTAATTTTTTATATTACAATATTTATTCAGCCATTCCTCTCTGGTTGGAACTTTGCCAGTACCGTGGTACCTCTGGTTGCGAACGGGATCCGTTCCGGAGGTCCGTTCGCAACCTGAAAAGAACGCAACCTGCATCTGCGCGGGTCGTGAGTCACTGCTTGTGCGCATGCGCATGATGTCATTTTGTGTGTCTGCGCATGCGCGAGTGGCAAAACCCGGAAGTGACCCTTTCTGCTACTTCCGTGTCGCTGTGGGATGCAACCTGAAAACGCACAACCTGAAGCAAACGTAACATGAGGTCTGACTGTAGTATCTGCGCTGCTGTCGCCGCATACATAAATAGTCAAGGATGATTCTTCATGCACCTTGAAGCATAAAGGGCACGATGCAAGAAGTCTCATGCACAGGCTTCATTTCATGTGAGCCCTGGAAGAGCTCTCCTGTGCCCGGAGGAAACGGAGAAGGTGAATCTTCGATTTGAAGGTTGTTTTGGAACAAGACCTTGCCTGAACCCACAGTGACCGCAAATCTCTCTTGCAAATGACTTACGGAGGGATTTACGAGGCAGGTTTCAGTAAGTGATGTTTGCCTTTGATGTAGCGCTCTGCGTGGGCAGAAATTTGCCAGAGCTTTGCAAAACACCTCCTACATAAAGCCTCATCAAACTTCACATACGTTTGGGCTGGTTTTTTGGTTTTTTGTTTAAATCAAAACCTTCCGCTAAGGGAGCTGGGCATGTTTAGCCTGGAGAAGAGGAGGTTAAGGGGTGATATGATAGCCATGTTCAAATATATAAAAGGATGTCACATAGAGGAGGGAGAAAGGTTGTTTTCTGCTGCTCCAGAGAAGCGGACACGGAGCAATGGATCCAAACTACAAGAAAGAAGATTCCACCTAAACATTAGGAAGAACTTCCTGACAGTAAGAGCTGTTTGACAGTGGAATTTGCTGCCAAGGAGTGTGGTGGAGTCTCCTTCTTTGGAGGTCTTTAAGCAGAGGCTTGACAACCATATGTCAGGAGTGCTCCGATGGTGTTTCCTGCTTGGCAGGGGGTTGGACTCCATGGCCCTTGTGGTCTCTTCCAACTCTATGATTCTATGATTCTATTCTATGATTCTATGATTCCTGCATTGCTCTGTGGCAAGGGGCGCCAGGTCTGTCTCACACTTGTCTGATTTCCGAGACTTTACAAATAGAGAATAGTGGAATTTTTCTCCCCCTTCCAATTCTTTGCGATCAATATTCTGGCCGCTGCTGTTGCGTAAAGGACCAAAACCCCACCTCAATACCATCGCTATTAGAATGGTAAAGCAAGCTCTGTGAGTTTGTGGAAAAGGCAAAATTGACGGCAATCATTAGAGGCCATTCAAATCAGAGAATAATTAAAGAGCAAGATGGAGTGAAGGAATACATGAAAAAATATGGTTCCAGAACTGGAATATTAATAGATAATGTGTAAAATGTGCAGGGGTAAGCAAGGAAATAATAAAAGAATCAATTGAATAATTATTAAACAACACAACAAGATGGAAGAAGTAAAAATAAAATAAAATACTGAGATCACACATGTGTGAAGGGGAGTGGGGGGGTATAGGGGCATTTATAAAAATTTCTAATATAATATTTCTAATTGCATTGCATTTATATATAGCAAAGGGAAGTCTATAGCAATTTGGTATATTTTAATCTAGTCAACTATGTAATAGGCTTATGTTACAAAACGAATATGGATTTTGAATTTGATGTTTGTAATTCTTTTTCGGTTCTGGAATGAAGTTAAAAAAAAGAAAAGGGGGGGAAACAAATAGAGAATTGTGGAATTGGAAGAGGTCTTGGGAGGTCGTAAGAACATAAAAACATAGGAGGAGCCTGCAGGATAAGTTAGCCAATGGCCCATCCAGTCCAGCGTCCTGTTCCCCCAGTGGCCAGCCAGATGTCTGTTATGGGGAACCTGCAAGCAGGATCCATCTGTGGCTCATAGACATCATAGGGCCACGGGTGGCACTGGGCGGTTCAAATCCCCGTGACGGGGTGAGCTCCCGTTGCTCTGTCCCAGCTCCTGCCAACCTAGCAGTTCAAAAGCACGCCAGCGCAAGTAGATAAACAGGTACCGCTGCAGCGGGAAGGTAAACGGCATTTCCATGTGCTCTGGTTTCCCTCATGGTGTTCCATTGCACCAGAAGCAGTTTAGTCCTGCTGGCCACATGACCCGGAAATGTCTGTGGACAAACGCCAGCTCCCTTGGCCTGAAAGCGAGATGAGCGCCACAAACATTGTACTGTTGAGAGTGTATTAACTTATGGTCTCTGTGTGTGGTTCATTGAAAAAAAAATCTGGTAACCTTAGACTAGCCTCGATGGCTCTCCCCTGTCTGCAATGTCAGAAATGCTTCCAAATGCCAGTTTTTGGAAACCACGGGAGGGGAGAGTTGCTCCTGTGCTCGGATCCTGCTCATTGGCATCTGGTCAGCTTCTGTGAGAACAGGATGCTGCGTGAGATGAGACACTGGCCTGATCCAGCCAGCTCTTCCTATGCTCTCATCTTCCCCTCTTCCAGCCATCAAACTGCCCAGGGCCTTGGCTACAACTTTTGTAGCAGAGATTTCCATAACGTACAGTATGAAGGATGCTGGAGCCAAGAAGATGTGCCAAGAGCTAATGGATCTGTGATCTCCGACTGGGCTCTGCCAAGGATGTTTTAGCTCTGACATCCGGTATGGAGCAGTGGGTCGGACTACAGTGGTACCTCGGGTTAAGAACTTAATTCGTTCCAGAGATCCGTTCTTAACCTGAAACTGTTCTTAACCTGAAGCACCACTTTAGCTAATGGGGCCTGCCGCCACTGTGCAATTTCTGTTCTCATCCTGAAACAAAGTTCTTGGGTACTATTTCTGGGTTAGCAGAGCCTGTAACCTGAAGCATATGTAACCCGAGGTACCACTGTACATGGATTTAAAAGAGGATTGGACAAATTCATGCAGGAGAGGGCTATTGATTGCTACTTGCCGTAGATTACGTATGGGAACTGATTTGTAAATCCGGGGACCTTAGGCTGGTAGCCACCCGTAACTTTCTTGCTAATGAATTTGTACAGCCGTCTTTTAAGGCTGTCCAAATTGGCACTGCTGGAAGCCAGGAAACTGAGCGAAGGGCGAAAGGTGGGCCAGTTGGTATGAGCCCAGCTGGCTTAATGGAACCTCCGCATCCAGCGGAAGTCCTGCTCCGAATTCCAATCAGGGGCAAGGTCCTCTGTCCCCTGCTGGAAGGGGGAGTGAGATGGGGTTTTGTCTCAACAGATGGGATTGTTTTCAAAAGGAGATGGCAACCAAGCTATTGGAAGTGCTTTCTGATAGTAAGAGCGATTCAGCAGTGGAATGGACGCGGGCTCTCCTTCACTGGATTATATATATATATATATATATATATATATATATATGTATATATACACTTATACACACACACACTTTTATTAGTTTTTTAACATATTAATTCCAACATTCATGCAACATAACTTCTCATCGTACGCAACATTTTTGGACTTCTGTCAACACCTCTGACGATTTTCCATTCTTTATCACTTTTTTTGCATTTCTTAATTTCATATTGCCTTTAATTATCCTTAACTAATAATTCTCCTCATTATCTTTTTTTGCAATATTTCAAATAATTCGCCTTACAAAACTTCTTGCAAACCTACTAGCGTAATTTGTTCATCACAATTGCTCTTCAAACAGTCCGTAAATTTACTCCAGTCTTCTGAGAATCTCTGGTCCCGCAGGTTTCGAATCCTTCCTGTTCGTTTAGTTTATCTAATTCTGCATAGTCCATCAGTTTCATCCTCCAATCTTCTTTCGTTGGTACTGTAGTTCTTCCTCACTGGACGTTTTTCAGCAGAGGTGGGACGGCCATCGCCCATGTATGATCTACAGTGGTACCTCGGGTTACAGACGCTTCAGGTTACAGACTCCGCTAATCCAGAAATAGTACCTTGGATTAGGAACTTTGCTTCAGGATGAGAACAGAAATCGTGCTCCCGCGGTGCGTCGGCAGCAGGAGGCCCCATTAGCTAAAGTGGTGCTTCAGGTTAAGAAGAGATCTCCAGAACGAATTAAGTACTTAACCCGAGTTACCACTGTACTTGAGATTTCTGCATTGCAGGGGGTTGGAATAGATGACCTTTGGAGGTCCCGCCCAGCTCTAAAATTCTATGGTTTTTCAGCTGCGATCCTTTGCCTTGCAGGGGGTCGGACAGAATGACCCCTGGGGTGGGGGTCCCTTCCAACGCCACGACCCTGTGGGGAAGGCAAGCTCCTCGGGGCAGGGACCAGCTTGCTTGCTTCCTTGCCGGCCACCCGCAGGGGTGGTCCGGGTCCAGGATCCGGGGCGGGCGAGGCCGAGGCGGTCCCGATCCCTGTCCAGCCGCTGCCTTGGCTGCTGCTTGCGCCCGCCCCGGGAGAGGCAGGTCCGCCCGGGCGCCGTCGAGGGGTGGGGCGCGCCGCCGCCGCCCGGCTTGCCGAGCCCCTTCCCCGGCGGCGGCGGCGAGCGAGCCTCTGCTCCTTCCCCTTCCTCCGGCCGCGCTCACTTCCTCCGAGGAGGCGACGAGAAGCAGCAGCAGCAGCAGCAGCGACGGCGGCGCCGCCCGGCCGGCCGAGCGCCATGCGCCCAGGTGGGTCTCCGGCTCCCCGACGGGGCGAACCCCGCGCGCAACGCTCCCTTTGCGCAAGGCGCGCCCGCGATCAGGCGCCTTCCTCCGCCAGGGCAGGGCGCCCCGGGGCATGGGCAGAGGGCGCGCTGCTTCGGGGCGCGCCGCGATGGGCTGGGTCGCCCTCCTTCCCGATCCCGGGGCGCCGGGAGGAGGGCACCCCCGCCTGCTCCTCCAGCCGCCCTCTGGGGCTCCGGAACCGGGTTCATGGGGGCTGACTCGCGAGTAGATCCCGGGGAGGGTTGATAACGGGGTGGCTGAGCTCGTGCCCAAGTTTCCCAACTCGGCTCCCAACTGCGTCTTTTCGGCCCGTTCACACGACCCACTTTGCCTGCGCGTGGGCACGGGCGCACACGCGTGTTTTGGGAACAGCTGGGCAGGTAAATGCATCTGGGACATCAAGTCGCGGCTTCTAAGGCAGGGGGAGTTCCTGAAACACGCGATTTCCCCCATTTTTTTTGCTTGTTGAGATGGTACAGTCCTGAGGCGGGGGTCGGTCTGTGTCACGTGTCTTCCCCGGCATTTTTTGAATGGGTTCTGGCGGAGCCGAATGGAGGAGAAGCTTCAGCGACGTATCTAGGGGTCGTTGGCAGGAGGGAGAGGATTGCTCCCTCGAGCTGTGTAATGTCTGCACTGACTGGCAGCAGCTGGCCAGGGGTTCAGGCTGCTGTGCAGGGCAGTTGACTGACTTTTTATTTATTGCATTTATTTATGCATTTATATCTTTTCTCCAAAAAGCTCAAGGTGGCTTTACAGGGCTCCCCCCTCCTTTGCATTTAATCCCCGCAACAACCCTGCGAGGTGGGACGGGGTGAGGGTCAGCGAGTGGCTGGCCCAAGATGGCAGCGAGTGAGCTCGAGTGGGGGATTCGAACTCCGGTCTCTCCCAGGCCCTGGTCTGATGCTCTAAGTCAGGGTTTTCCCAACCTTGGCTCTCCGGTTGTTTTTTGGACTACAACTCCCATCATCCTTAGCTGGCAGGGCTGGTGGTCAGGGATGATGGGAATTGTAGTCCCAAATCAGCTGGCGACCCCAAGGGGTCTTCTGCATGCAGGGCAGATGTTCCACCATGTAGCCGTGGTCCTTTGCCCAGAGATTTGGGCTGGATGTGAGACTGAACAGGAGTCCCAAAGGGGCAGAGGAATGGACACCTTGAGACTCGCTCGATTCGGCCGGATCTGTTGTGGTGGCCTCGATCCGAGCTGCTGCGTGATCCTCTCACGCCCAGAACCTCCCGGAGCCTCCCAAAGGGGCCATTTCCTCAGTTTCTCCAGCCGCCCTCCGACTTCAGACGGAGATGTTCTCAGTGGGAGGGACTTTCCAGCCGGTTGACGTGTGAGCGGCTTGGAAACCCCGGCTGGGAAGGACCTCCTTGAGTCACAGAGTTCGCGATCTGCTGGTGGCAGCAGTAGGAAGCCTTGACTCACGGTGTGAAAAGGGTCCCCCAGAGGTTATCCGGCCCAACCCCGTTCCAGTGCTACAAAATGCAGTGCTTCCTTTGGGGCAGCTTTGCTGGGGAAATGAAACCCCAAAACCCATATGTCTGCCCTCGGTTGCTTCTGGTTCCCGGTTCTTTGTCCTGTTCCGGAGAGGTAGAGCGCCACTGAGCCTGGAGGCTCCATTTAGCTATCATGTGCGGCGATAGCTCTTTCCTCCTCCATGAAATCTGTCTGCTCCCGCCTGCTTTTTTTTTAAAAAAAGCAAATTTAAGTCACTTCGTTTACACCAGCCTTTGCTGTCCTAGCACCCTCCAGACGGCCTGGGTTGGACTTTGATGATTGACATCTGCCCCTGCCAGTTGGGGCTGGTGGGGGGACGGAGGGCGCCAGGTTGGCGGAGGCTGCCCAGGCCCCTGGGATGCTGATTCAGCCGTGAGCCTCTGCCGTTTCCCCCACCACTTTCAATGAGGAACTGGGCGCAATCGACAACGATCCAAAGTTCCCTTTCTGTACTTCCCCCCGGTTGAGACACCGCTGTGGAAAGTGTGCCTCAGCCCCAGCCTCTCCTCCTGCCCTGGGGAGACAGTTCTGAGCTGTTTTATCCACTCGGAGAAAATCATATAAGTGTCGGAAGGGCCCTCTGAGGGTCATCTAGTCCCACCCCCTGCAATCTCGGGCATCCCTGCCAGGTGGCCCCCATCCTCTGCTGCCTTGTGCCATCATTACGGCTTGTTTTCAGCCAGATAAGAATCTGACCCATTGCTTCTTTCAGAGACTTGCATAGTCTAGAAAGACTTTCAGAGACTTTTATGTTTATTGGGTTCTGTGTTTTCAAGAGAATCCATCAAGAGTGCACAAGAGATTTCTAAGATTTCTGTTTGTTTGGTTTTGCAGAGAGTGCATATTTCATATATTTCATACCGTTCAGTGTTCTGTATAGATTATATAAAGAGTTTGTATCGACATTGTATTGTTGTACTTGGTCGTGTTGCCTTGGATATTATTGATAATTGTTTGCAACACAGGGGTTTAATTGTTTGGTTACTTACTTCCTTGCACAATCTGACAATGCCCTGAGAAGACCCCCCTTCTCATATCCCCCGAGATCTTAAGACCCCTTCCTTGGGTTGCCCATGGTTACTTCGCTGGCACCCTGTAAAAATAAACTTTCAGCCCCGGTTATAAATGGGCTGTGGACTCCTTCGAGCCAACTCATTTGACAGCCACTCTGTTGTTGTTTTTTGAGGCCTGCATAACGTTTTACACTTCCCAGTTCTGGTTTCCACTACACCCCCAATTCCGCATGGGGCAAGCCTGCTTCGGTTTTGCACATCTCACTATTGCGGGGCAGTTCGCCGGCGACAATGCAGCTCAGCTCAGGCACAGGCTGCCTTAGGAGACCCGAGCCGAGATAACTTGGCATGTGGAGAGTTTCTCTGCGTGTCGACCAGGTTTTTGCATCACTCTTGCAGGGCGGGACCCTGGGTCCCTGCCTTTCTCAGCCCTGCCTGCCTGCCTACCTCACAGGGCTGTTGTGGGGATTAAATGAGGACTAGGACCAGGGAGTGGGACGCGGGTGGTGCTGTGGGTTGAACCACAGGACCTAGGACTTGCCAATCAGAAGGTCGGCGGTTCGAATCCCTGCAATGGGGTGAGCTCCCGTTGCTCGGTCCCTACTCCTGCCAACCTAGCAGTTTGAAAGCACGTCAAAGTGCTAGTAGATAAATAGGTACCACTCTGGCGGGAAGGTAAACGGTGTTTCCGTGCGCTGCTCTGGTTCGCCAGAAGCGGCTTAGTCATGCTGGCCACATGACCCGGAAGCTGTACGCCGGCTCCCTTGGCCAGTAAAGCGAGATGAGCGCCGCAACCCCAGAGTCAGCCACGACTGGACGTAATGGTCAGGGGTCCCTTTACCTTTAGGATCAGGGAGAAAAAGGTGGAATATAAATATCTAGTAACAAACAGACAGACAGACAGACAGATATATAAATAAGAAGATAAAATAGATAAATGTTTCTCGGCAACAGGTGCTCAGAAGCATTGCTGTCCCAACCTGGCCAGACGCCATCAATAGTCCTCTACTCTTGCATGAATTTGCCTAATCCTTTTCTAAAGCCATCCAAGTTGGTGGCCATCGCTGCCCCTTGTGGCAGGGAGTTCCAGAGGTTAACCGTGTGCTGTGTGAATAAGTTGTTTTTCTTTTCTCAGCCCTGATTTCTCTTTCCCGGGAGCTCAAACAGAGGCGCCCCCAGTACAAAAGTGCGCCCCCCAAAAACAACCTCCTCTTTCCACCACGATGCGAGGGTCCTTTGGGTTGTCCTGGCTGCTTTTATGGGAACCAGATGTGCTGCGATCCGACGACTCTCCTGCCTGGAGGAGCTGTGTGTTTGTTTGGTTGTTAAGGAAGTCGGCCGCTCTTGGGCCCGGCTGATGCCACAGAGGGCAGGAGGGATTCACTCCTTCCCTGACCATGTGGCTCACTGAATAATAGTAGTAGTAATAATAATAATAATAATAATAATAATAATTTATTATTTGTACCCCGCCCATCTGGCTGGGTCTCCCCAGCCACTCTGGGCAGCTTCCAACAAAGATTAAAAATACATTAAAATGTCGCACATTAAAAACTGCCTTCAGATGTCTTCTAAATTGCATCTGGAACAGCTCTCCGCAGCTTCGTTTGCCGGCCACCTCCAAACGGCAGGTTCTCTCGCTGCTGCCCCCCGGAAGGGCCTAATTTTCTAAGGCTGCAATCCTCACGCTCCTCACCCAGTAGGAAGCCCCCTGCCTTGTCAATTTTGGATCGGCACAGTGAGGATTCTGCAGCCAGCTAGTTTTGCCCAAAGGGATACGGGAAAATGAGAATAAAGGCAAGCCGCGAAACGTTTCGTATTAAGCGTTGCATATTGAAGGGAGGTGTGGGATGCGAGTGGCCAGGAACCCCTCCTTTGCAAAAATGTCTGGGTAGCAAGAAGAATCAGATTTCTGTTAGGGGTTTATTTGGTACTGAGCTGCTGAGTGAAGCTCCGCTTGCCAGCTGGAAGAGGGAGAATCACAGAATTGTGCAGTTGGAAGGGACACCAGGGGTCAAATAGTCCAGCTTCCTATAGACACACCAGCTTCTGGGCCTTGGCCACGCTTCATTGCAGCAGGTTGGACTAGATGACCGGGTGGGGTCCCAACTCTACAATTCGATGATTCTGTGAAATAAGCAAAGCCCAGGCAGGTGGGGCGGTCCCAGTGCTTCATGGCCGTGAGAGGCTTGGGGCTCACGTACACTTCCGATCGCCTCGCACCTAGAAAACACAGGTCCAAGTGATTTTTCACTCGTCCCTTTGAGCACTAAATCTTAGGCTGGGGGAAAGGGCTTCATTTGGGAACATCTTTGCAGTGTGTGTGGGGAAGGGAGCAAAACCTCTCGCCGCCCTAGAACCCTGGGCCACTGGGTCCTTAAGATCTTCCGACATTCAGCAGACAAGTTCCAGGGTTGGGACAGAGGGAGAAAAGCCCCGTGAGAAACCTGAGCGCAAGAATGTAAGAATATAAGGCCTCCTGGATCAGGCCAGGGACCCATCTGCTCCAGCATCCTGTTTTGACAGGGGCCAACCAGAGGCCTCTTCTGGGAAACCTGCAAGCAGGATTCGAACACAAGCCCTCTGCACCCGAGTCTGTGAAGAATCTCCCTAGGAGATTCTCCTAGGCCCTCAAAACTCATCCCCTCTCCCTTAGACCCCCAAGTTGAATAGGCAAGCTTTTTGGGGTGGAGGGCGCCATCCCAGAATACTCTGTGTGCATTGCGCTCAAAGCCTTGGGCGCCAGCAGTTAGTGGCATTGCCAGGTGCCACGTTCATTCAGGAGCTGAGCAGCCCAGCAGACTCGGGGACAACGGAACGTTTGCAGTCCAGTTTTGCGTGAGGGCAGGAGAGGCGGGCAGTTTGGCTGGGATTTCCGGAGTGCCCAGGTGCTCGCAGCTTCGCGAGGAGGACCTTCCCGGAGACGGGGAAGCGAAGGGCTGAGGCTTGAGGCTGACGAAAGAGCCCCGGGGAGGGGAAACAGGAACCTGCAAGGTGGAGGAAGGGCAGGCCTTCTGCTCGGAGCGGATTTCGCAGCGCCATAAGCCACAGGGCGGCTTCCTTCTGCTGCGGAGGCCTCTGTCAGGGTCCTTGTTTGGGAAAGATCTCGTGGGAGCAGGGCTCAAACCCTGACAGGGCCCAATCCCTAGAACATTGAACAGGAAGCCCAGGCGCTCTGGGTGGATGAGGACAGAGGAAAGAAAGTCCTTCTTCATCTGGAACAGGCTTAAACTACGGAACTCCCTCCCACAAGATGGCTGCCAATTTGGGAGGCTTTAAAAGGGGATTGGATAAATGAATGGAGGAAAAGACCATTGGTGACTTAGCCAGAATGGCTGTCCTCTGCCTCCACAGTTAGAGGAAACGTCTGAAACCCAGTTGATGGAAACAGCAAGAGGGTGTTATTCTCGCGCTCTGATCCTGCATTTGGGCTTCCCACTGGGTATCTGGTTGGCCACTGGAAACGAGGGTGCTGGACTGGCCTGATCCCACAGTGGTCCTATTCCAATGTTCTTTTTTCCCCTTTCAAATAATTTTTTATTATTTTCCTTATCCATACTTTTACAATGCAACACAGTAAATCACATAAATACTTCAGCTCTGCCGCAACTTCCCTCCATCCCTTCCGCGAGTATCCCTTGTTTTCTTATATTGCGTATTCTATTTATTTAACCTTAAATCTGCCATACGTTGTAAGAGCTGTTTCAGTCCTGCCGGTGTTTTTAAAGTTTTACAATTGTCTTTTATATATACCATAAATTTACTCCAACTTTCTCGAAACCTCGAATCGTCCTGGTCCCGAATTCTTCCCGTCAGTTTGGCTCGCTCTGCATAACTCATCGTTTTCATCTGCCACTGCAATGGTGGGAACTTCTTGCAATTTCCAGTTTTGGGCAAGCATATTACTTGCTGCAGCTGTGGCATGCATAAAGAGTCTTTGATCCGCTTTCTTAATTTCCTTCCCCGTCGAACCCAACAAAAAGGCTTCTGGTTTCTTGGGGAAATGTGTACAGTGGTGCCCCGCAAGACGAATGCCTCGCAAGACAGAAAACTCGCTAGACGAAAGAGTTTTCCGTTTTGGAGGTGCTTCGCAAAACGAATTTCCTATGGGCTTGCTTCGCAAGACGAAAATGTCTTGCGAGTTCCTGCAGTTTTTTTTCCTCCCCCCCCTTTTTCTAAGCCGCTAAGCCGCTTATCCGATAAGCTGCTAAAAGCCGCTAAAAGCCACTAAACCGCTACTAGCGCTAATCCGCTAAGCCGTCAATGGCCTTGCTTCGCAAGACGAAGAAACCGCTAGAAGAAGAGACTCGCGGAACGGATTCTTTTCGTCTTGCGAGGCACCACTGTATTTAAATATGTTCTTAAGTTAAATTAACTCCCAAAAGTTCTTAACTTTATCACAAGTCTACCACATATGGTAAAAGTCTCTATTCCGATGTTCTTTTGACCAATGGCTTCCTCGAGTCTTCTCCCATCATCTCTGACTAGGCCGGCGATAGCTAATTGTTTGCAAATGCTCTTGGCGGGGGATTGGGGCCGCAGCTGGAGCTTGGTTCAAAGCAGGGAGGGAGTCTGCCTCCTCCACAGCGCAGATGCTCTGCCTTACTGTCCTAGCCAGGTCTCATCGAAAGCAAGCCCCGTAGAGATCCACGGCACCCGCTCCCAGGAACTGCCAGCGGGATTGCAGTTGCAATCGCCACTTACTGTATTTTTTGCTCTATAAGACGCACCAGACCACAAGACGCACCTAGTTTTTGGCAGAGGAAAACAAGAAAAAAAATGTTCTGAATCCCAGAAGCCGGAACAGCAAGAGGGATCGCTGCGCAGCAAATGCAGCGATCCCTCTTGCTGTTCTGGCTTCTGGGATAGCTGCGCAGCTTGCATTCGCTCCATAAGACGCACACACATTTCCCCTTACTTTTTAGGAGGGAAAAAGTAAGTCTTATAGAGCAGAAAATACGGTAGCTTGCTTTTAGTGTCCTTGTTGCCAGCGCAGCACCCATGGGTGCCCACAAAGGGCTTCTTTGGCTCTTGCAGTACCCCCACCCCCTTGAAAAAAAAGTACGTAGCTTAACTGTAGGCCAGAGGGAGATTGCATCTTCCAGAAAGGAAGGGGAACAAACCCTCTTTCCAAGCCTATTTGCTGACGGGAGCGAGTGCGCATGGCTGACCTGTGCGCAGAGTTGTGGGTGCATTTCCAAGTATTAAGTCCCCAAACCTCCCCCCCCCCCAAAGTTGGGCAACCCTTGCTCTAGTGTTTAGGTCAAACAGTTAACGTCGTTCTGGAAACCGCGTGTGGTGTAGGAGGCAATGTGGCATAGTGGTTAGAGTGCCGGGAGCCCAGGGTTCGAATCCCCACTCGGCCCTTGAAGTTCACGGGGCGACCTTTGGGGGCCAGTCGCTGTCACTCAGCCCAACCTACCTCATAGGGTTGTTAGTGAGAACTGTGTGCACCATCTTGAGCTCCTTGGAGGAAAAGTGTTCTGTCATAAAAAAAGTAAAGAAATGTGAAAATGCCCATTGAAGGGGAGACCTGACTTGAACGAACGATTGCTTGGGAATTCAAAGGGTTGTTGAATTGAATTAAACCCGCCTCCTGTGCCCCTAACAGGGATGCGGGTGGCGCTGTGGGTTAAACCACAGAGCCTAGGGCTTGCTGGTCGGAAGGTTGGCAGTTCGAATCCCCGCGATGGAGTGAGCTCCCATTGCTCGGTCCCTGCTCCTGCCAACCTAGCAGTTCAAAAGGACATCAAAGTGCAAGTAGATAAATAGGTGGGAAGGTAAACGGCGTTTCCGTGCGCTGGTCTGGTTCTCCAGAAGTGGCTTAGTCCTGCTGGCCACATGACCCGGAAGCTGTACACCGGCTCCCTCGGCCAGTAAAGCGAGATGAGCGCCGCAACCCCAGAGTCGGTCACAACTGGACCTGATGGTCAGGGGTCCCTTTCCCTTTGCCCCTAGCGCTCTTGCCTTCACCTCTTCCTAGGGGTCTCTGCCCTTGGTTGTGCCATGAGTGTCTTGCGGTGCATTTGAGCGCCCTCTCAGTCTTCTGAACTGCCGTCTGTAAAATGGGTAGATGCTCTCCCTGTGCCTAGTAGCTCCCTGAGCCGCCGTGACCTGTTCCTTGGCCTTCTCTGCGCATCATGCGCTCTGCGTGTGTTTGAGCCCTCTCTCAGGGATTAAATGCTTCTGCTTCAGACTTGACCTGGTTCTCAGTTCTTGGTTTCTTGAATTGCAGTGTGTGTGTGTGTGTGTGTGTGTGTGTGTTTGTGTGTGGGCTCCTCCTTGGTGGGAATCGCTTGCTTCGTTCCGCTTGTGAGCTGGCTGGGCAGTAGAAGCCGTGGGTTGTAGGATGATCTCGGCCGATCCGAAGAGCGCGTCTGGTTGCCTGGAAGCCGGAACCAAAGCCCAGGCAGTCACTGGTTTGTTCGGCTTCATATTATAGCGTATATTTCCTGGGCTCTGCCTCCTGAGCTGCTGAGCCTCTGTGAACTTACTGACACATCTCTGGCAGAGCCCAATTCCAAGTCACAGAATCATAGAATTGTAACAACAACAACAACAACAACCGGGCCGCAGGGCAGCTAACACCAAATATAAAAAAAAATTGGATGAAATACAGCTTAAAAAACAAGATTAAAATACAACATTAAAACATTAAAATGCAGCCTCATTTCAGTGGAAACTCAAAAACTTTCTAGGGAATGAAAACATCAAATCTTCACCAAGGCCAACTATCCAGACTGGTCCTACATGGGCCAGAAAAAAGCCAGGGAAGTCCCCAAGTAGGAGTTCCGTCACAGAAGGAGAAAGGAAAAAAGAAATGGGGAGGGAATCAAGTTGATTCCAAGCCAAAGGCCAGGCGGAACAACTCTGTCCTACAGGCCCTGTGGAAAGAAATCAGATCCTGAGTTGGAGTGGGAAGGGACCCTGAGGGTCATCTAGCCCAACCCGCTTCAATCTAGGAATCAATCAATCTAGGTCCATTGGTTTTCTCCCTTAAAGGCGGGACAATCATCAGAACCTAAGGAAAGCCTACTGGATCAGGCCAGTCATCCGTCACAGCCAGCATCCTCTTCTCCCAGTGGCCAACCAGACACCGGTGAGAAACCCACAAGTGGGACCCGAGTGCGAGAGCAGCTCTCGCCTCCTGCAGTTTCCAGCAACTGGCGTTCAGAAGCAGAGCAGAGTAGCTGCCCACAGCCCTCTCCTCCTCCCTGAATCTGTCTAATCCTCTTTCAAAGCTGTCTGAGCTGGTGGCAGGGAGTTCCACAGGTTAACTATGCCCAGAAGTCCTTTCTTTTCTCCATCCTTCAGCTTCATCCCAGGCCTACAACCTTTTGAAGAGGTGCTTGCTGACGCCAGCTCTCCCCCAGTGTGTGGGGCAACGGGCAGAACCCCCCTTTGCTGGCAAACCCCAGCCCTGCAGAGGGAGGTTCGCCGGCTGGTCGGAGGGTGGGAAGCTGGTGATGCCTTGATTCCTTCCCTCTCCGGTGAGTCATGGATGAGGCCCTTTTCCTTCCTGGATGGGAGGCCGGGTGCCCGGGAGACGAGGCTCCTGCCCAGCCCGCAATCTCCTTTGCTGACCCGTTGCCCGGTCAGTAACGAGGGAGTCGCCCACAGACCCCACAGCTTGCTTTCTCTAAGGCCCTAAGGAAGTCAGAGCATTCCACCAGGTCGGAGCCATCACTGAGAAGGCCCTGGCCCTGGTGGGCCTTCTCAGTGATGGCTCCGACCTGGTGGAATGCTCTGTCCCAGGAGACCAGGGCCCTGCAGGATTTAACCTCCTTCCATGCCTGCAAGACAGAGCTATTCCGCCTGGCCTTTAATTTGAATTCAGCCTGATCTTTTATTTCCCTTCTCTTCCCTCCCCCTCCCCTTTTATGAAGATTACCAGCTCTGAGACCCCACAGCTAATTCTCTCCTGGTCTCCTCGCTGGCCCAAGTAGGACCAATTCAGCCAGCTAGCCCTGGGGATTATCTAATGCTTAATTTTTGAATTTTATTGCTCTTCGTGTTTTTACACTGTATTTTATGCTGCTTTTATAATTAAGTGTTTTAAGTTTGTTGTTAGCCGCCCTGAGCCCGGTTTTTGAACTGGGAAGGACAGGGTATAAATAAATAATAATAATAATAATAATAATAATAATAATAATAATAATTTTATTATTACTATTATTATTATTATTATTATTATTATTATTATTATTATTATTATTTCTCCCACTAAAGCCTAGGGTTGGCGGCTCAGGACCTGGTGGAATGCTCTGTCCCAGGAGACCAGGGCCCTGCAGGATTTAACCTCCTTCCGTCGTGCCTGCAAGATAGAGCTATTCCGCCTGGCCTTTAATTTGAATTCAGCCTGATCTTTTATTTCCCTTCACTTCCCTCCCCTCTCCTTTTATGAAGATTACCAGCTCTGAGACCCCACAGCTAATTCTCCCCTGGCCTCCTCACTGGCCCAAGTAGGACCAATTCAGCCAGCTAGCTGAATTATATTATTATTATTTCTCCCACTACAGCCTAGGGTCGGCGGCTTAGGACGGAGGCAGAGCTGCCAGGCCTGGGCTGAGTGAGGTGGGCAAGAACCCCACTAGAGCTCTGCTGTATCCGTCCGAAGGGCCCCCTCCCCACCTGGCCCAGCATCCTGTTTCTCACAGCGGCCGAATACCCCTGGGAACCCCAGAGTCGAGATAGACTGCCACTGGCTCTGGAGGCTCCATAGGCGCATGAGAAGTGCCTAGTGCATCAGGACAGTGGCTTATCTAGGGCAGCATCCTGTTCTCACAGGTGCCAGCTCGATGCCCCCGTGGGAAAATGGCTGGCAGGATCCTGCGGTTTCCTGCAAGGGGTATTCAGAAGGGTAGCTGCCTCCAGCCAGAAAAGCTATTGTGGCAAATGGCCACGATTCGCCCTCTCCTTCCCCTTGAGTTTGTCTAATCCTCTTTCAGACCAATGGATGTTCTGCGCCTGTGGCCCTACTCTCTGTCGCCCTGACGCAAGCCGGCTCTTTTGGGTGTCGGCTTCCTGTTTCCTGTTCCCCGCTTTTGTTGTCGAACTCTCTCGCACCCCCCTTGAGGTGCCTAAGCCGCGTGACATTAAGGCAACAGCGAGGCTGGTACAAAACGAGAATTACCGTATTTTTTGCTCTATAAGACTCACTTTTCCCCTCCTAAAAACTAAGGGGAAATGTGTGTGTGTCTTATGGAGCGAATGCAGGCTGCGCAGCTATCCCAGAAGCCAGAACAGCAAAAGGGATTGCTGCTTTCACTGCGCAGCGATCCCTCTTGCTGTTCTGGCTTCTGAGATTCAGAATATTTTTTTTCTTGTTTTCCTCCTCCAAAAACTAGGTGCGTCTTGTTGTCTGGTGCGTCCTATAGAGCGAAAAATACGGTAATTGCTCTGTGGGGAAGCGGTGAAATCCATCGGTGGTATTCGGAGAAGGCTTTTCCTCCCTGGAAAGGAAAGATAAAAAAAAAAAAGGTTTCTTTCTTTTCTTTAAAAGGCTCCTCCATCTAGTGCTGTGCAGAATTTCTTTTCCTGCGCCAGACGGAGCGGTTTAAAAGACACGACACAAAAGGAAAAGGGGTTGGGAGGGAGGAGGAAAAACAAACTTGGGCACTGATTCTCAGTTGCAGAGTTCTTGTAAGGAAAAGCTGGAATGGAAAGATTTCAAAGGGAGGAGAGTCGCTGGCCGGTCAGCTGAGCTGATGGAGACCCCGCAGTCCCCTCTCGCAAGCAGTTTCTACGAATATTAATCCATTTCATGGTTTTTATTGTTGCTTGAATTTTGTACACGTGTTTGGAGGACTGCATTGCAAAATTTGGAGGAGAGGGAATTTCGAAGGACGGCTGCATTTCAGTTGGCATGTTCATACCTTTCAGGAAGTGCAAATTGGTTGGCTTTGTGTTCAAATCCTGGCTTAGGCAAATTCCACCCCACCCCGCTAAGATCCTTGCCAAGAATTTGCATTGCGCGTTCCTTTTCCTGGCTTCCTCCCTTGGCCTTTTGCCCAACATCTAGATCAACCACCCTTTGTTCGTTGCACGGGTGGGATGCAGAGATATGCAAAGCAGTCCATGCAAGGAAACCGGCTTCCTCTTCCGGAGAAACCGCAAGCTTCTGAGCCCCACAGAGCTCCTCAACAACCAGGAAAGAAAGCCAAAGGGACACCTTTTGAGTCCCTGGGCCAAAAGTCTTTTCTAGGGAGGAGAGAGACTCTCCCCACCGCAGCCTCCACTTTGCCTCCCTTGCTAATTCCGCCTTTAATTCCTCCATCCCCATCTCTCAGGGCGGTTCATAATAATAACAATATAATAATAATTTATTATTTATACCCCCGCCCATCTGGCTGTGTTTCCCCAGCCACTCTGGGCGGCTCCCAATCGAGTGTTAAAAACAATACAGCATTCAATACTTAAAACTTCCCTAAACAGGGCTGCCATCAGATGTCTTTTAAAGATAAGATAGCTGCTTATTTCCTTCACGTCTGAAGGGAGGGTGTTTCACAGGGCAGGCGCCACCACCGAGAAGGCCCTCTGCCTGGTTCCCTGTAACCTCACTTCTCACAATGAGGGAACTGCCAGAAGGCCCTCGGCGCTGGATCTCAGTGTCCGGGCAGAACGATGGGGGTGGAAACGCTCCTTCAGGTAAACAGGACTGTATACAGGTTCAACTCCCATTATACCTGGCATGCAAAAGCAGCTGTTACATGCAAATGGCTGGATTTGCCTAATGCAACATCAGCCGAGAAGCAGAGCCAGGAAGAGATGGAAAGGAATAACTGACCCCACCACTGCAAACAGGCTGTGGCGTGTGATTGACAGAGCGTCGCCTGCCCTTCTTCCAGAGTGGTTCAGGTGGTAGAATAATAGAATCATAGAGTTGGAAGAGACCACAAGGGCCATCGAGTCCAACCCCCTGCCAAGCAGGAAACACCATCAGAGCACTCCTGACATATGGTTGTCAAGCCTCTGCTTAAAGACCTCCAAAGAAGGAGACTCCACCACACTCCTTGGCAGCAAATTCCACTGTCGAACAGCTCTCACTGTCAGGAAGTTCTTCCTAATGTTTAGGTGGAATCTTCTTTCTTGTAGTTTGGATCCATTGCTCTGTGTCCGCTTCTCTGGAGCAGCAGAAAACAACCTTTCTCCCTCCTCCATGTGACATCCCTTTATATATTTGAACATGGCTATCATATCACCCCTTAACCTCCTCTTCTCCAGGCTAAACATGCCCAGCTCCCTTAGCCGTTCCTCATAAGGCATCGTTTCCAGGCCTTTGACCATTTTGGTTGCCCTCCTCTGGACACGTTCCAGTTTGTCAGTGTCCTTCTTGAACTGTGGTGCCCAGACCTGGACACAGTACTCCATGAGAGCATGAGACTTTGCATCTCAGGGTCAGGGGTTTGAGCCGCACGTTGGGCAAAGGATTCCTGGATTGCAGGGGGTTGGACCAGATCATCCTTGGACCCGGGTCCCTTCCAACCCTACAGTTCCGTGATTCATGGGGCACCTGAGTTATCAGATGTGACAAGTGAACCTGGATTTCCCAGCTCACCTGTTGGTCCAGCTGGGACCGCTTCCTCTCTTGCCAGTATCAAAGGTTCGAGCACTAGTGGTGTCCGTCTGAAAATGCCCTCTTTGCATCATGAGCCTAAGAAGAGTCTGCAGGATCAGGCCAACGGCCCATCTACTCTGTCCATGGAGGCACAGGTCAATTCTGTGTCCAGGGCAGCTGTTTACCAGCTCCATCTGGTACGCAGGCTTAGGCCCTATCTGCCCGCAGACTGTCTCGCCAGAGTGGTACATGCTCTAGTTAGCTCTCGCTTGGACTACTGCAATGCGCTCTATGTGGGGCTACCTTTGAAGGTGATCCGGAAACTACAACTAATCCACAATGTGGCAGCTAGACTGGTGACTGGGGGCGGCTGCCAAGACCATATAACACCAGTCTTGAAAGACCTACACCGGCTCCCAGTATGTTTCCGAGCACAATTCAAAGTGTTGGTGCTGACTTTGAAAGCCCTAAATGGCTTCATATACCTGAAGGAGCGTCTCCACCCCCATCATTCTGCCCAGACACTGAGGTCCAGCTCTAAGGGCCTTCTGGAGGTTCACTCAATGTGAGAAGTGAGGTTACAGGGGACCAGGCAGAGGGCCTTCTCGGTAGTGGCACCCGCCCTGTGCAATGCCCTCCCACCAGAGGTCAAAGAGAACAACAACTACCAGACTTTTAGAAGACATCTGAAGGCAGCCCTGTTCAGGGAAGCTTTTAATGTGTGACATTTAATGTGTTTTTAATCCTTGTTGGAAGCCGCCCAGAGTGGCAGACATCCTTAGCCTTAATCTCTTCGGTAAATACATTGAATTTTCTGTTAAGGCGACCCAGGTTGGTCGCCATCACTGCCTCCCCTCCTGTCCTTGGAGAGTGAGCCCCATGGATTCCAGTGTTAGGATACAAGAAGGGAAACTCTTCTGTGCACCATGGGTGATTTTTTTTTGCTTCTCTTCCTCGCCTTTTCTTGAAACTGACCAGTTTTAAAAGTGCTGCAACCTTTCCTCACAGGGGGAATTGCTCCACTCCCTCGATCGTTCTCGCTTGCTCCAACAAAACGTTTCCTCACCAGAATTGCAACTCGAGAAGCTCTTCTGCCCTTGCTTTGCAGCAGCAGGCTGAGCCCAGAGTTCAGCGTTCGAAACTCCCATTGTTCTAGGCGCGTTTTGCAACAAGAAACTGCTTGGGCAGTTTCTGAGCTCTGGGTGCAATACAGCACCTAAGATTTCAGAGCAAAACTGCAGAGCGGAAGGAAAGGAGGACCTTTTTCTGCCTCCCCACTTCCAGCTACTCTCTGAAGACTGGAGAAGAGACCCTCTTAAGAATATTCGGGGGGTAAGCAGGGGAAATGAACACAAATGCAGTTCATTCATTTTCAGCTTTGTATTCTTGCTATAAAAAGCGCACCTAGACATTTCATTGTTGCACCCATAACCTAGGTTGAAGGTTTCATTTAGCTCCGTTACTTCCGGGGGGCCGCGGAGCGCAACCTGAAAATATTCACCACAAAGCATATTTAACCCGAGGTATGACTGTATTTTGGGACACGGGTGGTGCTGAGGGTTAAACTACAGAGCCTAGGACTTGCCGATCAGAAGGTCAGCAGTTCGAATCCCTGCGACGGGGTGAGCTCCCGTTGCTCAGTCCCTGCTCCTGCCAACCTAGCAGTTCAAAAACACGTCAAAGTGCAAGTAGATAAATAGGTACCGCTCCAGCGTGAAGGTAAACGGCGTTTCCGTGCGCTGCTCTGGTTCTCCAGAAGCGGCTCCATCATGCTGGCCACATGACACGGAAGCTGTATGCCGGCTCCCTCGGCCAATAAAGTGAGATGAGTGCCGCAACCCCAGAGTCGGCCACGACTGGACCTAATGGTCAGGGGTCCCTTTACCTTTACCTTATGGCTGTATTTTAAGTTTTTTGTATTAATCCAGCATATTGAATGATTCTGTGTGCATTGCGGCAGCCTTTGGCTATGTGCAATGAAACTCACTGACTGACACAGAAGGAAACCCACTGTGTCTCCAGGTTGGCTGCCCCATCTCTGAGCATCCCGGTTGCAGCTGGCCAAGGTGCGCAGAGACCCTTGCAAAACAGGCAGTGGGTGAGGCCCGGCTCTGGGGTGGGGCTCCCAGAAACTGCTCCCCCCCCCCCGCCTGCCAAGCCCCAGGGTGCTTGCCTTCTGCAATCTCCCTCCAGAGGAGGGGCAGCTGGGGAAATGGGAAGGACCCTGTGAATAGAGACGAGAGGGGTGAAAAATGCAATACCCCACTCCAAAAAAAGTGAGTTCGGTTCTGCCGCTGCAGAGGCCACTTCCCAGAAACGGCAGAGGAACTGGGGCCCTGCTTCCCGTTTCAGAACTTCAGCTTCCGGTGAGCAAACGTCACCTGAACCCTAACTTTTGCAGTTCCCTAACTTTTGGGGGCCAGCCCCTCGGTGCCATAAACTCATCCCCCCCCCCCGAATAGCGGTTTGCATGACGCACCAAAGAAGGTAAGAGTGCAATCGTATTCAAAACAGCCACAATGAATCCCACACGTATTCAAAATACAATTTAATCTACCATATTTTTCGCTCTATAAGATGCACCAGACCACAAGACGCACCTAGTTTTTGGAGGAGGAAAACAAGAAAAAAAATATTCTGAATCTCAGAAGCCAGAACAGCAAGAGGGATCGCTGCGCAGTGAAAGCAGCAATCCCTTTTGCTGTTCTGGCTTCTGGGATAGCTGCACAGCCTGCATTTGCTCCATAAGACGCACACACATTTCCCCTTACTTTTTAGGAGGCAAAAAGTGAGTCTTATAGAGCAAAAAATATGGTATATATAAAATGTATATAGATCACTTCGTTGTAGAAAACCTCGACGTGGTTTATCAAAAGAGCAAAACGGTGAGATTGTCAGCTGTTAAAACTGTGAAGACTGTGAGAAAAAAAATTAAAAACCAGCAATAAACTAAAAATGCACCGGCATGCTAAACATCCGGGTGGGCTTCTCTAAGGGAAATGGTTTTTAGCAGGCGCCGAAAAGTGACGGAGCCAGCTGGGCGTCATGAGGCAGGGAGTTCCAGAGGGGAAGTTCCACCACACCGAAAGACTGAGCTCTTAGAAGTGGGAAACACATTTGAACCAGTGATAGTATTCTAGTATTTTCACCTCCAGTGCCCTCCCAGGATGGGAGGATTTGGGGGGGAGAGGGGGTGGACAGGAAGTTGGCTATAAAAAGTTATTTTCTGCTGCCTAGGAATTTTGGGACCTACAATTCCTAATAGAAAAGCCTCTGGCGCTACAGATCTCTGGTCGCGAGAGCACAGGTCTTGCTCCAAAGGATTTTTTTTGCGTTGAATGGGCTCTGTGCAGATCCGGCCTCGTTTTCAGGGAACACTAAGGCGCCCTAAGCATTCATTATATTTGAGGCTTTTGAGGAAATTCCATGCTAGAGATCATTAGGAAAGGGATTTAAAATAAAACAGGCCGAAGCATGAACACATTCTTCAAATCTTGTGGTGCGCCTGGGATAACTGTGTCCAGTTCTGGTTGCCTCGCCTCAGAATGGAGCTGGAAAAAGTTCAGAAAGGGGCAAGCAGAACGAACAAGAGGGTAACCCCCCCCCCATATGAAGAAAGATTGCAGTGTTTGGGGGATGTTTAGTTTAATAATAATAAATTTTTATTTATACCCCGCCCTTCCCGGTTCAGAAAACCGGGCTCAGGGCGGCTAACAACAAATTTAAAACACTTCATTGATGCAACAAAAAAACACAGTATAAAACGTGAATAACAATAAATTCAGAATTCAAAAATAAATTTAGGGTGGGAAATCCATCCAATAAACATTAGATGATCACCAGGGCTAGCTGGCTAAGGAGGAGACCAGGGGGGAATTAGCTGTGGGATCCCAGAGCGGAGAATCTTCCTAAAAAGTTTAGTTTAGAGAAAAGAGATTGCACCTCAAGGAGAAAAAAAAGGGGGGGAGCCTGTGCCCTTTTCTCATAACATTAAAACTCCAGTGAACCTCAATATGGAAGTTAAAAAAGGAAGTACTTTGTGCAGCACATAGTTAGCCTATGGAACTCCCTGCCACAGTAATGACCACCTAGATAGCTTTAAAAGAGGATTAGGCCAATGCGCGGAGGAAAAAGTCTCTTGTGCGAGGCCCACGGACCTGCCTGGCCCTTGCGCTGACCCCGTCCGCTTTGATCAGGCTTTTTTTGGGCGATTTCCTAAGCAGGTGGGTGGTGCTCGCTGTGAATCAATAGGGGAGAGCATTGATTTCCTGCCTCTGACAGCAACATGTCTTGGGTCGTGTCTCTGCCTAGCTGGCTTCCTGTTTAGATTTCTGCAAGCGGCGGCGTTTTCCTTCTCCTGACATCAAAGGCAGCCCCCCCACCCCCACCCCGGCCATGGGAGATTTTCCTGGACGGGGATCCTGGAAGGGGCACTGTGGAAGGGATCCTACCTTTGGAACAGAGATAGCATTAAATCAGTTGGAGTTCATGTTATTAAATATACCAATATGAGTTTCAGTAGTGGGAGTGGTCCCTACTCGCAAATCAATAGTGATGCCTTTAAGAAGATCTCATCTACCCCTTTAAGCGCATATAAAAGGTAATAGGCTCACTTCCAAATTGAAAACGCACAGAGAAGCTCAAGATACACGTTGATCTGCTCACGCTTAGGTGAGGAATCATATGATTATAGGCTGCCTTAGAGTTTTTAATTTGATTCAACACACGTAATTATTATTAATATTATTTTCAGTTGTTATATCTGAGAAACGTAGAAAATAACAGGGATGAACCACCAAGCTGGACAGCTTTAAAAGTAGATTAGAGAAATCTATGGAGGAGGAGAGGGTTTATCAAAAAGGTCCGTATAGTTAAAGGTATGGTTTTCCCAGTAGTGAGAGCTGGACCATAAAGAAGGCTGATCGCCGAAGAATGGATGCTTTTGAATTCTGGTGCTGGAGGAGACTCTTGAGAGTCCCATGGACTGCAAGAAGACCAAACCTCTCCATTCTGAAGGAAATCAGCCCTGAGTGCTCCCTGGAAGGACAGATCCTGAAGCTGAGGCTCCAAGACTTTGGCCACCTCATGAGAAGAGAAGACTCCCTGGAAAAGACCCTGATGTTGGGAAAGATGGAGGGCACAAGGAGAAGGGGACGACGGAGGACGAGATGGTGGGACAGTGTTCTCGAAGCTACCAGCATGAGTTTGACCAAACTGCGGGAGGCAGTGGAAGACAGGAGGGCCTGGCGTGCTCTGGTCCAGGGGGTCACGAAGAGGCAGACACGACTAAACAACAACTAGCCACAATGGCTCTGCTCTGCCACCCACAGTGATGCTTCTGAATGCCAGTTGCTGGAAACCCCAGGATGGGGAGAGGGGTCTTGGGTTCGAATCCTGATTGCAGGCTTCCCATAGGCTTCTAGCTGCCTACTGTGAGGACAGGATTGCTGGGCTGGACGGGCCATTGGCTTGATCCAGCAGCCTAGTCTTGTGCTTCGCTGGGTGGTCTATAGCTCTGGGGAGACAGGGGACGTCAAAGCGTCAAAACTCCTGCCAGCTTTTCCTTACCTGAAGAGCAAAGCCCGAGGGGGCAGCTCCTGTGGGTCGTCCCCCCCCCCAGCTACCCCACAGCCCAGAAACAAGGACCTGCCTTTCCGCCTTGCCAAGAAACCTTTTAGGCAACTGCCTCTCAGCTTCCCCCACTTTGCAGATTTAAGATTAATGGCAGTCGGAGCCGGACGCAGCCGAGGCCAGAGCTGGGCTAAATATACCAAAAGCTGCCGGGTGTATTTATGGATCAGGCCTCTTCCTCCCCACCCAGCCCTACAGACTCTGCTAGACGAGAGAGCGGCTTTCCTGGCTGTCGTCAGGTTGGGGGGGGGGCCCTTCTGAGGCTTCTTGTATAGCAATGATGGCCAAACATGGCCCTCCAGCTGTTTTGGGACTACAACTCCCATCATCCTTAGCTAACAGGGCCAGTGGTCAGGGATGATAATAATAATAATCTAATAAATTTTATTTATACCCTGCCCTCCCCAGTCAAGACCGGGCTCAGGGCGGCTAACACCAGGTATAAAAGCAATTGATTAAAATACAACTTAAAAAACAAGATTAAAATGCAGCCTCCTTTCAGTAGAAACTCAAATCACAAATTTTTGGGGGGATGAAAATGTCAAATCTTCACCAAGGCCAACTATCCAGACTGGTCCTACGTGGGCCAGAAAAAAGCCAGGGAAGTCCCCAAATAGGAGTTCCGTCACAGAAAGAGAAAGGAAAAAGGAAATGATGGGAATTGTAGTCCCAAAACAGCTGGAGGGCCAAGTTTGGCCATCGCTGCTCTATAGGGACAGCAATTGGGGTGTTTGGGAGAGGCTTAGTGCACTTATCTCCCATTGCCCCCCTAAGATATTTACTGAAATCCAAGGAGCCCCCCCCCCGGAAGGCTTATGTAGGGCCTGCACTTATTGCAACAGTCCATCACACGTTGGGAATCTTGAGGCTGGACTACTGTAAGGCGGTCTTTGTGGAGCTCCCCTTGGTGCAGAATGCTGCAGCCAGATTGCTGACGGGGGTTTCTAGTCGAGAACATGGGGGCCCATTGTTGAAACAGCCACACTGGTTGCCCACTTACTGCCAATCCAGGTTCAAGTTCCTTGTGTTAATAATAATAGTAGTAGTAGTAGTAGTAGTAGTAATAATAATAATAATAATAATAATAATAATAATAATAATAATTTATTTATACCCCTCCCATCTGGTTGGGTTTCCCCAGCCACTCTGGGCGGCTTCCAACAGAATATTAAATATTAAAATACAATAGTCTATTAAACATTAAAAGCTTCCCTAAACAGGGCTGCCTTCAGATGTCGTCTAAAAGTCTGGTAGTTGTTGTTCTCTTTGACATCCGCAGGGTGGGTGCCATCACCAAGAAGGCCCTCTGCCTGGTTCCCTGTAACCTCACTTCTGGCAGTGAGGGAACCAAAATAAGCCAGTGTGGAACTAAGAGCAGGGAGAGAGGAGACAATTCTACTGTTCGTGTGAAGCCCAGGAGCTGAAATCAATTGCACAACAGCCCAAATGTAGCAGAGAATATTAGCAGAAGAGGTGGACTTATTCACGCATTCATTCACTTGATTATTTACCTGGGAGGTGGGGGAGAGGGAAGAGAGAAAACCTTGCACACCACCCATTGGGTTCTTAGACGGAAGGTGGGTTGGTTGTTGGCACCCGTCCACCTCGAGAGACAATGGAGTGCGCCTCTGGGGGTGAAGGCAAACCGCAGGAGAATCGCAGCGCCTGGTGTGGCTGCATAATGGCTGCCCGCCGTGTTGTTTTTGCTGCGTTGGCAGCAACGAAGTGACATATCCGGGCTGCAAGCCTGGGCGGTGGGTCTGGAGGTCCTGGGCTGCCCAGAAGACAAGACCACCCCCCCATGAAGGAAAGCAGAGCAAGGCGTTTGGCACCGGAAGGCGGCGTACAAGGCGCCATCCAACTGCCTTAGGGACTCCGCTCCAGATTGGTGTGGGTTTCACCCCGGAGCCTTTTCTTCTCCCAGAGATATCCCACAAGGCAGTGGAGGTTTAGGGCCAGAATTTCCCTTCTCCTAGATGGGCTCCCTTCCTGGGTGGCCGAGCCCTGTCTGCCCCTCAAAGCCGGGGCATAAATGCAAATACAGTGGACGCTTGGGTTGCGAACGCGATCCGTGCGGGATGCACGTTCACAACCCACAGCGTCCGCAACCTGCAGCGGCACGTCTGCGTACACGCAGGTTGCGATTCAATGCTTCTGCGCATGCGCAAAGCGCAATTTAGCGCTTCTGCGCATGCGCGACTGCCGAAACCTGGAAGTAACCCGTTCCGGTACTTCCGGGTTTCGCCGGTCCGCAACCCAAAAAAACGCAACCTGAAGTGTCTGTAACCCGAGGTATGACTGTAATAGAGCACACATTATTTACCGTATTTTTTGCTCTATGAGACGCACCAGATCACAAGACGCACCTAATTTTTGGAGGAGGAAAATAAGAAAAAAAATTATTCTGAATCTCAGAAGCCAGAACAGCAAGCGGGATCGCTGCGCAGTGAAAGCAGCAATCCCTCTTGCTGTTCTGGCTTCTGGGATAGCTGTGCAGCCTGCATTCACTCCATAAGACGCACACACATTTCCCCTTACTTTTTAGGAGGGAAAAAGTGAGTCTTATAGAGCAAAAAATACAGTAACTTCACACAAGTACAGCGCCCCAAGGCCTCCTTGCTTGCGCTCCTCGTGTAATACACACACTTGGGGAGTCTTCCACATGTTCTATCTAGAAACAGGTCCAACAGTTTCTGAGCATGTTTCTTTTTGCCCCGGCCCTTTCCCTGCAAAACTCCGCTCTTTACTGCTGAATCGGAATAAACAGCAATTCGAGTTTTCTGCCCAGACCTTAGTCACTGCCTGTGATCTCGCTAGAGACTCGTGATCTTGCATTCTCTTCTGAATCATTTCCTGCCTTCAGCGGCCGGCCGGCAGCTCCCAGCCCCTCTCTGCCTCTTGCCCTCCAATCGTTGGCCGGCCCTTATCTCTGACCCTCAGAGCAAGGGAGGGAGGGAGGCGGCTGGGGTGGAGATTAGCTCTGCTGCCTGCCTTGGCGCTTGGCAGGGCTGGGGAAGGCTGCCTGGGATGGGCAAGGGAGAAAGAGGCCCATTGGTCAGACCCCAAAGCGGAGCCTCCAGACGCAGGGGGAGTAAGAGCAAGAGAGCAGCCCTGCAGGATCAGGCCAGTGCCCTGTCTCTTCCACCCTCCTGTTCTCCCAGCGGGAAACTCGCAAGCAGGATTCGAGCACGGGAGCGACTCCCCCTAGCAAGTGGGATTCAGAAGCATGGCTGAAATGAATTATTTTATTTTACATTTATATTTGATCCTAAGAGCCAACTTCCTTCCTTCCTTCCTTCTGGCTTTTTATATCACATCTAAATTTTTCGCATTGTCTTCATCCATTTTGTATATTATTGTTCTTCTTTCGTATTTGTCCATAGAGTGTCTATAGCCAAATAAATCCTCCTGTATATACAATTCTTATTGTCTATTCATTTACAACTACCATTGATTAGATTAATCATTTTCATTATTTTCTTTATCCAGAAATTTCCTTTGTATTTCACATTATGAAGTTTATTTCAGTTCTGCTGGTTTCACTATTTCACCTTATCCTTCCTATGCATGACAGAAATTTCCCCCCGTTCCTTTTGAAACGTTTCATCGCCATGTTGTCGAATTTCCCCTGTTAATCTAGCTATTTCTGCATATTCCATATTCTGCATATTCCATTACCTTCTGTCGCCATTCTTCTACTGTGGTAATTGCTGTTGAGTATGTAAATGAAGATCAATGAAGAATATTATGAATTGAAATGAATTATATGATGCCTTTCCTTGTATCAAAGCAAGTAACCCAGTCTCAGAGAGATGCAGATCTCGACAGACGGAGGGCATGAGATGCTTGCTTGCAGATCTGTGTGGAACAGCTACTGGTTGGGGGGGGCTGTTGTGTTCACCCCTGAGAGAGCTTGGGGGGTTGCTTCCAGATGGGTGTCTGATGTAGGATCTTGCTGCTGGATCAGGCTAATGGCTCCTCTGGTCCAGCATCCTGTTCTCACAGTGGCCAACCTGCAAGAGTCTCCCTTTCCTGCTGGGACAAACTCCCCTCCCCACTGGTCTCCCAGAATCAGAAGAGGCAGAAAAAGGGCAGAGGAGAAGTGAGCTTCATGCAAGCACAGTCTCCAATCGCTTGGACAAGGTTCTGGAGAGGAAGGGACTTAGATGGCTGTGGGAAGGCGGGGACTTTCAGTCTCGGCAACTGACTCACGGGGCAAGACCTACCGGGGATAAGCTGCTGCGCTCATAAAGCCTGATGCTTTGCCCAGTTTGTGCAGTTTGCATTCTTGCTAATAAAGAGTTGATGCAAACTTGCACAGTGTGATTTACTGCCGGCTCGTTCCCGATGATACCGAGCGAGGCGTGTAGACGATACCGAGCGAGGCGTGTAGACAACACCGAGCGAGGTGTGTAGACAACACCGAGCGAGGCGTGTAGACAATACCGAGCGAGGCGTGTAGACAATACTGAGCAAGGAGGGACCTCAGTCTAAGCAGCTTCTTCCTCTTGGGCTTCTCCTCCTTGCCCTGACTGTGTCTTCCTTCCGTCTCTCCCCCTGCAGATTTCTGAAGGCGAGAGGAGAGGAGGTGCCAGGGCAGCCGTGATGCAGAGCATCAAGTGTGTGGTGGTGGGGGACGGGGCGGTGGGCAAGACCTGCCTGCTCATCTGCTACACGACCAACGCCTTCCCCAAGGAGTACATCCCCACCGTCTTTGACAACTACAGCGCCCAGAGCGTAGTGGACGGCCGAACGATCAGCCTCAACCTGTGGGACACGGCCGGCCAGGAGGAGTATGACCGCCTGAGGACACTCTCCTACCCGCAGACCAACGTCTTCATCATCTGCTTCTCCATCGCCAGCCCGCCCTCCTACGAGAACGTCAAGCACAAGTGGTACCCGGAGGTGTGCCACCATTGCCCCGACGTCCCCATCCTGTTGGTGGGCACCAAGAAGGATCTCCGCTCCAGCCCGGAGGCGGTGAAGAAGCTGAAGGAGCAGAACCAGGTGCCCGTCAGTACCCAGCAGGGCATCAGCCTCTCCAGGCAGATTCACGCCGTCAAGTACATGGAGTGCTCGGCCCTCAACCAGGAGGGCATCAAGGACGTCTTCACAGAGGCCGTCCGTGCCGTCCTCAACCCGGCCCCCGTCAAGGCCAAGAGACCCTGCGCACTCTTGTGAAGGGGGACGCTGCCCAGCGCTGACCCTGCCCGCCAGGGCCGCAAACGGGTGCCCTCGGGGGTGGCTGGCCGTTCAGGGCTGGGGGGTCTCCTTATCCCATTCCCCCTCCTGAATGAAGGATGCCCTCGGGGGTGGCTGCCCGTTCAGGGCTGGGGGGGGTCTCCTTATCCCATTCCCCCCCCGAATGAAGGATCCACAGCCCTCCTCCTCTTTCTTCCCCAGATGTGACTTTTCCTTTTTGTCTTTGCCACCATTCCTGCCCAGATTCCCAGATTCAAATTACTAGGAAGGAGATCTTTGTAAGGCGTGAGCCGTTCGGCAGTGAAGCGGATAACCTGGGGAGGTGGGCTCGCCTTCCTCGGGGGCTTTTCGGCAGGGATTCTTGAGCTGCAGTTGCCGCACTGCAGGGGGCGGTCTAGCGGCCCTCGGGCGTCCCCTATGATTCTGTGGCTCAGCTCGTTTGGATTAGCCAGGGACCCAAGGCCACGGATGACGTTGCAGCGTCCAAGATGGAAAAACGGCCACGTTTGCACTAATGACCTGCACAGTTTGCCGGGGACGATGATAACGCTTCCTTGGTGGCTCAGGCCCCTAAACACCATCTCTGGTTGCTGGGACCTCATTTCCCCCTCTTCTTTTGGGGGGCTTCCAAGCCATCGCTCGGCTCAAGCTCATGAGAACCTGATGGACCTCAAAAAATGTATTGTCTGAAAGGGCAGCCCCCAGGAGACAATGGCAAGGGAGACGGACGCAGAGATCTGTGGGGTTCATCCAGCCCCCCCAATCTTTCCTCTTGGGAGTCCACAGACACACAGAGAGCTGAGACTCGGCAGGGAAGTTCTAAGCACTGAGATGACCCCCACCCCACCCCTTGCGACTCCTCCGTGACAATTTGGGACCTGGCAGCTGTCAACAGAGAAGCCTCCTTTGCAGTCCTCCCTCCCTCTCCTCTGGGCTTTTGTGCCTGCTTCTCAGGGCTCTTGGGGGGCGCTGATCTCCCCATCTCCATCTCCCCACCTGCCTTTCTCCAAATCGAGCCCCAGCTGGCGGCCGCACCAATTGCACCTGAAGTACCTACTTGCCTTAAGGATCCTGCGGCGAAATGCAGGACACCTCTTGTTTACAGAGCCCGGCGCTTGGGGTTTTGTGCATGCGCCTGTTTTAATTTCCTTAGGGGCTTCCTGGAGCCCAGCCTTTGCAAACCTGGCGCCCTCCTGCGGCTTCGGACTACAACTCCCATCAGCCCCAGCCAGTCCATGAATTACTGCAGCACGATTGCTGACGGGAGTGAGACCATGCCAGCGTAGAACCCCGGTGCTCAGAGATCTGCACCGGCTGCCAGTCTGCTACTGGGCCAAGTTCAAGGTGTTACTATTAGAATATAAAGCCCTTAATAACTTGGCACCTGCTTACCTGCAAGATCGTATGACTACAACCTCTTTGATCGGCAGAACTGGCATGGTTACAGGTGCCGCAGCACACCTGTTCCGCATTGGTGAGAACTCAAATCTCTCAGTGTGGTAGCATCTACACTTTGGAAATCCCTGTCCCTAGACACCAGGCAGCTGCTTCTGCTGTGCTCTTCTCGGTGCCTGCTAGAGACATTTCTTCTCTTCATACAATCCTGAAAGTCCACTTTGAGTTTTAAAATCTGTTTTTAGTCTTATTGCTCTTTTAACTTTTCAAAAGCTTTCAGATCGTTGCAGTGAGGGCCGGGCGATATGTGGTTTTCAACATCGCAATATATTACCAGCTAAACATCACGATATACTGATATTTCACAATGTCTGAAATAAGGATAGGGCTATGGAGAGGCGCGCCGATCGGAAGGTCGGCAGTTCGAATCCCCATGACAGGGTGAGCTCCCGTTACTCGGTCCCTGCTCCTGCCCACCTAGCAGTTTGAAAGCACGTCAAAGTGCAAGTAGATAAATAGGTACCACTCTGGTGGGAAGGTAAACGGCATTTCCTTGCGCTGTTCTGGTTCGCCAGAAGCGGCTTAGTCATGCTGGCCACATGACCCGGAAGCTGTACGCCAGCTCCCTTGGCTTATAGAGCGAGATGAGCACCACTACCCCAGAGTCGGCCACGACTGGACCTAACGGTCAGGGGTACTTTTATATATATATTCACAATATATTGCCAGATCAAAAATCATGAAACTGATTATCATGATACAGACTTCAAACGGCTTTTGGAAGTTATATCAATATATCACCTAGCCCTCGATGCAGTTAATTTTCCTGATGCATAATTTTATTATTTGGATTTTTATTTTTTTTTGTAAACTGTTTTGAGGTTCTTGGTTTTTTCCTCTCCCTTTTTTTTTTACAATCCAGCAATGTGTAAATTTTATGAAATAATAAAATCAATAAAAATGATTTTGGAGGGGCACCAGGCTTGCAGAGACTTCCCATTCATCTAGGCAGCTCCTCTTCCCAAGATGCATTGTTCACAGCCCCAGAGGCTCCGGTCAAACTGTCTGTCTGTGGTGTGTCCCCCCCCCATCCCCCCCCCTGCACTTCCTTCTGAAAAACAGGAACTCCTGCCTTCCTGGCCTGCTAGAAGTGGACTCTTTCGCCTTTCATATTTCTGCAGTCAGTAGCCAGGGGCGCTCTGTGTGTGTGTGTACACTTAACAGTAAAAAGACAGACTAGGAAGAACGCTGTGATAACCAAACCTCTGCAGTTCCCCACCTGCTTGTTCCAGCTAGGTGACTCCAACTGAGAAGCCCCCGCTGGCTTGCGCATTGCCCACCCATTGCTCGGCTTCGCTGCACAGTCAGAGGACCTTGAACGGCGCTCCATGAACCACCACCAGCAGCAGCAATTGAGTTTTGTTCAGGTGTTCCGTGGCAGGTCTGCCAAACTGGGATTAAAAATCAAGCGGTGCATGGCCAGTCACTACAACAGGGGAAGGGGAAAAAATAATTAAGTGAGCCCTGGTGTATGTGTGTGTGTGTGTGGTGGGGACTAGAAACTTGCTGGAATGTTTTTGAACTGGAGAGTCTCAGGATCTGAATTGCTCCGGCCAGTTTTCTGGCGCTGCGGAGAGCCCAGCCACAGCCCCTCGTGCCTCCATTTTTGCTTACTTAATTGCCTCCGGTGGAAAGAAGAACCTTTGGCGTCGTCACGCCTCCTTGCGCAACACGCCAGTGAAGCTTCCTGCCTCATCTGAATCGGACTCGCAAGCTGCAGCCCGCCGGCAACGCAGGGAGGATGTTGGCATGACCTGACCCGAGACGTCCTCCTCTCCTGGTCTCCCTTCAGCAAGGGGAGGAAGGAGGCTTCCCATTCCGGACCTTCTTTCCTCCTTTAAAATCACGTTGTGCAAAAGTACCTGGAGTGTTTTCTCTTGCTGGCCTCAGATAAATAAAGATGCAGCTCCAAACCACCACCCTACATCCTCTCTATTCTTGGACCTCTTTAAAAACCATCCAGGTTGGTGCCCATCGCTGCTTCTACCAGGAAGGAACGAGGGACGTAGTTTAATGATGTGCTGTAGGAAATCCTTCCGCTTTGTGGGATGCCCAAGAATTCTAGCGTTACAAGGGAGGAAAAGTTTGTCCGTCCACTTTCTCCAGGTCATGCAGGAAGTGGGGTGGTGGTGGGGGGGGCGTGTGGTTCCAGCTTGCCAAAGGCGAGAATTGAGTAGGGGGGATGCTCTCAGCCTCTGGAGACCCTGCAGGCAGCATGTGGCCCAGAGACTTGGCCTTCCAAGTCAAAAGTAGCCTGGCTGCAGGTGGACCTGGGCTCTGCATGGTGGGTGTGCAAGAGGCTTCTTAAGGGCTGTGGACTCTGCCGTGTCTGCACAGAGCAGGAACTGCTGAGGGAGGTGAAGCGGGAGCTGAGGCTGCATTTTCAGTTCCCCTCCGCTAAAAATGCAACCGAGAGGGAGGGTCTGGCTGGCGCCAAATGGATCAGGCTGGGTCAGAGGCTGCATCAATAACCCAGAGGTCACAGGAAGCCCTTGCCGCTCTCGGAGCACAGCTGGAGCCCTTCGCGCCTCTTCTAAGAAGTGGATCAGGCCAATGACCCACCTAGTCCAGCATCTTAATTTTGAAGTGGGAGCCGAGCTATTGCGGCTAGTAGCCACTGATAGCTCTTTCCATGAATTTGTAGAATCCTCTTTTAAAGCCGTCCAAATAGTGGCCATCGCTTCCTCCTGCAGGACGTCCTTTAATCTGTCCTGGTTTTCTCAAGGTTCGGCTTCACTGGACGCCCCCAAGTTCTCTGAGTTGCCGGAAGAAGGAGCAGCTGCTTGGAAGCGGCTGTCTTCAATGGAGCCAAGTGTCGGGGGGGGGGTGTCCCCTCTCCCTGGCCGCCACCCTTCGCTCCTCCCTCTAGAGGCACAGGTCTCATCTCCCGGAGACCTTCTGCACCCAAAGCAGGCCCTCTGCTCCTAAGGCAGCCTCACCCAGCTGGGTGCTGCCCACGACTACAACTCTCACCAACTCCAGCCAGCGAGGCCGTATTAGTGCGCCACTCACATTTCACAAGGCAGCAGAAAGAGCTTGTCACGTTGGGGGGGAAATCTATAGGCAAAGCTTGTGGGAGGCAGCATCCTGGCTCCTGTGCAGGCCAAAGAGGAAGTCTGGTCCTCTGATGGCTACAGCTGGAGCCAGCCCTGCAGTGATGGACTTCTGCCCAGCAACTTCCCACCCTGCGGGACGTTTCAACAGACCTCTAGGCCTGCTAACCAGGTGCCCTTCTGATGTTTCAGACCATCAACTCTTGTATCATGTGGCTGCGTTGTCTGTTTGATGGAACTCAGAAACCATGGGGTGGCCACACCCAGCAGTTTCTTTACCTGGGTTGCCTGCCTTGGAGGGGGTTGGTCTAGATGACCCTTGGGGTCCCTGCCAACTCTGCAAATCAG
Source organism: Podarcis erhardii (assembly GCF_964252035.2). NCBI lineage: Eukaryota > Metazoa > Chordata > Lepidosauria > Squamata > Lacertidae > Podarcis > Podarcis erhardii. The sequence goes on from NC_138508.1 coordinate 4,459,044, forward strand.
TGAGCCCGTGGCCACCCAGCTCTTGCCTTTTCCATGGTCTCCCAACTGGATCAGCGGCTCCCAAACCTTTAAGAGTCATCCCCACCCCTCCCTATACTCTGAAATGCATTGGGCAGAACAGCAGTTTGAACGACCCACTGATGAATATAATTACTCAACATCATTCACAACAGTAACACTGGACTGCGCATACATTCAAAATCACATTAGAACTATTTGGTTGAATTAAAGAACAGAATGGTGGAGTTGGAAGGGGGCACAAGGGTCATCCAGTCCAATGCAGGATGTAGTCTGATAGCCAGCGCCGCTCGCCCCGCCCCACTGATCCCCCTTTCCCTTAGTGCCCCCTAGGTAAACCTGTTGGGGGGTCGGTGGCCTTTGTTGCCCATCGTCTTGGGCTGTTTGGCTTCCGACCTCCATGGGAAAGCTAATGCAGCCTTTGTCTGGCTTGGTCTGGGTCCTGCCAGCAACACAGCAGCCAGTCTTTTCTCCTCCGGCCACAGAAAGGCCATTGTTCCTCTTCCTGGTGTGGATTTCACTAACAAATTGCTGTCGGGAATGGTAAGGCCCCAAAGGAGAGGGGTGTGGGCTGGGCAGAGGGCTGACCCCGGGATCGGGAGCCAGCTGCACCTGCGCTCATAAGGACAGAGGCAGAGAGCCCTGCTGGATGAAACCACAGGGCCCGTCTGGTCCAGTGTCCTGTTCTCACAGTGGCCAACCCAGTGCCCTTAATGGGAAACCAGCAGGCAGGATCAGAGCAACAGAGCCCTCTCTCCTGCGGTTTCTGGTATTCAGAAGCAGAGCGGCCTGGCTAGCAGCCTTTGATAGCCCTCTGAATTTGCCCTATCCTCTTCTAAAGCCATCTAGGCTGGAGGCCATCATTGCCTCCATAATTTTGCCCTGTAAAGGTAAAGGGACCCCTGACCGTTGGGTCCAGTCGTGGCCGACTCTGGGGTTGCGGCGCTCATCTCGCTTTCTTGGCCGAAGGAGCCAGCGTACAGCTTCCGGGTCATGTGGCCAGCATGACAAAGCCGCTTCTGGCGAACCAGAGCAGTGCACCGAAACGCCGTTTACCTTCGCGCCGGAGTGGTACCTATTTATCTACTTGCACTTTGATGTGCTTTCCAACTGCTAGGTTGGCAGGAGCAGGGACCGAGCAATGGGAGCTCACCCCATCACAGGGATTCGAACCACCGACCTTCTGATCAGCAAGTCCTACGCCCTGTGGTTTAACCCACTGTGCCACCCACGTCCCTAGCATTGCCCTGTACCATCATGCAAAATGATGCTTGAGGAACAGCCCCGACAGACCCATCCTTTCCACCCACTGCTGCTCGGCCGCTGACCTTTGGGACTGGAATGCGGCTGGCCCAAGCCGAGAGCTTGAGGCTCTGCTGCTGGACACATCGCATAGAGAGGCATCCATTCCTCTCACTTCCCTCCCCGCCCTCCTCCTCTGAGGCTCCAGGACATTCCTGGGAAGGCATGACATCACTGGCTTGCTATTGAACCCGAGCTGATCTGTGGCCTTTGGGAGAGGCTGTCCAGAGATGGATGGAGCCAGAAAACAAGTGCTTTCATGGCTGCAGCAACAGGGCAGGGGGGTGATGTCTTCTGGAATCCACAGGCGAAGTGGGGGCAGCTCAAATCTCTTATTATTTCATAGAACTGCAGGGTAGGAAGGGGATCTGTACGGTCATCTAGTCCAACCCCCTGCAATGCAGGAGTCATTAATTGCATCTACATCCCACCTTCTGCTACAAGGAGCTCAAGGTGGCGTACACTGTTCTACCTAATAATAATAATAATAATAATTTATTATTTATGCCCCGCCCATCTGGCTGGGCTTCCCCAGCCACTCTGGGTGGCTTTCAACAAAATATTAAAATACCGTAATACATCAAACATTAAAAGCTTCCCTAAAGAGGGCTGCCTTCAGATGTCTTCTAAAAGTCTGGTAGTTGTTCTCTTTGACATCTGGTGGGCTTTCCACAGGGCGGGTGCCACCACCGAGAAGGCCCTCTGCCTGGTTCCCTGTAACTTGGCTTCTCGCAGTGAGGGAACTGCCAGAAGGCCCTCGGTGCTGGACCTCAGTGTCGGGGTAGAACAATGGGGGTGGAGATGTTCCTTCAGGTATACAGGATCGAGGCCGTTTAGGGCTTTTGAGGTCAGCACCAACACTTTGAATTGTGCTCAGAAACGTACTGGGAGCCAATGTTGGTCTTTCAAGACCGGTGTTATGTGGTCTCGGCGGCCGCTCCCAGTGTCTAGTCTAGCTGCCGCATTCTGGATTAGTTGTTGTTTCCAAGTCACCTTCAAAGGTAGCCCCACGTAGAGTGCATTGCAGTAGTCCAATGCAATCCCCACAAGCTTGTGAGGTTAGGCCAAGAGGCAGGGACTGGCCCCCAGGAGCTTCATGGCCAAGAAGGGACTTAGACACCTGATCTCTCCCAGGTCCTAGTTTGAAACTTTAACCCCTTATGTCACAATGGTTTTCGTTTTGGGAATATCTTGGCCCTTGGACCAATACCACCAGCTTCAGCCAGCCAGAGCCTGCCAGTCGTATGAAGGCCTCAACCCTTGTGTTGCAGAGGCAATGTTGTACAGCCTTTGCACACAGACAAGGTGCTAGTCCCTGTGGGCTGAGGGAGGAGCTTCGAAAACTCGGGAGGCAGAGGAGGTGTGCAGTAAATCAATGGCTCGGAGGCTTGAGTGCAGTTCACGGCTCTTTGATAGGAGAGTGGCCACAAGCCAGCAGCAGAGCAGCTGCTTATAATAATAATAATTTATTATTTATACCCCGCCCATCTGACTGGGCTTCCCCAGCCACTCTGGGCTGCTTCCAAAAAAATATTAAAATACTGTAATACATCAAACATTAAAAGCTTCCCTAAACAGGGCTGCTTTCAGGTGTCTTCTAAAAGTCTGGTAGTTGTTTATCTCTTTGACATCTGATGGGAGGTTGTTCCACAGGGCGGATGCCACTACCGAGAAGGTCCTCTGCCTGGTTCCCTGTAATTTGGCTTCTCACAGTGAGGGAACCACCAGAAGGCCCTCGGCGCTGGACCTCAGTGTCCGGGCAGAATGACGGGGGTGGAGACGCTCCTTCAGATATACTGGACCGAGGCTGTTTAGGGCTTTAAAGGTCAGCACCAACACTTTGAATTGTGCTCGGAAACGTACTGCTTGGCATGCAGAAGGTCCCAGTTTCATCCTAGGCACCTTCCCTTTTGAAGACCTTGGGGAGCAAGGCAGGTAAAGATCCTCCCCCCTTCCTCCTGTCAGCTAGGACAGATATCGGGCAGAAGGAGCAACAAGTCCACTGCAACTGCTGCTACAACTGGAAAAAAATACTCAGTGCTTTATTTCATCATGGGAGGGGGGGAGCCAATGAAAATAGACACCTGGCAGTACAATTCCCCCCCCCCCACACACACACCTTGCCACAGAGACAGCAAACACGCACACCAGGGATGTGGGAGGACAAGCAGCATGAGAGAAAACCTGGCCTGATGCCAGAACGTCCCTGCCTTGGAACAGCAACCCTGGGCTAGTAGCTGCATCACAAGCTGCTCTCTCCAAGCCTCCTTCCCGGAGAGCTCCTTGGCCAGCCTGACTCCACCAGCTGACCCCAGACTTCTTACCTGGGGAACCAAGTTACCTGCATTCAGTCTTTACTGGTTGCTCTGAGCCCTCACTTCCTAGGAGCTCTTCCCTCAGCCATTCCCCTTCTTCCCTATCAATCCCAGGCCCCTGGCTGGTGGTATCTCTCTGCTCCAGCCTACCCCCCTGCTTGACCCAGGCTGGACCTCTGGGTCAGCCTCAAACTACCCTTTCCTTAGGATTCCTCCCTTGAGGCTTCTGGGACCTCACTGAGGTGGCCTGATCCTGCCACTTCTTTCTGGCCTCTCTGCATCTCTATGCTTGGAGAAGCATCTGTGTCCCTTTGCCTGGATCAAGAGCTGGTGCCCAGGACCCAAGGTGTGCAAGGGTTAAGTTGAGGACCTCTGCTTGGTCCTCTAAGTGCTCCTGCACCCTCCCAGCTCAAGGTACCCATTTCTGCTTTACGTCTCCCAGCCCGATCTTTCCCAGCTGAGCCCAACTCTCAGGTGGTTCTTTCACCAATGTCCAACGCAGCTCCTTTCCTGTAGCTTCAAAACATCACAATCAAGAGCAAATGAATCCCACCAATGCTGTCCCCCAACTCTTGCCTGCCTGAAGTTTCTAGGAATTTGGGGGAAGGGTCTGAATTCTCAAGGACAGAGAAGCTCCAGCAGCAGATAGGCAGAGATGATTAGCTCCCAGGGGCTGCCATGCAGAACTTGTTCCAATGTGCAGAATATGCATAACTCGCTTTAGGGAACTTCAGTGCAGAAGCTGGGGAAATGGGGAAGAGAGACCGCCTCACCACCAGCCCCATTTTATTTCTAAAGTCCAGGTGCTCCCAGGGTTTGGCACTTTGGCCCAGCTCAGTGACAGGCATCTATCGTAGAGCTGGACCTCACTGGGCAGCAGGAAAGCCCTACGCGGGAGAAGGAACGAGACGGAAGGAGGCAAAGAGAGACACTCCCCTCTACCCCAACGGGAAAAAGGACCAGCTACAACCACTTGGCGTTCCTGCTAAGGGCCAGGTGGGAAAAGGAGTCACAACGACCTCCTTCAGGCAAGTCCCAGATCCGGGCAAGGAGTCTCTGCCTTCAAGAGCCACTGGACTTGTCACCATCACAACACACAGCCCCAGTGGGCTAGTCCAGGGCCAGCTCTGTCCCTGTATTGGGTTGGCAGCAGAGCACATTCTGAGTTTTGTTTTTACTTTTACAAAGATGTCCCATTGATCAAAAGGCCCGTCAACCAGCCACACCTTCTGCTCTGTTGTCGGACACATGACGGCAGGGTCCCAATTCCTACGGGGCCCGCTGGTTCTTTTCAGTCCAGTCGCAGGTGCCCCTTCTGAAATGTCCTGGGGCCTGCCGGAAGGATCTGACGCTCGCAAGCAGGCTGCTCCTCTTCCCCACAAGAAATCCAGAGGCTTTCCCTCGGCTCAAAGGCAGGCTTTGGCTAGAAGCGTTTGTCTTCTGGCTGGGAACTGACCACCAGCTCCTTGTTGCCAAAGTCCCACCACGCAGTCATGTGGAAGGCCATGTTAGAAAAAACCACCAGGTACTCCAAGAAGGCAAAGATGGTATAAACTAGGGAAGGAAAGAAAGAGGGGGAAACAAGGTCAGGAATCTCAGGTGTCTGAAACAGCGCCAAGCACAGCTTATATATTTTGAGTCCACAAGGGCTAGAAACATGGATTTTACCCTAGGATTCCTGGGATGCTCATTTCCACCCGAGGAACACTTCACATGTTCTGCCAACACACCTGCCTCTTGTACACAGCTGCCTTTCAGTGTTCTCAAAGGCACCTGCCAATCACTCACTGGCGAGCATTTCCCATGTGGCTCAGATAATACGGTAAGTGGTCCAGTTAGATTGAAATACTTTATTGTCACTTGTACAACTTGTATACAGTGAGATTATACGAGCACCCCCAACTCAGCTTAGTCTTAATTCCCCTTGTTTACTGACGCACACCCACCAAACCCAAAAGTCAGTTGCCCTGTTGTCATCTTTTCATTCAGCAGCCTAACAGCCAATGGACAGAAGCTGTTCTTTACCCTGTTGGTGTGACTAATCATGCTTCTATTCCTTCTGCCTGAGGGCAGGAGATCAAGAAAGTGCCAGCCAGGGTGTGAATCATCCCTGAGAATTTTCCTCACTCTCCTCAGGCATCGTTCTTCCGCTATTTTATCCAGCGGATTCACGGGACAGCACATAATATCTTGTGCTGTATTCACCACCCTCTGTAGGCACTTCCTATCAGTTGATTTCAAACCAGGGTCCCACACCGTGTTGCAGTAGGAAAGGACACTTTCTATTGTGGACCGGTAGAAGGAGATAATCAAATGTTGATTCACATCATTCTTTTGCAATATTCTGAGGAGATGGAGTCTCTGTTGGGCTTTCTTAACCACCTGGCTTGTATTTATTTTCCAAGTAAGGTCTTCACTGAGATAAATTCCTAGGAATTTAAAGGAAGAGCCCTCCACACAGTCCTCCTGGATGTACAGTGGGGCTAGTTTTCCTCTCTTCCTCCGAAAGTCCAACACCAAGTTGTTCCCTAGGCACCATGTAGGTATTTTTTTCTATACGCTGATTCGTCTCCACCTGTTATTCAGCCCATTATAGTGGTGTCATCTGCAAACTTATTAATTGGAGTAGACGGGTCAGATGATACACAATCGTATGTATACAATGAATACAGGATGCAGTTTTAAAAGGCCGTCTCAGCTCAGGAAAATGCAGGCAGTGAGAGGGAGGCTCCGAGCCATGTCTATAGCAAAAAAGAGTGATGCTCGACAGAGTCTCTGCCTCCCCACCACATCAAACCAGGCAAAGGAGACACAGAAACACACCCGCGTACCTGGTCCACATGCCCACCAGGTGCTGCTGGGTTCAGACTCTCATCCCTGGCTAGAGGCCCTGCTGGCTGCTGGGAGTTAGAGTTCACCAATGTGTGGAGGGTGCCCAAGTTGGCTATCCCTGGCCTAGCGGTTAATGGGGCGCAGGAGCCACTAAGCGCCCTGTGCCCATCTTTCCTCTGCTACAAACAGGAGGCATGGGGCAAGCACCAACACCAGAATCGCCATGGGAATCCTCTCCTACAAAGGAAAGTCACAAAGCAGGCGCGTAGGGTGCTCTGGCACCGCAGACCAAGCGCCAGCACCGAGCAGCCAAAGTTTCTAAGCGTGAGCAAGAGGCTGAATCCCCAAAGGGGACTTACCTCCGGGCTCGCAGTACCAGTTGTGGCGGAAGTAGAAGTACACGGCTACTGAGAACGTGACCAGGTTGAAGAGGAACAGCCACCACTTCCACTTGTAGGATTTGCGCTCCTGCAAGAGAGGGAGAGGGGGGCAAGGTCACTCCTGCCAGGATGAAGGGTGGCAGCCCCACATTTGCACACGCATGCCAACTCGGCATCAGTGGATGCAGGACTTGAGGCCCTGCTCCTCAAGGCTTAGCATGTAGCCTATTTGCGGCAAGAGGAACACGAGGAGACCTATGTAGGGAGGTCACTGTGGCCACCTCACCTCAGAAAGGATACTGTTGAGCTGGAAAAGTGATTTTGGAGTGCCTCCCCTGTGAGGCCAAGTGACCATGTTCAGAGCTTTTTAGCTGAGAAAATCAATGAGTAAGAAGAGATACGAGAGTGGGGTTTACGTTTATGCATGGTGTAAAGACTCCCCCCCCCCCCCGTCTCATAACGCTAAACCTCCGGGATGTCTGATGAAGCTCATCAGATTTGGAAGATTCAAGATAAGCAAAAGGAAGGGACTGCTTCACACAGCACAGTTAAAATACAGAATTTGCTGCTACAAGATGTAGTCATGGCCAGCAACTTGAGTGGAGGCTTAGACAAATTCACGAAGGATAAGGCTAGGTAAAAATGGCCGCTAGGCATGATGGCTGTGTAATCCCTCCACTATCAGAGGCAGGATGCTTCTGAATACCAGTTGCTGGAAACTGCAGGAGGGGAGAGGGCTCTTGCGCTTATAACTCCTGCTTGCAAGCTTCCCATTTGGTTGTGCAACTCACAACAGATCCACACTCTGAAGCCCAGGGTTCCTACAGATGGGCCACAACTTGCCTATCACAGCTTCCTCCCATCATTCCTGACGGATGGTGGGAGTTGCAGTCCAAAAACAGCTGGGGACCAGAGTTTGGGAAACGCTGCCTTGAGGGATGAAGAGCAAAAGGGCAGGGATGCTCATTGCCAAGGGTGTCTCCACGGCTGACAGGCTCAACACAGCGCCCCAACACAGAGCAGCCCTGAGTTGCTGCCGCTAATATAGGGGAAGTACAAATCCTCGCTCGGCTTGGCTTCCTGACTCAGCTTATTTGAGGGAAATGGGATGCAAGAGCAGCGGAAGCATTAAGGAGGCTGGGAGGGAGGGAGCACTTAAGAGCTGGTTGCGGCATGATGCCTGGGCCCACCCCCACACACCAGGGAGGAAGGGGGCCTTGCTTCTGCCACGAGAAAAGTCTGACAGAGGGGCCGGGCTGTAGAGATGAATGGGGTGTGGGAAAAAGGTCCCCCACTTCTGGTTATTGCCCATCCATGCAGGCAAGGGGAACCCCCCACCACCGTCTCACCCCGGGGCGTAGAAACCACAAATGTTTAGATTGCAGCTTTCATTTCCATTTGCTTTCGTCAAAGAGAAGCACAAAGACTTCAGGGGGAAAGTGGGAGGTTTAGAAAGAACAGGGGGAAAAACAAGTTTTGAGATGGGGGCAAGTGGGAGGGGAGAAGTATATAGATTTAAAGGAGAATAATATTGTTAAGCTGTAATGTGTTTAAGATATTTGGAAAAAATTGGGGGGGGGCAGTGGGAGGGGAGAAGAAAGAGCAACGGGATGGGAGGAGCTATGGCAAAGCATCTGGTCAAGGCTGGCAATTCTAGAAAACTGGGTTCAACATGAATTCGGGCAATGGCAGTAACCTCTCCGGTGCTTTCTAGTGATATACGGAAAGCCATTTCAGTCTTCTAGTCCTCGTTGTTCCAGCTCCCACATTTCTGTAGCTCTCCTGCTCCTCGTTTCTCTCTTTGCTTCTTTTGCTCCTTTAGGATACAACCAGTGTGGGGTAGAGGTTGGAGGGTCAGCCTAGGACCTGAGAGACCAGGGTTCAAATTCCCACTTGGCCATGAAGCTCCCTGGGTGTCCCGTCACTCTCCCTCTCAAGTCTCACCTACCTCACAGGATTGTTGTGGGGATGAAACGAGTGGGGAGAACCGTGTATGCCCCTTGCGTTCCCTGGAGACAGGGACAGGGGGGACAGAAATGCAAGCAATAAATAAAACAAGTTGCAGAGCAGCGCAGGGGCTGAACCGTGTTAACGTGTCCCCTACTAGCACGCTGTTGGGGCCCAAGACCTGCTCCGTGGCAGGCGTGAGAAGCCCAGCCCTTTTGCGCTAGAGCGGAAGTGCCAAGGCAGACGGGAGGGAGGGAGGGAGGGAGGGAAGCCAGGAGCTGGAACCACAAGCAGAAATCTCTTATGTAAAAATTCACACAGGAAATGGCAGGTGGCAATTCATTGTGTTTGCGCAGGCGGTGTGAAAATTCCTCTTTAACCTCCCTTAGTCAGTGGCTCCCAAGAACACACACACACGTCCGTCCCCTTGCTTGTCCTCAGCATGCAGACCCACCTCTCTCTTGGCCCTGTGCCTATTGCCCCCTCCACACACAGAGACACATACCCATTACCCTGCTCCTTGCCATTCCTTGCTTCAGTTCCCTGTGTCTTCAGCTCTCCAACCCTCCCTCCCCAACAGCTTGCAATTCTTGCCCTGCAGTCCTGTGCAAGAGCTTCTACGATGTAGGCCAAAGTGGACCCATCTAGTCCAACAAATCGTCCCAGCGGGGAGCCTCGACAGACAGCCTGGGTGTGACAGCAACTCTCCACCCTTGCCCTTCCCAGCAACTGGTATTCAGAGGCATACGGCCTCTAGCGGAGCAGAGAGAGCACAACCACCCTCAGGATTAGCAGCTCCTGACAGCCTTCTCTTCCTTCATGAATGTATCTTGTGCCTTTCTAAAGCCAGCCACGTTGCTGGCCATCAGTACTTTTCACAGGAGCCAACGCCATAGTTTTTATTTTATGAAGAAGTGCTTTCTTTCGTCTGCTCTTTAATTTCCCACCAGCTTCATTTGATCAAACCTGGGTTCTAGTACTTGGAGGAAGTGCACTACTTGACACACTTAGGCCTAGGACCCTCGTACCTACGGGACTGCCTCTCCTGGTATGCCCCGCAGAGGACCTTAAGGTCCACAAATGACAACATTTTGGAAGTCCCAAGTCACAAGGCGGTTAGATTGGTCTCAACTAGGGCCAGGGCCTTTTCAGTACTGGCCCCAACTTGGTGGAATGCTCTGTCACAAGAGACCAGGGCCCTGCGGGACTTGACATCAAGTCAAGTGCCAAGGAATTATTGAGAAGACAAAGCTCCAAACAATGATCAGTAAAATATTGAGCAAACCTGGACAGCCCTCTGGTGGCAGAACTTTATACCAAACTCCACCAGTTGCTGCTCTTCCCATTGCCCATAATTTAGATTGTGGGTTTGGGGGTGGTGGTCTGGATGATACCCTGAGTCCCTTCCAGTTCTTGGGGTCTGGTAACCAGGGAGGAATAGAATCAAATAGGAGTTTGCTTAAGTAGTCAGATGAGTTTCTTTGGAAGACAACGACCTTAGTTGGTCACTTCAGTGTCCTGAGCCCTGACGTGTTATGAGCAGGTTATATATATCACTGTAAACAAAACCAAATACTGTGGTACCTTGGTTGTCAAACTGAATCCGTTGTGGTTCGAAAACCAAGGCGCAGCTTCTGATTGGCTGCAGGAGCTTCCTGCACTCAAGCGGAAGCCGCATCAGACGTTCAGCTTCCAAAAAACGTTTGCAAACTGGAACACTCGCTTCCGGGTTTGCGGGGTTCGGGAGCCAAAACGTACCAAGGCGTTCGACAACCAAGGTTGTCCTAAAGACACCACAGTATCCGCTGTCCTTAATTCCAAGGAAACTGAACCCTGGGTAAGCATCTGGAACCCCTGGAGTCTCTCACCATTCAGAGATTGGGGTGGTGCGTAACAATATACATCTCAAGAGACGGAAAGGTTACAGCAGGGGTCAGCAAACGTTTTCGGCAGGGGGCCGGTCCGCTGTCCCTCAGACCTTGTGGGGGGCCAGACTATATTTTTTTGCGGGAAGTGAATGAATTCCTATGCCCCACAAATAACCCAGAGATGCATTTTAAATAAAAGGGCACATTCTACAGTGATCCATGTGACGGTCATCTCCAGGCTTGACTACTGTAATTCGCTCTAAGCGGGGCTGCCCTTGAAGCTGTCCCAGAAACTCCAGCGGGTGCAGAATGCTGCAGCAAGGCTCCTCATGGGGTCTCTGCCATGGGAGCATATTCACCCAGTGCTTTTCCAGCTGCACTGGCTCCCGGTGGAGTACAGGGTCAGATTTAAGGTGCTGCTTTTGACCTTTAAAGCCCTTCACGGCCTAGGACCCTCGTACCTACGGGACCGCCTCTCCCGGTATGCCCTACGGAGAGCCTCAAGGTCCATAAATAGCAACACCCTAGTGATCCTGGGCCCTAAGGAAGTTAGATTAGCCTCAACCAGAGCCAGGGCTTTTTCAACACTGGCTCCGGCCTGGTGGAACGCTCTGCCTCATGAGACCAGGGCCCTGCAGGATCTGATTTCTTTCCGCAGGGCCTGTAAGACAGAGTTGTTCCACCTCGCCTTTGGCTTGGAGCCAATTTGATTCCCTCCCCTCCCCCTTTTCTTTTTCCTTTTTCCTTTTTCCTCCTGTGATTAGGCTGCATTTTAATATTTTAATGTTTCAATATTTTAACCTTGTTTTTAAGTTGCATTCATTCAACTTGTTTTTATTATTGCTTGTTAGCTGCCCTGAAGCCGGCCTTAGCTGAGGAGGGTCGGGTATAAATAAAAAAAAAATATTATTATTATTACTCCTGTAAAAACACGTTGATTCCCTGACTGTCCGCGGGCCGGATTTAGAAGGTGATTGGGCTGGATCCGGCCCCCAGGCCTTAGGTTGCCTACCTATGGGTTACAGCCATCCAACAACCATTTTGATGAGATCAGAGTGTTTATGTCTTACTTGTTTTAATTGTACCAAGCTGTATCTAACCTGCCCAGGCAACACATGTGGATGGGGTACTCTAAATCAACACATCTGGAAGCACAACTATGGAAACGTGATGTGTGCTCTCAAGGCCCAGGCAGCGCTATCAAGACCCAGGCAAGGCTGCCAAGTTCAGCCCTCAGCTCCAAACCCTCCTCACATCCGCCAATGAAAGAAAGAGAGGGGACTGTACCTCGGGACTTACTGCGTGCTTCTTAGTCATCCGCCACAAAACGCAAGTCAGGAACATGTGGCTGAGGGCCGAAGCTATGAAGAGGATGAAGGCGTTCTCGTGGATCACTGCAGCAAAGAAAGGACATGCAATGCTAACTGTGAGCAAGAAGCAGAAGCGGCCGCCACCACAAAAGTTCAACTAGCCACGGGGGACACGCAAACTCCTAGGCACAACATAAAAAGTAACAGCTAATTGTGCATCTGAACCTGGCGCCTAGTGAGAAAGCGTTCTTCTGCCTAAGCCACATGGAAGCCAGAGGGAGCTGCAGCTGTTTTCTGCTGCTCCAGTGAGGAGGACCCGAACCGATGGATTCAAATGCCAAGAAAGGAGAGTCTGACTAATCCTTAGGAAGACCTTTCTGACGGTAAGAGCTGCACAACAGTGGAACAGACTCCCTTGGAAGGTGGTGGAGTCTCCCTTTACTGTATATTTTAAAGCAGAGGTTGGATGGCCATCTGCCAGCGATTCAATAGCTGAGATTTCTGCATTGCAGGGGGGTCGACTAGATAACGATTCTATGATGCTTTGGGAGAGTCTGGAGCAGAAATCTGGGGCAGGAGGCAGAGCAGGCTAGGAGAGAGAGGACCAGAGGAGACACGGTGGCTCCAGCCAACCAGCTCATAAGGGCAGTGCTGTTGTGCCCCAGTGACAACCCCCAAACTCTCAGGCCCACAAACCAGAAGACATCCACCTGCCAGTAAGCCAGGCTGGTGCTGCACCAGGCGCTGATGCTTACGGTAGTTTTCCGAGGAGGAGACGTAGGTCAGCAGCAGGAGGGCCGTGTTCTCCAGCAGGTTGAGGCCGAAGGCCACATTGCACAGGCGGAGGTACCGCGGGTGTGTGCAGTGGCAGCTGCGGTAGTGGCTCCAGTAGACAAAGGCCACGAGGAAGCGGGGCCCAGAGTGCAGCCCGATGCAGAAACGCCACATGTAGCGCTCGGGGGTCTCCCCACCAATGGCAGAGCTGATGGAGGGGAGATAGTTGGGGACCTGTAGGGGAAAACTAAAGTCAGTGGTATTGTAAATCTGACAGTTCTCCTTCCTGTGACCTGCCACCGTGGAGAAGCACCACTTCCCCTTGCAGGAAGGCACCCCCTGCTCACAAGCCTCCTCTTCTCACAATGCTGGACTTTGGGGCCTATTTGCTGTTGGTCTTGCGGCGTCACTCTCCTACCTACAGGCGCTTCAGCCTCTGACTCCCACAGCAATGTTCCTCTTGCCATAGCTGGCAAGGGGAACGGGAGCACCCCAAACCCTTCACTCACAAAGGCTGAATATAGGTTTTTGGTCCCTGCTGGCTGAATTCTGTTAGCTCTGACCAGACAGCCTCCGAAGATCCCTTTGTCTTAGGCACTCTTATTGTACTCTCCCATGCAAACCTGCCTGGGTAGGCCCTAATCTCCCTCCTGCCACCCTCACAGGCACACATGGTGTTGATGTGCGGGAGGGTCTTTTTGGTGGCTGTCCCCAGGCAACTTTGGATCTCCCTACCTAGAGAAGCTAGACTGGCTCCTTCTTGCTGCCCTGCCACAGGGAGGTGAAGACTGTTTTATTGCAACAGGACTTTGGCACTAACTCTAACTGCTCTTCTTAAGCAAATGACCCAGAACCCTTGAAACCGAATCCCCGTAAAAGACGTGACTGTACTATAACAATGGTGATAAAATTCCAACATAGGGCAATCTTTAAATGCACACACAAACACTCAAGGAGGACTTACATCACAGTGGGTGGCAGTGGCTTCATCAAAGTGAAAGAACAGGGACCAGATGACGCAGAAGAGGAAGCCAAAGAGTGGGCAGCAAACGGTCCCGACTGCCAGGGTGGTAAAACGGAGGCGGAAGAGGGTCCCGTCCCGATCCAAAGGGAGCGGCAGCTGGAACATGCTGCCAAACCTATCCGCATGGAAAGACAAGCATTTGTGCTGTGCTTCTTTCAGAAGCAGCAGAGAGTATTCCCTATCAGTCTCCACGGCTGTGGATAAAGATCTGAAAAGCAGCCGGGATGCGTATCTGGTTACTCAGGAATACAAAGAGGGGGCTCACAGGCATCAGGGCTTCTTTCCATCGCAAAATCGACAAAGCGCCAGGTCTGGACGGCAGCCACCTGAGATTTCTCAAATGAATTCCAGTACAAAATCACTCATCTTCTAAACGAAAATATGTTACCTTGTCCCTGAGTTCAGCTTCCGTACCTCCAGGTTGGCTTGAAAGCTGCGGCTGGTGCAAACTAGAATACTGCCACCAGGTCACAATGCTGCTGGAAGAACTGCAAAAGGACAGTTGACTTGCATGCATTTAACTTGCATTATATCAGCTTTAAGCAACTGGTGTCAAGCCAGCTGTGACTGCACAAATTAAATGCATGCAAGGTGGAGAGCTTAAAAGCTATTTTTTCCCCGAGTGCAGAAGGAGCCTTTAAGCTGTCTGCCTTGCTTATTAGGAGGCTCTTCTGAGATCTCAGACTGTCCTGCCACCTGGAACTGACCTCCAGGACTTACTGCTGTGCCATGTAAGATGCCCCCTGAGGAGCAAGGCTGGGTGGTTCAAGGCCAGAAGGCTGCCTGGCATGACTCCCAGGGCAAAGCAGATTGAGAATGTGGTGGACTCTGCCTTCTTCCACCAGGAGAACCCTGTGATCCCCAAATGAAGAACGGCATGGAAATTTTAATAAAATAAATATACAAATAGCTTTAAAGCTCTCTGCCTTGTGTGGGGTGCAAGGCCTGTCCAACCTAGCTTCTGAAAGGTAGGGGTGGGCATGTGGAGGTGGCTTCCATTCTTCCCCATAGAGAAGAGTCCAGAGTTGTTCAACGATATACAGGCCTCCTGACTCTCCCACCTGTTAACGGAGAAATCTGAGGGCTCCCTTGGACAAAAAACAAGGACACCAGCCAGGAATACCAGACCAAAACAGCAGCCAGTAGGCTTGGTCTTTATTGAAGACTGTCGCAACAGGACTCCCACCTGCCACAAGGTGGAACAAGATGGGAGCCCCGAACAAAAGAGCCCCCAAACTTTTATTAGCTGCTAATCCCCATGTTACACACCCCCAAACTACATCACTCATACATCATGGTTACATCATGAAAGGGGAGGTCTGGTGGCAGGAATCTGAGCTTCCTGGACCCTGCCCCATGGTTCCCCTTGCCCTCCACCAAACACCCATCCAGTGTAACAAAAGAATTATTTACATTTCCCTATTTCCCAGCCAAGTTCATCACACCCTTTTGTCTTCATCTGGGTTTGTTATTTCTGGAATGGCTACCTGTCTGGCACTCAGGTATCAGGATGCCAGGAATCATCACTCAGGCAGAGGGGCTGCTGAGTAGCTGAGCTCACGAGTCTATATGAATTTCTGAAGTTTTCCCAGTGAGCCAGTACATAAATACATTGGTCAGTGAATTGTTACATTTGGTATCGTGCAGCAAAGGCCCTTTTGAATAGATAGGAAGAAACTGTGATGAAGTGTTTTGTGGGGACAGATCACAAAAGTCACAAAAGTGATTGTGCTGGTTTTGGTAGCGGGCTGCATGTGCATGATATCTGCTGGAGGGGCAACCCCCCCAACCTAAACATAAATTCCTGCAACACCCCCCCCCCCGCACCGTCACTGACAATTGTGACCAACACCTTTGCATCCGCCATGCAGGAGAAAGCCAGCCTCACCTGCTGGGGAAATGGGCACAGCAACTCCTGTTCTTCAGGACTTCTGCTTGAACCACCAAGGCCTAGCCTTCCATCTCCAGACGAGAACTGAGCCTGCACAGTCTCTCCTCCACGTAGGCCCCGTCTGATTTACTGTTCACACAAGAAAAGGCACGAGGAGGAAGTGAGCCAATGTTTTCGTAACTAGGCAGGCCAGATCTGGCAGCTGAGCTGGTGAATGCTGACCTAGGAAGAATAATTCCACTCAGCCTGTCCCACAGGACCCAGCCACACCCGCAGCAGAGCTCACCTGAGAGCAATGTCACCCTTTCTGACTCACAAAGAGCATCTGCTTAAGGCAGGCCTTTTCCTGCTCCAGCTGGACTCAGTGAAGCCATTGCAGTGACTGCAACAGGAGATTGATATAAAAAACTGTGGCACTCACGGTTGATGAGTGTGTTACCCCATAGCTGCAGCTGAGAGGTGATGGCAGCAGCCACCACAGTGCCAAAATTCACGGCACAACTTCCGTGCGGGTGGGGCCCACTGGGAGCAGGCAGAGTTACGCCAGCTGCTATAAGCAACACACCCATTGCACTCAATTAAAAGGTGTGCTGGAGAGTTTCAAGAACGCTGGAAACCAGACTTGAAATACTGCCCAATGTCACAAAATCCAGCCCAAGCACTTCACACCCGCGTGCCCCCCCATCTACCCAAGCCTGCCTGAAGCAGAGGACAAATCAGTAATAACCAAGGCAACAAAATAACTTTATGACCACTGCTCCATTGCTATTGTTGTTATACAATTCCATTCACCATATAGATGGGTTTATGAAGCATTTCTGTATCCTTCTGCTGTGCTGAAGAAGAATTCTACGAAACAGTGGGTATATCCGGAATCACTGTTCACTACGTCTGTTTGCGGACCACTTCGGCAGTGTTGGACGTTATAAAACACAGCTTTACGGCTTGTTTTCACCAGATAAGAATCTGACCCATTGCTTCTTTCACAGACTTGCATAGTCTACAAAGACTTTCAGAGACTGTCTGTGGGGCAGTTATAAAAGCAGAGGGCAATGCACATGATGCACAGCTCTCTTCTCCAACAGGAGATGCGGCTTCTTGTGCTTGAATCCCACGTTTCCCAGAAGGGGCAAGGCTAGAGGAGCAAACCCTCCACAGATCTGGAGCGGAGTCCCTAAGGCGGTTGGGATGGCGCGCTGCACGCCTCCTTCGGGCAACTCCTGTAGCCCAGCTGGTGCCCAACACCTTGCTGTTTTCCTTTGTGGGGGTCTTGTCATCTGGGCAGCCCAGGACCCCCAGGCACGTGGCCCAGGCTTGCTCCTCGGGGAGGTCTCCCAGTGCATCTGTTCATAGGGACAGGGGACTGGGCCAGGTGCCTGGGCAATAGTCATACCTCTTGTTACGTTTGCTTCAGGTTGTGTGTTTTCAGGTTGCGTCCCGTGGTGACCCAGAAGTACCGGAAAGGGTTGCTTCCGGGTTTCACCACTCACACATGCGCAGACGTGCGCAATGACATCACGCGCATGCGCAGAAGGGTTGAATCATGACCCGCACATTGCGTTCTGCTCATGTTGTGAACGGGGCTCTGGAACGGATCCCGTTCGCAACCAGAGGTACGGTATATGGTTTTCAGCATCACGATATACCACCAGCTACACATTGCAATAGGGACGCGGGTGGCGCTGTGGTCTAAGCCTCTGAGCCTCTTGGGCTTGCCGATCAGAAGGTTGGTGGTTCGAATCCCCGCGACGGAGTTAGCTCCCGTTGCTCGGTCCCTGCTCCTGCCAACCTAGCAGTTCAAAAGCACATCAAAGTGCAAGTAGATAAATAGGTACCGCTTTGGAGAGAAGGTAAACAGTGTTTCCGTGCGCTGTTCTGGTTCGCCAGAAGCGGCTTAGTCATGACGGCCGCATGACCTGGAAGCTGTACGTCGGCTCCCTCGGCCAGTAAAGCGAGATGAGCGCCACAACCCCAGAGTTGTCCGCAACTGGACCTAATGGTCAGGGGTCCCTTTATCTTTACACATTGCACTAGGTCACGGTGCCTGAAATAAGGATGGAGCTACATGGAGGCATTGGTATCGCCCCCCCCCCCGTGTTTCTTCGCATAGCACACATCGTGATTTGCAATATATTGGCAGGTCAGAAATGATGAAACGGGGATGACGATAGGGACCTCGAACTGGTCTGGGACGACCTATGGCTCTATCGCCCCGGCCCCCTAGGGGGGTCCTTGGGCCTGATCCAGCAGCCGGGCTCTCCTCGTGCCCTCCTGCTCCCAGGTGGAGGTTTGCCGCCTCCCGAGGCGGCTGGCGGGAGGGCCGGCCCCGAAGCCCCCGCTGCGGGGAGGAGGACACTTTCGGGAAGCCGGCCTTCGGGGTTAGAAAGCGGGCCGCTTGCCCGGCGGAGCCCCTCCGACCCTGCCCCGCTTCTCCCTCTCGCCCGCCCGCGTCGCCTTTACCTCCGAGGGGAGCTTCGGGATGGAGCGCTCCGGAGCGGCGCCTTCTGCTGCCTCAGCCGCGGAAGGAACCGGGAGACCTTCGCTCCTCCAGCCCCGGACCCGCTTCTGAGGGGAGAAGGGAGGAGAGGAGGGCCAAGGCGAAGCCGCGGCGCCCGCCCGCCCGCCCTTTGCCCGCCCAGGCAGGCCCCAGTGGGAGGCCGCGCCGCCTCCGACAGACCCGCCCCGCCGTCGGCCGCGTTCCAGGCGCTTCTCTCCCTCCAAACGGAGGGCGGCGGCGGCTCCCCGGCGACCGCCTGGCTCCGCTTGGGATGCACTCTGCACATGCTCGGGGGGCTTAGACGGGGGGGGGGAAGAGTCCTCTCCTCTTCCTGAGGAGGTTAACGTGTCTCCTTCGAGCTGGGGACTCCCCCCTCCCCCCACGGCTGGGCTTTTATGAGGGCCAGGTTTTCTCCTCAGCCTGGGGGCTTTTCGTAGCCCCCTCACCGGGCCGGGCGAAGCGCCCCTTTTCTCTCCCCCCCCCACCGCGAACTACGACTCCCGTCAGCCCGTCGCGAGGGCCGCGCTGGCAGGGGCCGATGGGAGTTGTAGTTTCACCACGGCTTTTTATTGGCGGCGCCCTTCAGTGGCCCAGGCTTCGTTTCCGGGACAATGGCAGGAGCCCCCATTGGTTTCAATGGGGCCGACTCCGGGGTAAGGATCGTGCCGCCCATTATTTATTTCTTAACCCGGCGCTTTCGGTTTGTCTCCCTCTCGAGGGGTTGCTATGGAAACCCGAGGGCGATCCTGATTGGCTCCTCCCCGTTTCAAAACCGCCACCGCACTTCCTCGTGGCCCGGATGTTCGTTGCCGCCACCCAGCAACAAGCCCCAGCCGGCCTCCCAGCCAATCGGCTGCTTTTCTGCCTCTTGCGGCTGACGTCAGAGAATGCGAGCGGCGCGAAGGGTGGGGGGGGGGAGAGAGATACAGGCGGTCAGGACCGGACTGCGCCGGCTCGTGGCGCAGCGACGCTTTCGGAGCCACCGCTCGACCAATAGGAGCCCAGCGCGGAGTTGACGGCCTCGGCGCACGACCGTGCGACGCAACGACGCCTTCCGAGGAAGGATCAGCCAGCCAATAAGAGGCGCCGATCGCGCCAGGCGTCAGCGTGCGTGCGTGCGTGCGACGGACGTGCGTGCGTGTGTGACGCACTTATTTCCCCCCTCAACTTCCCTCGGCGCTTCTCGACCTCTCGCGTGAGGCGACAGCAGCCAAGGCCGGTGTCTGTGGCGCTGCCGCCGCGGCCTCCTCCCTTCCTGGCGTGTACGGCCGAGGCGCCCACCCGAGCGAGCGAGCGAGCGGCGAGGCCCGAGCCGCCTTCCCGCGCTGAGGCTCCGGGGCGGAGGAGCGCGCGGCCCGCCCTCGTCTCCAGGGCCAGGCCAGGCTCGGGTGAAGCCCCGCCGGGGCCCCGGAGGATTCTGGGAAAGGGTGAGTGGCGCTCGGGAGGTGGGAGGGGGCGAGCGGGGTCTTTGTGCAGCGCCGAGCGCACGAGAGTGACGTGGAAGAAGCCCCTTCTGCGGTTGCGGGGCTTGTGGGCCGCTGGCTAGTGTGTTATTGTTAGCGTTGTATTTATATCCCGCCTTTTCCCCTATCGGGTTCAAGGCGTGGTTTGCAGCTAGAACAGAAACAGTTAAAAAACGAGGGGAGAGGAAAAACCCCAATAATTGAAAAAGGATTCATCATCAATGTTAGTATGCGATATAGGAGAAGGAAAATTCTAATCCTAAAGCTCTGCTGCTTTATGGAATATCTTGGTAAGAAAAAGCTAAAGGGTCGATCCTCCACAAATCCAGAATGCCGCCTTGTACACCTCCTTTTGGCAGCTCCTGCAGGCAAGATGGTGCCAGATATGTTGCTCTGCTTTCCTTTGTTGGGGGCCTTGTCTTCTGGGCAGTCCAGAACCTCCAGACACACTGCCCAGCCTTGCGCCCCAGGGAGGTGATGGTGCTGCTAATGCAGTGGTTAATAATAATAACCCCAGCCACTCTGGGCGGTGTCCAGTCGAATATTAAAAACAATACAGCATCAGACATTAAAAACTTCCCGAAACAGAGCTGACTTCACCCCTGGAGGTGCACTGCATCATTTCTTGAGACTGACGCCAGCAACAACAAACTGTAAAAATAAACAGATTGTCTCTGCACCAATCCTTTCCTTAAAAGCAGTCAGTTCCCTAGCACTTGTTGGCACAAGAAAGTTGTCACCTGCCAACAGAAGGACAACAAGGAGGAGCCCATCTGGTTTCTCTAGGGAAGGGGTTTCAAAATCTGGGGACAGCCACTGAGAGCCTTCAGTGTGGCATAGAGTAGGTAAAGACTGTAAAACAAGTCTGCTGGGCTAGGCCAAAGGGGCCTGTCTAGTCCAACATCCTGTTATTGCAGTGGCCAAACACATGGCCCAAAGGGAAAGTAGCCCACAAGCACAAGAGTGTTTCTCCTTGCTTTATTTCCCAGCAACTGGTATTCAGAAGCATGGCTGGTAATAGCATTACATAACAATTATTACCTCCAACATTAGAGGCAGAGCTTAGCTATATGGTTAGTAACCATTGGTTGCGTGACATCTTCCATGAACTTGGCTAATCCTCTTTTAAAACCATCCAAGTTGCTGGCTGTGGGAGCAAGTGTCATAGTTTAACTATGCAGTGCATGAGGAAGCATGGGTGTAAACTTTGGGATGAGTGAGTACAATGTCTCTGTGTGTGTATATTTGTGTTTTCCGCCTATTTGGGGCGGGCCTCTCACTCAGTAGCAGAGGGTCCCAGATTGATTCTCCAGAATCTCTGATTTGTAGGCTCTTTAGGTAGCTGAGCTGGGAAATCCTAAGAGGTTTTAAAGAACTTCTACCAGCCAGAAAACAACAACTGCTGGGATGATGTGCAAGTGAGAGTAGAGGATGGCACTTAAGCATATGAATGGGAACCCCAAAGCAGGACCTGAGTTCATATCTGTGTCATGGCAGTGCTCCATCTCTGCTCTCAGAAGCAGTTGCCGGCAATCTCTACTGTTGCTCTCCGGTTCTGCTTTGGAGTTCCCATTTGTCTAGCTGGGCCTTTCCCTGTTCCACTAGGGCAAGAACTATCCATTTCTTATTTTCTTCTTGCAGTGGAAACAAGGTTCTGCCATGTGTGTACCTCTTTGAAGTATAAAAAGATAAAAAGTTGATAATCATAAGTGTTTGTCATGCTGCCTTGAATGTTTCACCTGAGTGTTTTCATAAATTAAACACCATCTTGGATACATATGCATATTTTTAAATGGCAACTATTGTTGCATATCTTTGCATTTTATTGAATCGGTGAAACCTTTTAAATGGAAACCTAAACATGAGGAAGAACTTCCTGACAGTAAGAGCTGTTTGACAGTGGAATTTGCTGCCAAGGAGTGTGGTGGAGTCTCCTTCTTTGGAGGTCTTTAAGCAGAGGCTTGACAACCATATGTCAGGAGTGCTCTGATGGTGTTTCCTGCTTGGCAGGGGGTTGGACTCTATGGCCCTTGTGGTCTCTTCCAACTCTATGATTCTATGAAACATTGGTAGCAGAGCTAAAATTCACACAGCTATTTTTAGACACTGAAGCTCAGGTTCGAGTCCCCACTCTGCCAACTCAACTTACAGAGTTGTTGCAAGGCAAACATGATGTGGAAGAGAAATGCACACTGCCCTTAGCTGCTTTTTGGAAAGGTGGGATAGAACCAAATTAATTAAAAAATATGTGCCTACTTCAGTGCATAATATATTGCTTTGATACGTTTATGAAATCTGAAGTATAAAGAACAGCAGTGACAAAGTTGTCCAGTGTTAGGATATTGTAAGCTGTTGAAATATATGGTACTGGAGTAATATTTTTGTCTTTGCCAGTTGGGCAGCTAGAAAATAAATGAAAGCTGAAAATAAAAAAACTATCATTTTGTTAATACTGCACATCAAGCTGGAGGGATAGGGCTCTTGCTATGCAGAAAAAATATTTGGATTAGACCAGGCATAGGCAAACTCCGGCCCTCCAGATGTTTGGGACTACAATTCCCATCATCCCTAGCTAACAGGACCAGTGGTCAGGGATGATTAGGCTGGAGGTACATATTCAAGACAGTAAGTCTAACAATTTGTATGTGAGTGATGGTACTATGGGGTGGATGCATATTTAGATAAGCGGTTCTCAACCTGTGGGTCCCCAGATGTTGTTGGACTACAACTCCCATCATCCCTGAGCTCTGGCTTTGCTAGCTAGAGGTGATGGGAGTTGTAGTTCAACAACATCTGGGGACCCACAGGTTGAGAAAGGCTGCTTTAGATGGTTTGAAGATCAGACAGCCACAGGCTAGCTTCTAGTGGTGCATATCAGTAGCTTTGGGAAGGACTGACAAGGAGGTTGTAATGAGTGCAAGTCCTAATGCCTGGTCCTTGGAAGTTCCTTGAAACCACCAAGATAGCATGCAGCTGTGTAGTTTAAATTCTCTCTGTGTGACCATCTCAACCCAGGGCCACTACTGGAGAATGTAAAGCATTGATTATGCCATGTGAATAAGCTTTTTGGCTTTTGAGAAACTTTCAGTGGCATACAGGCAGTGGTTTGAGTTTTTAAAAACTTCAATTTTTTGTGGCCAGTATCCCTATGCTCTACCTGTTAAGAAACCTTAGAGACAATGGAGCCATCAGTCTTAGAAACTGAGATATGAAAGCTAGGAGCTAAATGGCACCTTAAACCTAGGTTGTGGATGCAACAATGAAATGTCTAAGCGCGCTTTTTTATAGCAAGAATACAAAGCTGAAAATGAATGAACTGCAGCTAAAATATTATGTTCATTTTTCACATGGTCTAGGCCTTCCCCTGCCCAACCCCCTAATATTCTTAAGAGGGTCTCTTCTTCAGCCTACAGATAGTAGCTGGAAGTCGGGAGGCAGAAAAATGTCCTCCTTCCCTTCCGCTCTGCAGTTTTGCTCTGAAATCTTAGGCGCAGTACTGTGCCCAGAGCTCAGAAACTGCTTGTGCTAATGAAATTCCCTGTCGCAAAACGTGCCTAGAACAATGGGAGTTTTGAACACTGGTAGCCATGCCTACCCAAGTTAAAAACTGGTGACTTTTAGCTGAGCTTTGCTTGCAGTGATGTTTGAGGGAGCCATGTTTGTCTGCTTTGGCAAAACCCCTTGTCCAAAGCATGTGGAGGTATGATTTTATTTTATTTCTTTATTCAGTTTGTATACCTCCCTTCTTCATAGAGCTCAGGGCGGTTCACAACATAAAAATATAAGATAAAAACAGAAAACACATAATAAAAACAAGAAGAAAACAAAACAGTAACCCTCCCACAACTCCAACACTCATGTTAAACTCAAGCCATTAGTTTTGTTTTCGGTTTTAATCAAGTACTAACTTGGGTCTGTCTTCATCATAGGGTAATGGGAATCCTGAGCGAATGAACATTGTCCACGTGAAGTAGCCTGGAATAAGATAAAGGTGAGAGTTTGAATAAGGAGTGGAATGATTGGGAAATGCTTAGGAATTACATACAAGATGTAAGAAGGAAAATGTTCAGCTGCTTCTTTATTTTACAATATCTTTAGGCTGGTTTTCTATTCAAGGAAAAATATAGCCAACAAATATAGTTAAATAAAACGTGGAGAATCTCTGCTAATTGCTCATGGAATCTAAAGTGCCTACAGCAGATGATCTGGGCAGAACACATACAGACTTCCCAGAAGTTAATGTTCCACAACTGAACAGCTACAGAAAAGACCTTACAGTGGTGCCCCGCAAGACAAATGCCTCGCAAGACGAAAAACCCGCTAGACGAAAGGGTTTTCCGTTTTTCGAGGCGCTTCGCAAGACGAATTTCCCTATGGGCTTGCTTCACAAGAAGAAAACGTCTTGCAAGTCTTGCGATTTTTTTCGCTCCCCCCCCCTTTTTCTAAGCCGCTAATAGCCGCTAAGCCGCTAATAGGGTTGCTTCGCAAGCCGAAAAAAACCACAAGACGAAGAGACTCGCGGAACGGATTCTTTTCGTCTTGCGAGGCACCACTGTATTCCTAATGGATGTTAGCTCCCTAAAGCATGCTAGGAAGATAATTGAGATCTATTTTTCTATAGACAGTGGACTTTTGTTTGTTGGTGTAGAAATGTTTGTGTAGAAATGCTTGGTGAGATGGGAGCCATACATGCAAACCTGATGTCTCAGGTAGTACAGCCAGACATGAATTTCATCACTTCAGTACAATCAGTGCCTTTGGATGGGATACAGCTTTGCAGGAGATCCTGGAGGTGGTCTTTGCTACCATGTCCTTTTTAAGAGCTTTCCAGGAGCATCAGGCTGACCAAAGCAGGATAGAAATTTTCATGTTGAAAATGGCAATGTGCAGTAATTAATGATAATGAGATGGATAGCCATATATTCCATAAATATCTGTATTTATCTGGCATTTCTCTGTAAGGCCAAACGTTGATTTCACCTAAGTTTTTCTTTTTATTTTCTTCATTTAGGTCTTGAGAACCTGAAACAACTTCAGAATGTTTAACAAATCATTTGGAACGCCTTTCGGAGGCAACACAGGTGGCTTTGGGACGACTTCAACTTTTGGGCAGAGTAAGTGACGTGGGCGATAATGGTGGAGAAGCCTATGAATAGAGCCACAGGGTGCTGCCATGTTACCAGATCAGTCTATTTGCCCATCCTGGCACAGGTATTACACGTTACCTGCTCTGTGATCTCGTTTAACTGGACGCGGCTGGAATAGACTTCAGACCACCTGGATGCAAAGCATTTTGTTCACTTCTCAGCTGGTGAGGGAACCTGTTCAGCCGTTGTTGAGCTCTCATCAGTCCCAGCCAGAATGAGCAATAGATGACCAGAGATTCATAGAATTGTAGAGTTGGAAGGCACCCCGAGGTCATCTAGTCCAACCCCCTGCAATGGGGGAATTGCAGCTCAAGAGAGATGGCCATCCAACCCCTACTTAAAAACATCTAAGGAAGGAGAGTTCACCATCTTCCAGGGGAAGACCGTTCCAGTGTTGAAAAGTTCTTCTGGTGTTCCCAATGGGAGTTGTAGTATAGCAACATCAGGAGGGCCACAAGGTAGCCACCCCTGTCCTAGGCTGCCAGTTTGGGTTTTTAATGTTTTCATTAAGAGGCTAATTCAACTTTAAGTGTAACCTAGAATCCTAGAATCATAGAGTTGGAAGAGACCACAAGGGCCATCGAGTCCAACCCCCTGCCAAGCAGGAAACACCATCAGAGCACTCCTGACATATGGTTGTCAAGCCTCTGCTTAAAGACCTCCAAAGAAGTAGACTTCACCACACTCCTTGGCAGCAAATTCCACTGTCGAACAGCTCTCACTGTCAGGAAGTTCCTCCTAATGTTTAGGTGGAATCTTTTTTCTTGTAGTTTGGAACCATTGCTCCGTGTCCGCTTCTCTGGAGCAGCAGAAAACAACTTTTCTCCCTCCTCTATGTGACATCCTTTTATATATTTGAACATGGCTATCATATCACCCCTTAACCTCCTCTTCTCCAGGCTAAACATGCCCAGCTCCCTTAGCCATTCCTCATAAGGCATCATTTCCAGGCCTTTGACCATTTTGGTTGCCCTCCTCTGGACACGTTCCAGTTTGTCAACTTCCTTTGACGTTGGCTTGAAAAGCCAATATTTTGCCTATCAGATATTTGGCTGAGTTGCCACATGCTCTCATACAGAAGACTCTTGCATTCCTAATAGAGATGTCTTACAGAACCATGTTCTATTCAGGAATTGCTAGACTTGTATTTGAAATTAATTCACTTCTTGTAAGTCAACTTCAGCTGTACAACCAGCTCATTGCTACGTGGTTTCAGCCCCTTCTGTATTCAGACCATATATAGTCTCATCTCCCAACTCTAACCGTTTTGCAGATGCTGGCTTTGGCACTACAAGTGGAGGAGCTTTTGGGACATCTGCTTTTGGAACAAATAATAATGCCGGAGGACTGTTCGGGACTGCGCAGACCAAGCCAGGTACAGGTATTACCACTGCTTCTTATTCCTTAACTTGAACCCCTTCACTGTTTGCCTCTTTACTCTGCTCAGTTTAAGCTGCTGGCTGTTACCTAAGGCCCAAGCTTCTTAGGGTCCAAGTACCCGTAGGAGCAATTCTATCTTACTTTTCTAACAAATGATGCCTCTTAAAGTAGCTTGCATCAATAAAAAGAGAGACACAGACTGTCATCAAGTTTACAAACCTGAAAAAGACTAATGAAGGGGAAACAGAGGGAAAAGGCAGAGGACGGATGTTGTTCTGGCCTCGAGGAACTAAGCATTTATATCCAGTTTGGGCTAGAATGAGCCTCCCTTGGTGAGATTCTTGCTTGGAAAATAATTGGTGACCTTTGTTTCTGAGTAGGTGGTGGGCCAGAGTACCCCTTTCTCCTTGTTTTTGCAGTCCCAGGGCAAGTGGCAACTGGAGCAGAGGGGACAGCAAAATCCCTGAAGCTGCTTCGCTTCCTCTGACTGATAAATGGGGCCAGATTAGTCACACCCATCCTGTGATCCTCTTCCTATATCTTTTTTTAAAAAAAGATATTTATTGAAGTTTCAAAAAAAAGGTTGCAGACATAAGAATAAAAAAGAAACAACAACAAAAAAAAATACAAAAACACAGAGAAAAACAGAAACAATTCAAAATAAATCCATCTTTCCATGCTTATCTTTCATTCCCTTATTTGCCTGACCTCCTCACACCTCCCTTTTTTGTAATCCAGTTCAATTGGTTAATTCCGCAAATCCTTTCCCTCTTTGTTTTTATCTTAATCCTTCATCTTAATATATTATAACTTTACTTTCTCACCTGTTTACAATCCGTTTTCACATACTCCTTAATAGCATTACTGTTAAAAACCACTTAATTTCATTCCGACATCATTCTAACATTCATTAATTTTACAGTATTTCTGCAAATAGTCTTTAAATTTCTTCCAATCTTCTTCCACCAACTCTTCTCCCTGATCTCGGATTCTGCCAGTCATTTCCGCCAATTCCATATAGTCCATCACCTTCATCTGCCATTCTTCCCGGGTGGGTAGTTCTTGTGTCTTCCAGTACTTCGCGATGAGTATTCTTGCTGCTGTTGTGGCATACATAAAGAAAGCTCTATCCTTCTTTAGCACCAATTGGCCGACCATGCCCAGGAGAAAGGCCTCTTCCATTATCAGTCTGCTGAAAATCTGCCGAAGTTCTTGGCCAGTTTCCTCCTTTATCGGAGGGACACTGTTCCACAACCAAGAAGGAATCATTTTAAGTGCTAGTCCTCCGTTTGTGGAGTGCCCTCACTGAAGAGGGCCACCTGGCACCTATGGTCCAGTTTTTTGTTCACAAACAAACAAAATCTGTTTACCTAGGCACTTAATCTTCACAATTTCATAAACTGGTTTTATTTGCTTTTTTCTGTTTTGTTGAAATACGCACACAGACCTTCATCCCATTAGGTTTTATGCATATATCACCAGTCAAACTGGCCAAAATGTACAGTGGTGCCCCGCAAGACGAATGCCTCGCAAGACGGAAAACCCGCTAGACGAAAGGGTTTTCTGTTTTGGAGGTGCTTCGCAAAACGAATTTCCTATGGGCTTGCTTTGCAAGACGAAAATGTCTTGCGAGTTCCTGCGGGTTCCCCCCCCTTTTTCTAAGCCGCTTATCCGATAAGCCGCTAATAGCGCTAATCCGCTAAGCCGTCAATGGGCTTGCTTTGCAAGATGAAAAAACCGCTAGACGAAGAGACTCGCGGAACGGATTAATTTCGTCTTGTGAGGCTCCACTGTATATAAAAAAGATTCAAAACTCCAGGGAAAGAACAATGGCTAAATAAACTAATTGAATCTGCTGAGCTTGTAAGTATGACATGCAAAATAAGAAATGTAGATGATAAACAGATGAGGAGGTAGTGGATTCCAGGTAGTGGATACCTTCTGACTAGCAGCTGATAATATAAAGGGTATGGGTAGGCTGAAAGCAAGGTGAAGGTATTATTGTATATGTGGCTAATTAAGATGTACAAGAACTGTCATGGAATGCTGGGTGGGGATTAGGAAAGAATTATTGTACAAGGACGTGATATGATTGTATAACCGAAAACAGACATACTAAGGTTACCAGAATTTTTATCAATGAATCCAGGGACACTTTTCAACTTCAATGGATTTTGTATGGGAACTGATTTGTAAATCCGGGGACTGTCCCTGGGAAATGGGGGCATCTGGTAACCTTAATGTATACATATTTTATATATATATATATATATATATATATATATATATATATATATATATATGGATTTGTCTGTATGTTTGTGTGGGTTTCATCATCAAATATTCCCACCCCTTCTTGTGTCTGATTTGATTGGATATTTCTGGTTCCAGGGGGGCTGTTTGGTTCCAGCACCTTCAGCCAGCCAGCCACTTCTTCCACCAGCACTGGCTTCGGATTTGGAACATCGACTGGCACTTCCAGTGGGTTGTTTGGGACAGCAAGCGCTGGCGGAGGCCTCTTTTCATCCCAGAACAATGCCTTTGCGCAGAGTAAACCTGTGGGGTTTGGCAGTGAGTATAACCTATTGCTGTTTCCTGACCATTTTGAAGAATTCTTTACGCAGCACAACCACGTGATTCTAAGTTCTTTAAATCACTTTTATTGCTGTATTTATAATTGTTGTAACCCTCCCTGGTTCCTCAGGGTGAAGGGCAGGTGGTAAGAATAATAAAAATAATAATAATAATACAGTCATACCTCAGACGTTGAACGGAATCCAATCCGGAAGTCCGTTTGACTTCCGAAACGTTCGGAAACCAAAGTGTGGCTTCTGATTGGCTGCAGGAAGCTGCAGTACCTGAGTACCAAGGCGTTTGGGATCCAAGGTACAAATGTAATAACAACAGCTTGGGTAGCTGCTCCCCAAGTGCTTGCCTTGGGACAGTTCAGTTTCTTGCTCACTAGGGGCAGGGGACAAGTCGTGCTTAGCAAACCTGTTCTGAGACTGCCATAAGGAAGCCAAAAACATTGCTTTAGTCCTTGTTGGGGTGGGTGCAGGGGCGTAGGAAGGGGGTCGACCGCCCCAGGTGCCCTCGCTGAGTGGGGGTGTGACATATGGCACCCCGCCCACCCGCAACTCCCAAGCCTGCCCCGAGACGTTGGGGTACGGGGGTAGCTGTGCCACTTTGCCAGTGGCATTTCCCCCCTTCCTCCTTCGTTTTGACAGCTTGAAGGAGGCTTGGGAGTCGCCGGTGGGCAGCGCGCTGAATGTCCGCCGTGGGCAGCTAGCTCCCCGCCCTTGAGTGGCTTGCTCCGCCCCCTCTTGTATTTCATATTAAATTGAACTGCCACAATGTCCAAGCTGTTTCCAGTCAACCATTATTATTATTATTATTATTATTATTATTATTATTATTATTATTATTATTATTACCCTGCCCATCTGGATGGGTTTCCCTAGCCACTCTGGGCAGCTTCCAACAAAATATTAAAATACAGTAATCCGTCAAACATTAAAAGCTGCCTTGCCTTAAACACTTGCCTTGCATAGTGTGAAAAGTAAGGCCGTTCTTTGTTTTGGGCACTGTCTCCTCTCGTATTTGGGCATTGACTTCGCTTTTCCTTTTCTACAGACTTTGGGACAAGTACTAGCAGCGGGGGTTTATTTGGAACCACTAACACAACCGCCAATCCGTTTGGGGGGACGTCCGGTTCCCTCTTTGGATCGACCAGCTTCACCGTTCCAACTGGCACCACCATTAAATTCAATGTAAGTCCCAGTTGCTTCCTGTCTAAAATTAGTTCCATCCATTACCTAGCCTTTTCCGGTATGATTCCGGCCAGATGTTTGTTTTGGACTGCAACTACTAGCACCCCTGACATTTTGCCCTGTTTGCCAGGGCTGATGGGAGTTGCAGTCCAGAAGAGGCTGCTTTCTGTTCACTACGCTTTGGACTCCCTATTCCAATGAAAGATGCATCTGGTGTATTTATTGTGCATTTTATTTATCTATTTATTTGGAATAGTTATAAACTACTGAATATTACAAAATAACATTTGCAATAGCTGCCAGTGGGAACCATGGTGGCAAGCCCTCTTGTTGGAGAGCAGTAGCCAAATGACCAGAATTGAATATCAACCCTGCAAGGCAGTATGCTGCCACTACTCCTGTAAATCCATCAGCCTGAATCAAGATAATCCCAGAGCTTCCCAAATGCCACACAAGGTTTTTGGGAACCAGACGCTGTCCCTGCAGGCTTCAAGCCCACTAAGGTTTATGCAGTAGCAGTTTGACCAAGAGACTAAGATAACTACATTCAGTACCAACAAGTCCCATCCGAAGAAACACACAAGTAGCAGGAAGAGTTTTTTTAAAAAAGAAAATAGCAGCATAAATAATGGAGCTGTATCCCAGTGAGATTATAAGTAAAAGCAGTTGGGAATGGTAAAACAAGATACCAAACAAACTAACTTGCTTTATTAACCAAATCAGCAAATTGGCCTTCAGCAAGTAGCATACAGGTGTTGCCAGGTGTCAGGCAACATGGTGAGGACTAGCACAAAGTTTTGCCTAGTAACCAGTGACTCTGAATAGCCAGTGAGAAGACTCTACCGTGTTATGAGCAACTCACGTTATCACAGGTGTTGCCAGTTTCTAATTAGCAAGGCCCACACTGACCTCCAGTAGCAAGAGCACAGAAAGGTATCACAGGTGCCGATACTTGTGATCCCCGCCTCCCAGCCTTGAAGGGAGAGAATACTCTCTCAGAAGCCTCCTTTTGTGCTCAGAGGCCTGAGTTGGGAAACCATTTTCTAGCAGCACAGAAAAAAACTCAGGAAATAAAAACTGATAAAACAGTTCTCCAAAGAGAAATTCAATTACTGCCCATGGGCCAGCTCATCTTCTGGAGAAGCCTCGCCTGGCAAATGAATCACAGACTAAGAGCGCAGGTACTCTTGTCTTTTGCTGTTTCAGTTTTGGTCATTTATCTCTTTATTTGGATCATATTTAAATAACACGGCTATAACCAGCCTGTGGTGGTTCAACTTCTGTGTGATCACTTGTGGAAAGGCCATGGCTCAGTGGCCAGAGCACATGCCATGCTGGCAGAAGGTCCCCGCTTCCAGTCTCTGGCATCTCCAGCCCAGGTGTTCCAAGTGCAGAACAGAAAGTCTAGGCATTGCGTTGAGCTGGAAAACTTGTGTGCAGAGGCTCCTTTAAGCAGAAGGTGGAATAGTTGATCATGAGGGTTCTGTAGCAGTTGTTGGAGCAGAAGATGCCAGGATTTTGTAGCAGGGAGCGCTCTCTTGAGTCCTCCTTCAGCCACATACACCAGTGGGGATGGGGCTCTCTCCTGCTCGTGCTACAGCAGGAAGAGTAGCAGTAGCAGCAGCAGCAGGCACAGCCCAAGACAATGAGGGCTGCCTTCCAGGTAGTGAAGGGCCCTCACAGCCGGGTCAGCCTAGAGCAGGAGCAGAGGCAGACCATAGGCCAGGGCAGTGTGTGGCTTTGTACCAGGATGGCAGGAAAGCGTGGGCATCCCTTGCGTACCAAGGCAAGCAAAGCCCCTTCTGTTCATCATCTTCTACGTCTTATCCTTCTCCCTAGAAGCCTGAGTCCCGTTCTGACCTGGTGAGAAACTGGCTACCCAGGGTGCCTCACAGCTGACCGAGAATTTGAACGGCTGTACTATTAATATTTATATTTATATGTTGTCCTTTATTTTATAATTTATATATACAACAATTCATATATATCAAAAGATCCCAGGGTGATGTACAACATTAAAAGCACATTGCAGAACATCAGTGATAAAAACATAATAATAAAAGCATACTGACAAACAGCCCAGTAATAAAATAGTCATCATAATAACAGTCCTCTTCCCCACACTTTTACAGAACATAGATTATTTAATAGCCATAGACCTGAGTAAAGAGGAATGTTTTTACCTGGGGCCTTAAGACATGTGGCACCAAATGAGGCTCTCCGGGGAGAGCATTCCACAATCGGAGCCACCACAGAAAAGGCCTGTTCTCTTGTTGCCACCCTCCAAACCTCTCTGGGAGGGGGGACATAGAGAAGGGCCTCAGAAGACAAGGGCTGGGTCTGGGTTGGTTTATGTGGGGAGAGGCGGTCCATAAGGTATTGATGTCTTGAGCCATGTGAGGCTTTATAGGTCAACCCCCGCACTTTGAATTGGGCTCAGAAACTAATCGGTCAGTTCAGTTGTGCCAGGATGGGTGTTACATACTGTAGCATGCTGGGTTGTCTCAGTGTTCTTGTTAGCTCACATGAGTGGCTGCTTGGAGGCTCACAGGAATCCTGCTGCTCCCTCTGTGCCATGACTGCTTACAGGACTTCCAGGGGAATTAAATCTAAAGTAACCTTGACGAGTGTTCACATTTCTCTTACAGCCCCCTACGGGTACTGACACTATGGTTAAGTCCGGAGTCAGCACAAACATCAGCACCAAACACCAGTGCATTACTGCTATGAAAGAATATGAAAGCAAATCGCTAGAGGTCAGTCCGTCGTATATCTGTATCTCTGCATGCTGTCCCTGTTTGTTTACATCCTGTCTTGTGGCTCAGACATTGGAGTGCTGCTCTCCTCCCTCTGTAGCAGTGGATGGGGGTGAGCTCTTTGCATTTCAAGTAGAAAGAATGGAGGCAAGGCATTTATGCACATGGTGGAGCACATGCTGAACTGCCACATCACAGTTGTCAGGAGAAACCTGTCGGGCAGGTGTTTTTGGCGCCTGATGCCTACTTTGGCAAAGTTGCATTTTGTTCTTTTTGAGAATGCTGGCCTGTGCCCAGGGACTGTCAACTCCAATATTTTACTGTATCGCTTTTGCCTGAGAAGGTGAGGGGGTAGCAGGTGTGGGGAACAGGCGGTGTCTCATGTGAGACGTCTGTACTCAAGAAATATTCCCTGTTTAGGAGCTTCGTTTGGAAGACTATCAAGCGAACAGGAAAGGTCCCACCAACCCTGTGGGAGCTGGAGCCACGCCAGGTTTGTTTGGCTCATCCACTGCTACCTCCAGCGCAGCCACAGGACTCTTCGGCTCCACCACCACCAACACAGGCTTTTCCTATGGACAGAATAAAACAGGGTTTGGAACCAGTAAGTACTGCTGCTTTGACATGCGCAGTGTGACTCTCTGAGTACTTGTGTGTTTTTTAAATACTGGCTGCTGATTGGTAAGATGCTGTCAAAACTCCACCTGTTCTCTGTATGCTTGTGGGGAAACATGCAAACAGAGCAATCTCCTTTATTGAGCAGATTCTGCCTTGAGGTCCTTGGGACAAGTAAGGAAAAGAAGTGCAAATAAGATAAGTTCTCGGAAAAGGGGGAAGGTGCCCAAGGGAGTTGCTCTGCATGTGATGCAAGTCCCAGGAAGTAGAATGCCACACTTAATAGTGCACAAAAAGTGAGCTATTCAGTTCTTGATTCTGATTTAAGGCAGTACAGTGGTGCCCCGCAAGACGAACGCCTCGCAAGACGGAAAACCCGCTAGACGGAAGGGTTTTCCGTTTTGGAGGCGCTTCGCAAAACGAATTTCCTATGGGCTTGCTTCGCAAGACGGAAATGTCTTGCGAGTTCCTGCGGGGTTTTTCCCCTCCCCCCCCTTTTTCTAAGCCGCTAAGCTGCTTATCCGCTAAGCCGTCAATGGGCTCGCTTTGCAAGATGAAAAAACCGCTAGACGAAGAGACTCGCGGAACGGATTAATTTCGTCTTGCGAGGCACCACTGTATCTTGCCTGATATCATATGTGGTTGGCTGGCATCATTGATTGGAATGGCACTTTGATCAGTCACAGCTGTTTTCTTGCTCTAAAATGGCTCTACCCAAGTCAGCTTTTATTTCTTGGAAACACCTCCCAGCAACACCAATGTTGTTGTTGTTTGTTAAGGCAGCCCTGTTTAGGGAAGCTTTTAATGTTTGATGCATTACTGTATTTTAATATTTTGTTGGAAGCCACCCAGAGTGGCTGGGGAAGCCCAGCCAGATGGGCAGAGCATAAATAATAAATTATTATTATTATTATTATTATTATTATTATTATTATTATTATTATTATTATTATTTATTATTGGTGTTAGTTGCTTCATCTTGTCCAAGACGATCCAAAGCAACTTAGAACCAAACACCTCTGTGCTGCTTCTACTGATGCTTCCTCCTTTGATTGGGAGTTCAGAGTGGTGTATGGTTTGGAAGTTGAAAATTAAAATGACAGGAATTTTTTAAAAGAAAAACACAAAACTCTGAAGCCATAGTCGAATTCCTCCGTCCTTGTTTCTGCTCAAAACAATGCCTAAGTGCATATGAGGAGCTGTGCCATCGGTGTGGTAGCTCCAAATCTATGGAATGCTAGAAATCAGGTGCCATCTCTGCTGAGTTTCAGACACCAAGTTAAAACAGTTTTATTCTCTGATGTTTAAAATTTTGTGTGTCGTATGTTTTTATTTTTTGTAAGTTGCTTTGAGTGCCAGATGTGAAAAGCAGGTTATAATAAAATAAAATGTAGCTGCATCTACTCACCATCATCCTTTGGAACCTATCCTGCCTCTCCCACTGTTGACATTTGGATTGTGAGCTCCTTGAGGGGTATATTCTGTGAAGTCCCAGGGACATGGATGTCTCAAGGTATATATATATAATATGCTTTGGCACTTTGCTTCAGGTACGACAGGTTTTGGAACAGGAACAGGAGGCCTCTTTGGTCCGACTCAACAAACCACCAGCCTCTTCAACAAGCCTTTTGGCCAGGCCACGACTGCACCAAATGCAGGCTTTTCGTTTGGGAACACCAGCACCCTTGGACAACCCAACACAAACACAATGGTAAGGTAGCAAGGACTGTTGTAACAACCTTGGAGTCTTTACTTTCTGCCTAACTCCTGCTTACCTGGTTGTCTTTGATTTCTGCAGCCTTTTACTAAGAACTCTCCAAGGAAATTCTCTTTGCTCAGCCTGTTACTTTTTCTTGTACAGTGCTATTTTATTCTCCAGCTTGCTCCTTAGCACAGCAGGTTGCCTTATTTTGCCATTTTTGTATCTGTTGAATATTTCACCAGCATGCTTTATATTGAGGGTTAAGAGATAAAGGCCTGCCTTGTCACAAGTCAGAGCCATGGTCCATCTAACTGACAACTGGCTCCAGACTCTCCAAGCAGAAGTTCTCTCCAACACAAGATCCTTTAATTGGCGATTTCAACACTTCATATGCAAAGCACATACTTTTCCACTATGAAATGGAGCCATAGCATGCCTCCCAAGTTATGAAATAGTTTATTACCAGCAATATACCTGGTAGGCACGCAAGGAAGCAAGCAAGCACACACTCAAATTATCTTACCTCTCCCAGGAAGAGGGAAGCCTGGAAGCCTGGCAGTCATTTTGGCTTTTCACCGACTTGAATGTCTCTAGGGCAGGCTACTTTGTCAAGTGGTCCACTATCTATCTTTGCTGCTTTCTCTGTTGGGTACAAGCAGAAATGCATAAGCGAGGCAGGGGACCTCTGGTTACAAATGAAATGGAACTGGACAGTCAACTAATTTCAAGTGGCCTTTTCTGTGAAGGCCTCAACCTTTAATAGATGCATCCAGTCACAATGGAAACCCTCTATTGAAGGAGTTTCCCTGTTACGGGCAAAGGATGGCAGGTGTTAGTGGCTTGGAAAGGGAAGTTGGTGAAGCTGTGTGGGGAATGAACTGCTGAGCGGAAGGGATAAGCAATCTTCATAGGCTTTGGGAAATTACTTTTTCCACCAAAGACAACTCGTGGGCGGGCGGGTGTTCAATTTGTTCAGTTTTTTTAGTTCTTTTTAATCTTCCTGTGAGGGGCCACACTGTTTCTTTCCATATGCATGATGGCCACCTTCAGGTGCCTTTCTGCCCAGATCTGAACCTCCATTCAGAAACCATCTGCTATGCACAAATTCAGGCCTCAGTATTTTCCACGACACATGGCTAAAATGAAGGTAGGTTTTCCTGCATGCTTTAATGCTACACTTAGCTGAACCAAATGCAAGCACCTCTCTTCAGCAGCCACAAGCAGAGCCCATATTCCCTTGTGTAAAAATCACCATGGTGCAAAAACAGTAGTCCCACATTTCCAGAACTACTGCTTAGGTTTTTTTTGTTTTTTTTTTTAAGGATAAGTTGTAGCGTATCTTTCTCAAACATCCCCTAATGTTTGCAGGGTTTATTTGGAGCAACACAGCCCTCACAAACGGGAAGCCTTTTTGGAACAGCTACCAATACGAACACTGCTACTGCATTTGGAACTGGGACAGGTCTCTTTGGACAACCCAATACAGGATTTGGTGTTGGTGGCTCGGTATGTCAGCTGGGAGTAATGAGGTCCTCGGGGTGTGGAAGTGGCTTGTTTCTTTTCACTCGTGACACACTTGTGCTCATTGGTGTTCTCCCGGGCAGAAGCGAAGTGCTTTTGCAGGTGCTTTTCCGGTGGTGTTAATTGCAATGTTGGTCAATGGTTAGAAAGGTCCAATAATTTTGGCTTTGAACAGGTCTTGGAAGGTTTTGCAAGAAGCCTTACAATCCTGTAAACTGAGAGCGACTGCCCAGTCTCGGCACTCTGGACCATAATTTAGCAGACGTGACCTGAGTTTCTCAATTGTGTGCACCTGGCTCCCATGACACACTTTTCCTGGTCAACTCAAACTACACTTCTCCTTTGCATCCCCAGTGGGGAACTGCGGTTTAATACCTGTTTCCTAACTAGGGTTTTAAATATCTGCAGATCTTGTTCTTAAACCACAGGTTGAACACAGTTTGGATCTGTGTAGTAAACTGGCGTTAAACCACAACTACTCATTTTTTGATATAACAGGGTTCTGTAGTTCAAGCAACAATGTGAGGGGTGGGGACGTGCCACTCTGACGCTCACTCACTGCTTGCCAAATTGTCACTCTGAATATCAGCTCTTGTGGGTGTCAACTGTAAAACCTCAGCTTTTGCCATTTGGCTGCTCTCCATCAGAGCAATTCTAGGAGGGTCCATGCACATTCCCACGCTGGACTATGAAGTTTCCACATGTTGGGTATTTCCTCCTGATTGACCAGGCAGAGAACATGTGATTCTTAGACTGAATATACGATGCTGTCTCCGGCTTTCTCTCATTTATTTTTGCCCTGCCTCTGTCCACACAGTCAAATCTACTCTCTCTCTCTGCTTTAATTCTACTGCCTTGTGCTCTGTTCCGTCTTCCGTCCTTCAGCCTGGTTCTTTACTACGCCTTGTAGGCACCTGGTGGGACGGAGAGAACCAGTGGGGACACCATTGTATCAGACTCTAGGGAGCACTGGGAAGGGAGTTCTAGAGGTGGCGCTGCTCTGTACATCAACGAGGGCATAGTGGGATTCATCGCCAAGTAGTTTCCCTCCCTCCTCCTACCTTAAGTGCTGGACGGAGGCAGTGCTGGGGGATGAGAGGGAAGGGGGGACTCTTGTATGCTCTTCCCCACCTGCAGCCCTCTTGACTCCCCCTCTTGCCCAGCACTGTGCACTATGCAGCTGTCCTGCGCTGACACCAAACTGCTGCTGTGGACCAGCACAGACGTAGTTCACTAGGGAGAGATATCTGATAATGTGCATTCTGTGGATGGCTGCACATCCTTTCCAAACATTTAAAACACGCTATGATTCTATGTTAACCTTTCTACGATTGGCTGCTAACTGAGAAAAAGCTAATATCCCTTTGTGACCAGGGCGGGGGCTGTGGACAGGGAAAAGAGAAAGAGACCCTGTGACGTTTAGAATGCATATTTCTCCTTCAGTCCCTCTTCAGCAACAAGCCTGCTGGATTTGGAACCACGACAACCAGCGCACCCTCGTTTGGAACAACTACGACTGGGATGTTTGGTAACGGACTAAACAATTGCTTTCCCTTTGGCATAGTCACGTAAAGAGCCTTAAATCTATTGTTGTTGCATTGAGTATAGCACACAGTATGTGGCAGACTAATTTATGTGAGATAATGCTGTTTGTGGGTCTTAAATTCTGTGTCAGCAAGCCGTGCTACATGGCAGGCAGCTGCGAGAGCCCAGGTGCTTCTGGCCTTGCTTTTGGCAAGAGTTTCATTCTGAGGGTCTCTGTCTCTTATACAAGCTTGGAGGCCTTCCTCAGATCCATGGAAAACAAATTCAAAGGCTTTATTCCAAGTCAAACAGTACATTTTCCCTGCCTCTCTGCTGGTGATTGAAGAGGTGTGGGGAGACAGCTGGAGAGAGTTCAGAGAGTTCTCATTCATTCCAGGGGTTATCCTCCTCCAATGTCTTGATGACAGACTTCCCTGGGGAGTGGGGAGTCTGGGAATCATTTGTACCTTCTTGAACAGCAGCTCCTGCTGCAGCTAAAAAGATTCCTGGGTACAGAGGATGATGACGGGAACCTCTCAAATGAATGCTACTTTTGAGTGAAAGGCAACCCCATTTTCTTTCATCCTCTGGAAATGCAAGTGGGTTGTGCGTGCGCTAGTGATGTCAGGCAGACCATGTACTGTGCCTTGCATAATAACAACAATAAGAAGAGTAATAGTAATTTTATTATGTATACAGTGGCCGCTCTGGTTGCGAACGTGATGCACGTTTGCAACCCGCAGTGGCACGTCTGCGCACACGTGGGTTGCTCTTCGGCCCTTCTGCGCATGCGTGACCACCGAAACCCGGAAGTAACCCGTTCCGGTACTTCCAGATTTTGGCAGTCCTTAACCCGAAAAAACGCAAGCAGAAGCGTCTGTAACCTGAGGTGTGACTGTGCCGCCCATTCAACTGGGTGGCCCCAGCCACTTGGGGCAGCTTCCAACAAAATAGTAAAACACATAACAAAGACCTGCATGGAAGAGAGAGAGGCCTGGGTGACAAACACAGCCACTTGCTGTTCTTTACTTGCAGGTTTTGGTGCAAACACCACGGGAAATAGCCTGTTTGGGAACAAGCCTGCAGCTGGGGCTTTGGGCACGGGACTTGGAACAGGATTTGGAACAGGTAAAGAATAGAAAGATGCCACCCTCAGAAGCTGCTTTCCCCCTTCCTCTCTCTGGCAGTTAGCCAGGTTTTTGGTGCCATGATTGGGATTCACTAAACATAACAGCAAGCTTCCACTTTCCTTCCTTCTCTAAACTGCTATTTCCCCCACTCTCACCAAAATCTTGCTGCCTTTATTTCACTGCTGCTTGTGCCGTTCTAGTTATTGAATATGTTGGACGCTCCAGCTAACTTCATGGTGGTTGTCAGAATCAGTATTTTCCAACTCTCTCTCTCACACACACACAAATAGCTCCTGCCCTTATTGTAAAGAGTGACAGACCTATGAGACCTTCAGTTAGCAAAACCACTTCTCCACTATAGAGAAGAATGGTCCGGATTCATAGCGCATATGCTTTACATTCTTGCTCCTAAATTGAATTCTGGCCATTGAGCCAAGCTGGTGGTGAGGAAGGAGAGCAGTTCCTTGGAGCACTAAAAATGATGTCCTCCTTTGAACTGTCTGTAGGGAAGGGAAGGCTGCTTATGCCTGTTTTGCTGCTGGTTGCGCATGTCGACGTTCCACAACCTGCTTTGCTTTCCTTCCTGTAGCCCTGAACGCAGGACAAACTTCGCTGTTTGGGAACACCCAGCCTAAACTAGGGAGTACGCTGGGGACAGGAGCCTTTGGCGCCCCTGGATTTAACACGTCAACAGCTACCCTGGGCTTTGGAGCTCCCCAGCCTGCAGTGGGTAAGTGTCTCGTTAACAAATGAACAGCCTGGACTTAAGTGGAAGAGTAGCCCTGCATGAGGTCACACCAGTTCATTGTCCCTCTGAGCGTTGGACTCCAGCTCCCATCAGTCCATTTCTGTATGGAAAGCCAGCTGCTGTTCTTTGGAATGCTGGAGGCAGCCACACATTTGGCACACATGTGGCTTGGTGGCAAATTCTAAATGGGAATGTATTTCACCAAAGCGTGGCATGTGTTGGAAATGCAGCAAGTGGTTTCCAGGATTATACCTCGCCCTCCCCGGCCAGAATATTGGCGGCTAACACCAATAAAATCACAGTAAAAACATAATACAAAACAAAACAATTTAAAATACAGGTTAAAATGCAGCCTCGTTTTAAAAGTGGCCCATAGATCAAGACCATAAGGGGAGGGAAACATAAGGGCCAGACTGAGTATAAACCAAAGGCCAGGCCGAACAGCTCTTGTCTTGCAGGCCCTGCAGAAAGATGTCAAGTCCCGCAGGGCCCTGGTCTCTTGTGACAGAGCGTTCCACCAAGTCGGGGCCAGTGCTGAAAAGACCCTGGCCCTAGTTAAGACCAATCTAACCACTTTGCGACCTGGGACCTCCAAAATGTTGTCATTTGTGGACCTTAAGGTCCTCCGTGGGGCATACCAGGAGTTAATAGTTCCCAAAAGTGGTTTCCAACTGAATAAGGGACCCAGTTTCTACCTCATATCGCCAAAACCTGAGGGATTAAGAGAGTGGTTTGTAGCTAAACCTATAAGCCCCGCTAACATTTTGTTTTTATTGGATGACTTTTGTCAGTCAGTGCAGTGGATGCATCTTCTAGGGGAGGATAGCACTTTCCCCACTTGGATTACCTTAGGCACCTTCTCTTCTGTCAGCGAGTTGTTACAGCCCCTTGGGGGGATATTGGGCTGATGTCTTCCCCTCTCATTCATTCAGCTTTGACTGACCCAAATGCTTCAGCCGCTCAGCAAGCGATTCTTCAGCAGCACCTCAACAGCTTGACATACTCGCCCTTTGGGGATTCCCCCCTCTTCAGAAACCCGATGTCTGACCCAAAGAAGAAAGAAGAGGTTTGTCATGGGAGAAGGGGACATGGCTGAGAGGGTGACTAGATTATGCCAGGTCGAGAAATGGTCCGAGAAGGCTTTTCTACTTGGGAATCCAGAGCTAAAACTGATTCAGGACAGGCGCCAGAAAGTACTTCTTCACACAGTTCATAATTAACTTACAAACTTGGGTGGAATGAAGTGGGTGAGCAATCAACTCAGGCCTCTTGCAGAAGTGGTCTGTCTCTCCTGCTGTTAGCAGCCTGTTTTTTGGAGAGGGAGAAGGAAAAGGAGGTTGCAGCAAAAGCGGTTGAGAGAATCTGATAGGATAGCCGTCTCAAATTTGCAATTGTGTGTGTGTGTGTGTGTGTGTGTATACAGAGACTGAAGCCAACCAATCCAGCAGCCCAGAAGGCATTGACCACCCCTACTCATTACAAGCTGACTCCTCGCCCTGCGACCAGGGTGCGTCCGAAAGCTTTGCAGACCACGGGCTCCTCTAAATCCCACCTGTTTGATGGCCTGGATGACGATGAGCCAGCCCTGTCGAACGGGGCCTTCATGCCCAAGTAAGTGTTGCCTCTAGACTTCTTTATATGCTAAGGTGGCTTGGGGTGCCTGCAAATCTGAAGTGTGAGGTGTCTGGCAGCTTATCTCGATGGACTTGAACTGTGTTGCATTCTGGCTTTGATCCAGCTCTTGCTGGAGGTAATTGGTACTTAATGATCTTGAACGGAGTAACAAGTACCAATTACGGCCAACGAGAGCTGGATTAAAGCCAGAATGCACGCTTCAGTTGGCGCAGTGGCTCTTCCTGAACTCTTTAACACGATATATAAGGTGGTGGTGCAGCCCACTCTGGGTTAAGGTGAAGCCCAATTATAGGTCACAGCCCACTGGGTAAAGACCACTGGCATCTCTTATCAGTCATCTTTTTCACAGCAAAAAATAGTTCAAAAGGAGCTCTTTAATGCCATTAAGTAATAAGAAAACCACACACACAGCTGGCCCAGCTAAAGCCTCCATTGTCTTGCAGTGGGGGAGAGAAGGGCTTCCACAGTCCAGTTCTGTGGTGTGATGGGGGCTGCAATTAAAAATAAGTTGAACTAAGAAGGGGAGGGGGTAAGGGAGTGAGGCAGCAGTGATTAATTTCTCCTCTTCTTGGTCTCTCTTAGGAAAAGCATTAAGAAGCTAGTTTTGAAGAGTATCAAGGCCAGCAGCCTTTTCTCTCCGACCAACTGTGAAGCGGATGACCTCGCCTCTCCCTCTGAGTACCCAGAGAACGGAGAACGGTATGTCTGCATGGACACCTTAAAAAAAACAGGACCTTGGTCAGGTTTTCCTTTTTGAAGTAAGCGGACTCAGCCTTAAAGGCGCAGCTCCACCTGCAGTTGTTGGGTTTAAACCAGGGGGAAGTCTTCCCTGTTATAGCCTTGGCACCGGGAACGTTGCGTCCCTTGTGTTGCCTGAGTAATGCTCACACTGTGTAACAGGGAGTGCGTGTCCAGGGGAAAGAAAAGACTTTGGTGATCTCACCTGCCACTGAACCCCATATATTTTGACCATACGCGGTTTTGGCTGTTACCTCTGGAATGTAACCTCCATGGAAGCTGAGAGTTGCCTGTACTTATGAAGAGGGGCGGGGGAGCCACCGTTCCTGGAAATCCTGCTCAGCGCTCTCTCTGTCTTCTGAGATCTTGCTGAGTATTGCTCACACCCTTTCAAGTCTATCTTGAGTAGCCTGGACTATCAGAAACTTAATTTATAGCGAAAGCAGAGGATGTTATGGTGCTGTGGGCATGTGCCCTTGGACTGTGGGCATGTGAAATTGGAAAGGGATAAACTCCCAATTCCCTCTGACTCTCCCATACAGAA
The DNA here is from genome assembly GCF_964252035.2 of Podarcis erhardii. Classification (NCBI taxonomy): domain Eukaryota; kingdom Metazoa; phylum Chordata; class Lepidosauria; order Squamata; family Lacertidae; genus Podarcis; species Podarcis erhardii. The sequence continues at coordinate 4,501,875 of NC_138508.1, forward strand.
TAAAGAGAGGGCGCTTGGTCCAGAAAAGTCTACGTTTTCATATAGGAGCTGTCGTGTATTTGGGAAATGCATTTTACTTAAGTTAGAACAATATCCATTTCAAAGCAATTTCACAATGTGCATTTTGAAAGGCGGTGGTGACGTCAGGCTTCCTGTGTGATTCTGCACTGCGATGCCAGAATTGGTTTGGTCTGAGCATGGATCTGTTCCCTTAACAGCTGAAGGTCAATACGCCCAATAAATCCTGCATCAGCTTTCTAACTTCTGGCTCAGCCTTTGCTTTCCATCCATGCAGGAACTCACACTCAAGAAGTTCATTACCAGTTAGATAGCTAGTGTTTATTTTTTATAGCGGTGTGTTTGTATTTCGGTTATGAAGTTTTTTCTTTGGGGCTCACGTGGTGGACCTTAAATGTTGTGGTTTCCTTAGATTCAACTTCCTTTCCCGGTCAGTTGATGAGATCCACCGGCAGGATGGAGAGCAGCAGGAGGAGGACCGTCCTCGTGAAGTCACGAGGTACTACTCCAACCCCATTGCCAAGCCCATCCCACAGACCCCCGAGAACGCCATGCACAAGCACCACAACAACGTGGACGACACCCTCCTCGCCCTGAACTTGCGTCCTCCCCTGCGGAACGGGCTGGAAGGCAGCAGCGAGGATGCCTCCTACCACGAGGAGTCCCTGCAGGAGGACCAGGAAGAGGAGGCGAACGGCATGCACCAGGCTCATCCGGCAGGTGAGGCAGGTGGTTCTTCTGGTGGCCGGGCTCTTCTCCCCCCCCCCCCCCAGAAATGCCCCTAAGCATAGACTGGGAAAAGTAGGAGTTGTGCAGAGGAATTGAGAGGGCGCTGCTTATAATGCACATTGTCATTTGCAGTCCTTCAAACTCTGTCTGGTCATACTTTTCTACCCTTGGATCTCATTCAAGTGGCATTTTCTTCTTTTAAAAAGCAAATCTTGGTGTTTCTATTATTTTCAAACACTGAGTTGGCCTTCTGAAGGTTTTGATGACCTGCGATCCAAGTCGGTGCAGGTTTTGATGCACCAAACGGCTCTAGCAAAAGTCGGCTTGGATTGACGGACCTTTGAGAAAATGGTCTTGTGAATTATCCAAGAATGTGCTTCAGGGTGTAAGGAGCAGGTTTATGTTGTGTCAGACCGGATGTCTGTATAGCTTAGCGCTGCCAACGCTGGCAGTGAGTTTGAACCCAGGTCCTAGTTACTGCTTCTTTGATCTTTCGCTCCTTTCTCCTCTGCCCTGCTCATGTATTGCCTTCCCTAGCATGGCAATACAAGGCCATGCAACTGGATCTTTACCATCAGATTGCACCTGCAGCCTTACCAAAATAAGACCAAAACATTTCTAACCTTGAGGTGTTTCTAGGGATGCTGCAAGATTTGTGGCAGTCATTTTTCATAACTAATTTTAATAGGTACTGATTCACTTTGCAATCTACTGCAGAGGCAGTGTTTGGTTAAGGTTTTCTGGGTGTTCTTCTCCTTAGTCAGTTGTAAATCTAAAGTTCCTTCAGTGAGTCCCTTTATTGCTCCCTTTCATACGTATTATAATCTTGGAGTAGGTACACCTGCATTCTCTGGCTCATTTCTTTGCTGTTCTGGCCTGCAAATGAATCACTGTGCCTGTTGCAGAAATTGCTGAAAGGAGTGACCTTCAACCAGTTTTGGTTCTTTTAGGAATTGTTTTAACCCGAGTCGGCTACTACACCATTCCATCCATGGAAGAATTGGCCAAAATGACAAGCGACAAAGGAGAGTGCATTGTGACAGACTTCACCATTGGCCGAAAAGGTAAGGATGCTTCTCTGCACAAAGACCTTTTCTCCTGAAACTGCCTTTCCCAAAGCCCAGGAAAGTCCCACCTGGATGAAGGTCAAGTAACTGCCTAGCTCAAGAGGAGCAAAATTCAGGCCATTGAAACATGGTTAAAGTACTAGGCATGTCTCTAGGATCACTCAGGCCATTCACACAACAGTTTTCCAGAATCTGCTCTAAAGGTTCCTGTGTGTTGAAAGTCCCTCAAGCTCATGCCCTCATTTTGTCAGGAAGGGTCAGAAGAATTCCCCCTAAGCATTTCAAGTAATCTGGTTGTTGGATATTAGTCCTAGTGGTTGAGTCCCCACAGTCTCTTTCCTCAAGTAATAATAATAATAGCATATTGCAGGGGTCAGCAACCTTTTTCAGCCATAGGCCGATCCACCGTCCCTCAGACCATGTGGGGGGCCGGCCTATATTTTGGAAAAAAATATGAATGAATTCCTATGCCCCACAAATAACCCAGAGATGCATTTTAAATAAAAGCACACATTCTACTCATGTAAAAACACGCTGATTCCCGGACTGTCCGCAGGTTGGATTTAGAAGCCAATTGGGCTGCATCCAGCCCCCTGGCCTTAGGTTGCCTACCTACCCCTGGTATATTGCAACACATGCAGTGTACATGCACTTAAACCCATCAGTTCTTGAATGTGATCACAGTAACAGTACAGATGACAAAGCTGCACACAATGTGCACAAATTAAAAGTTGTTTGGATGCATAAATGACGCTCCGAAGTACATGATTGCAAAACTGGTTGGGGGCTGGTTTAGGTGCGTGTCCCCCATAGACCTTTCTGGGAGTTTCCGCCAGACTCCCGCTGCAGCTTGTGCGCTTCTTGCATAGATTTCTAAGACACTCCCGGCTGTGGTGATTGCGCACACTTGACCAGTGAGCTTCCATAGCTTTGTTGCAGCAGCACTCCGGTTTAAGCTGATGCTGAGATCATAGAATGGTAGAGTTGGAAGGGGCTGTCATCTAATCTGTTCATCTCCTCCCTAGGCTACGGCTCAATCTACTTTGAAGGCGAAGTGAACCTGACTAACTTGAACCTGGATGAGATTGTGCACATCCGTCGGAAAGAAGTGATTGTCTACCCAGATGATGAACAGAAGCCACCCATTGGGAAAGGATTGAACAGGTAAATAGAGACCAACCCAGTGCTGGCTCACGTTCACCGTGAACACGCTAGTTCATCTGTTGGGAGTGTTTGCCTCTCTGGCCTCCCAACCCTCTTTGTTTCTTAACAGGAGAGCTGAGGTCACTTTGGATGGTGTTTGGCCCACTGACAAAACCTCCCGTTGCCTGATAAAGAGCCCAGAACGGCTAACCGAAATGAACTATGAAGGCAGGCTGGAAGCCGTCTCCCGGAAGCAGGGTGCCCAGTTCAAGGAGTACCGCCCTGAAACTGGTTCGTGGGTATTCAAGGTAATAACAGCTGTGTATAAGTAAATGGAACCAGCTTCTATACCAAAGCTTTTTTCTTTCCTTGGCCTGGAAAAATTTAAGGCACAGGCAGGGATAATTGCAAATTTTCACTATTGTTTGCACAAAATTCCAACTGCCCCATTTTGGCGACTCCTCAGAAATACTTCATCTGCAACAGGAATGGGGAGCCTGTGCTGCCTCTCTGCATCCCTACCCCCCGGGATGTTGTCAGACCAGCTCCCATCATCATTAACCATTGGTGCCATTTTTGGCTGCAGCAGATGGGAGCTGGAGCCCAGTATCAACTGCAGACTCCCCATCTCTGGTGTCCCGGTGTCAGGGAAGAGTTAGAAGTTTCCAGTTTCTCAGAGGGAGAAAGCATTCCCCAAGGGGGGAAGGAGAGCAGTGAATCTAATAGAAGAGAGCAGGAGGAACAACAGGGAGGGACCGGCTGTTCCCAGGAAAGGCAAGGGTTCAGTTCTAGCTCAGATTCGGAGGAGGGGAGATACAGGCCAGCTCTAGCCAGGAGGTTAGAAAAAAGTGCGGGAAAGCGAAGGAAAGCCATTTTGAGAGTGGCTGGTCACCGAGAAGCAGAGCTCAAAAGTACAGTGGTGCCCCGCAAGACGAATGCCTCGCAAAACGAAAAACCCGCAAGACGAAAGGGTTTTCCGATTTTTTAGCGGCTTCGCAAGACGAATTTCCCTATGGGCTTGCTTCGCAAAACGAAAGCCCATAGGGAAATCTCCGGGGACAGCGGGGAACCCTCCTCCCACCGCAAGCCCCGGGAAGAGAGGAGAAGCTGCGCGCCTTCCCCTCTGTTCCCGGACCTGTCCTGAAGGCTTGCGGTGGGAGGTCCGGGAACAGAGGAGAAGGCGCGCAGCTTCTCCTCTCTTCCCGGGGCTTGCGGTGGGAGGAGGGTTTTTCCTCCCCACCGCCAACATTCAGAAGGCTGTTCTGAAGGCTGGCGGTGGGAAGAAAAGCCCTTCTCCCGCCTCCAGAAGAGTTCCCCGCAGGGCTCCCCAAGCTGTGAATGTCTGCCGCGCGCGAGGGGCGCTCTGCTTAAGAGCGCCCCTCGTGCGGGGCAGCAGGCTGCTATCCGCAGCTTGGAGAGCCCTGTGGGGAAGTCCGGCAGGGCTCCCCAAGCTGCAGGTATCTGCCCCGCCCGAGGGGCGCTCTGCTTAAGAGCGCCCCTCGTGCGGGGCAGCAGGCTGCTATCTGCAGCTTGGAGAGCCCTGTGGGGAAGTCCGGCAGGGCTCCCCAAGCTGCAGGTGTCTGCCCCGCCCGAGGGGCGCTCTGCTTAAGAGCGCCCCTCGTGCGGGGCAGCAGGCTGCTATCCGCAGCTTGGAGAGCCCTGTGGGGAAGTCCGGCAGGGCTCCCCAAGCTGCAGATGTCTGCCCCACCCGAGGGGCGCTCTGCTTAAGAGCGCCCCTCGTGCGGGGCAGCAGGCTGCTATCCGCAGCTTGGAGAGCCCTGTGGGGAAGTCAGGGCTCCCCAAGCTACAGGTGTCTGCCCCACCCGAGGGGCGCTCTGCTTAAGAGCGCCCCTCGTGCGGGGCAGCAGGCTGCTATCCGCAGCTTGGAGAGCCCTGTGGGGAAGTCAGGGCTCCCCAAGCTGCAGGTGTCTGCCCCACCCGAGGGGCGCTCTGCTTAAGAGCGCCCCTCGTGCGGGGCAGCAGGCTGCTATCCGCAGCTTGGAGAGCCCTGTGGGGAAGTCCTGCAGGGCTCCCCAAGCTGCAGATGTCTGCCCCGGGCGAGGGGCGCTCTGCTTCAGAGCGTCCCTCGCACCCGGCAGCAGGCTGCTATTCGCAGCCTAGGCAGCCCTGCAGGAACTCTTCTGAAGGCTGGCGGCGGGAGAAGGGCTTTTCTTCCCACCGCCAGCCTTCAGAAGGCTGTTCTGAAGCCTGGCGGTGGGGAGAAAAGTCCTCCCCCCCCCACCAGCCTTCAGAAGAGGTCCGGGGAAAGACTGTCCCCGGACCTGGTCTGAAGGCGGTCTCCCTAGGAACGCATTAATTGATTTTCAATGCATTCCTATGGGAAACCGTGCTTCGCAAGACGAAAAACTCGCAAGACGAAAAAACTTGCGGAACGAATTAATTTCGTCTTGCGAGGCACCACTGTATCTGAAAGAAGTGACTCTGAGGAATAATATTTAAGAACTGTTTATAAGATTGTTTTATTAATAATCAATAAAAAGTTATAAAAGAACAAGAAGCGTTCGTGTGGTGATCTGAAGAGGACAACGACCAGGCCTGACACCCAGCCACCAGTATAACTTGACAGGCAGGATATTGTCTTCACTTACTGATGTCCACAAGCTACTAGTTCAGGCCATCACCTATGCTGGCTTTGGTTTCTGTCCAGGTGGCTCACTTCTCAAAATACGGTTTGCAAGATTCTGATGAAGAAGATGAGGAGCACCCATCGAAAGTCGAGGCAAAGAAACAGAAAACGGCTCAAGTGCCCCCGCCAGGCCTGTTGGCGTCTCAGCAGATGGCTCTAGGTGGGAAACCAGCACCTCCTTCCAAGGTAAGGGAAAGAAATATGTGAACTGGAGCCCTTGAAAAAGGGAAGATTGAAATAATTTATTCAGTGGCAGAAGAGGACAAGGTGGGGTGTCTCCAAATGGCTTTGACCAAGTTAAGTGCAGGGGTTCTGCTTTTTCTCACTCCCCACCCTGCCCAAAGCAAAAATTGGCCATGCTCTCCTTGCTGATGATGTAGACAAGAAAAGGCACAAGAGTGTGTGGCTGAAATTCTCTCTTTTTTTCATTTTCTTGCCGCATCATTTTTAGTATTTTCCCCAAATTTTAATGAATCGACCACAAAGCTAGCTGAATTTCTCTTCTGGTCCTGATGATCCAGGATGCTCTTAAGAGGGCAGGTGAGCCGTGTTGCTTGTCTAGAAGCAGCATGTATAGGAAAGGGGTTTTATTTTGGCTCTCCTGTGCTCCAGGAGGAAGGGCAGGATGTAAAACAAAAGGAATAGGTCAGAATTTCAGCAGCTTAGGTTTCCCCAGTTGGCCTCGTTCCCTCTGCCGGCCTGAAGACATTCCCTGGAACTCGGTTTAGTGGAGGAGTCATGATGATGCCAGCCTAACACCGCCTATTGTGACATGGCATTGCCACACTGGTCTCTGTCTCCAGTCCTACATGATACTTGCTTTGCTAGCTCAGCAGCTGCTCTGTTTGAGGCACTCGGACGCATCCAGAACTGGGGTGGGAGGCCTGGACTCTGTTGATCTTTTGTAGCAGAAGTTTATTACACGCTCCGCTGCTTTGGATCTGTATTGCATTGCCTCTTAACTCCTGATGCCTGCAGAGCCCAGATGTTGAGCAGCTTGGGAAGGTTGTGGAATTTGATAGTGACATGGCAGACATCACTCAGGAGCCGGCCCAGGACTTGGTCGCAGAAGAGAGTTTTGCAGAGGAGCAGGAACCAGTGCCAGCTTCTGCACACATTGCATCCTCTCTGGACATCAACCCCCACACATTGCAGGTGAGCCCCTCCTTGTTTGTGTTGCTTGCCTGGTAGGGTCCTCCTTTGGTCTTGGACTCGGACCTCACCACTTGTTCCTATAACCGGGTACACCTGCTGTTCACTCTTTCTGCTCTGAGCCTTCTGTGGCCTGTATCTGTTTGTTTTTATCATGTCACCATGAATTCTCCTTTGCTGTTCTGGCAGGGGCTGATGGGAGTTATAGTTCAGTACATCTAGAAGGCATCAGGTTGACCAAAGCTGCCTTTTCTGGGCAGCAGGACAGATCTTTCTCTCCCCATCCCAAGTGGGACAGATTTGACAGGTGGGCAGGGCTGCCCCCTGACATCACTTTGACACCAGGCCCCGAGCTTTGGATTTCTGACCATCAGGGCTCCAAGTGCAGCATCCCTGGGCTTCTCTTTGAGCATCTGAAAGAAGTGGGTGGGTGTGGTTTGGGGTAGAGGGTCTCACAGGCCAAATTGGACTCTCGGTGAGCCAAAATCGGCCTCCATGCCAGAGCTTCCCCACCCTTGCTGAACATATTTACAAGTCACATGCCGTGACTTTGGACCAGTCAGAAGATGCTGCCCTCAAACTGGGGGTCTCAGAATGTCAGCAACCTAAAAGGTCCATTTACAGTAACTGGACAAAGGTTCCCTTTTAACTCATTGGTTTTATCTCTTGCTTTTAGCATTGTTATGTCAGTGGATATTGAATAAGCACACTAAGGAAAAAACAAAACCTCCAGCTTCTTAAAAGCTCCCTGTAATATATGATGACCTTGTTCTGTACTTGTTTCCAGATCATGAAAGCTTCCTTGCTTGTGGATGAGGAGGACTTGGACCTGATCCTTGACCACGGTTTTGGCAAGCAAGCTGCACCAGTGGACACATCCCAAGACCTCTGTTCCCCCAGACTTCCCATCTCCTCCTTGATGCGTGGACGCAAGAGCCGCCCCTCAGGTACAGTAAGAACCCCGGTCTTTGTGCTGGCGCCAAGAGGGAAACGGTTCTTAAATGCTAAGCTCTGCTTGGGACAGACTTTCTGAGGCTAATCTTAGCACATCGCTGCAAGAGAGTTCCTCTCATTGCTGGGCCTTTGGGACTCTGTTCAACAAAGGGTTAAATTAAAAATAAATCTGTTAATGATACATTTCCAAGACTTTGATGTTTGAATTGTGCTCTGTGAATTTTCCTACTGTGTATGAGCCACTTTTAAGACTTTTTGGGATGGTGTCCAATAAATTAAGTGAAAGAAGTAAGGAAGCATTTTGAGGAGGGTGGGGGGAGAGTAAGCCCCCCTAAGGCACCCCAGGCACTTCAGGGGATGTGATCTGTCATTAAACAGAGCAGTGAGGCCTTTGGGCTTTTCACAACACAAAGTCTCACTGCAGACACCAGTGACCAGTCTGTATAAGTCAGTTTACAAATACAGTGTTCTTTGATGTGTTATTCTGGCTGCTCTAATGTTGAACCAGGGGGAGCATTTGGGATCTATTTAGGAAAAAGCCCACACATTGCAATCAGTTTAGAACAGGTGTGGGCCGGATCCAAGACTCACCAACCCTGAAGAAAACCAGACAGGAGTGTTTGGGATCCCAGAGCAGTGCTGCATGTACCATTTCTGCACATAGACATTAACGCACACGACCCCAGCAAAGTGACATGATCCCACAACCTGAGCAAAGTTCAGGATGAAACCTACGGGGCTCTCATAAGGGTTCCTCACATGTTGCTGTGGAAACTCGAGGTTTCCAGAGTGACAACTAACGCATCATAAGTAACGTCCGTCTTTTCCGTGGAGTCCATAACCCATTCAGCTGCGTGATAAGGTGATGTACACACAGGTCTGAACCAATCATTCATTGAGGATTGTGACTGTAACTTTTGGCCTTGAATGAAGGTCTGGAAGCTTCAGCTTGTTTGAGATGCTGCTGCCTGAGTCCTGACAGGGGCATGAATTGGGGAGCAGTAGGCATGTTGCAACCTTCCCTTAGGCCCACTGGAAGCCAGCGCACTTGCGTCCAGAAGCATGCTTTTGGGTGGGTGGGGTGTTAGAATGGTGATCTGTCAGAAGTCTTGTCTTCCTAATCAAGGCCTTCCTTCTCCTCCTTAGTTGGTGGGCTGCTGCAGTCAAGACTCTCGGGCGCATCTTTACGCGTCCCAACTACTTCCCTCCAAGACAGACGCAGTCCAAGGACTTCCTTGCTGGCCAGCGCTCTTCCTGCCCCGCCTTGGTCCGTCGGTTCTCCGCTGACCGGCGCATTCACAATGCCCAGCCTGGAGCCTGACATGCCGCTGAAAACGGTGGGCGTCCGCAGGCATCCCGAGCTGGTGCCTCTGGAGAAGTCTGTCACCTACGGGAAAGGAAGGCTGCTGAAGGATATGGCCCTCTTCATGGGACGCTCCTTCCGTGTCGGCTGGGGGCCCAACCGGATCCTCGTCCACAGCGGGGAGCAGCTGAGCACATTGAGCGAGCCAGAAGATCTCCGCAACGAATCCATGGAGTATGGATTCTTGCCAACGCCTGTTGCTCCTAAACAGTGAGATGTTACTCTGTTCTTAAGTATCAGTCTTCCAAAGTGTTACGCAGTGAGCTGAGTTATCTGGCTGGCTAGTCTAGTTTGTACTGATGTGGACTTTTGCCACAAAGGCAGAACTAATTTCTTCTTACCTGTTCACCCTAGAGGGTGGGTGGGGAAACCTCATGCCCTTTTCTCAGCCTGCTGCACTTGGTATCTGGAGTTTGGCTGCACTGCAAGACAGTCATTCCTGCCCTGGGTTTTTGTTTACAGTGGTAACTCGGTACTTAATTCGTTCCAGTGGTCTATTCTTAACCTGAAACAGTTCTTAACTCTGAAGCGTGCTTTTGCTAATGGGGCCTCCTGCTGCCACTCCACCGCTGGCGCGCGATTTCCGTTCTTATCCTGGGGCAAAGTTCTTAACCTGAAGCAACCACTTCCTGGTTAGTGGAGTTTGTAACCCGAGGTACCACTGTATTTCCTAAAATTTATGTATTGCTTTGGAGGGGGGGTGTAAGAAAACCCCAAAGCAGACGAGTGCTGGTCTTCTATCAGCAGAGCAGGTTCCCTCTCCCTACCTTGTTCTGAGCTCACTAGCAGCATAACAGAAACCTTTTCCAGGACTGGGCATATTGGTCTCTCCTGGCAGAAATTGCCATCTTCCAATAATATAGAGAGGCAACTCTCTCAGCACAGCACCTTGGCATCACTTGGCTCCTCCAGAAGCAGCAAAGCTTTCTGGTTATAACCGTTGCAAACTGCTGAGTTTGTCACCTTGTCGTCTTTCAGTGCATAGGGGCTGTGTATGATGAATATTTTCTTACTATGGTGCTCCTTTTAAGCTAATGGCTTGGCTGAAATTCTGTGCTGTTTTATCCAATGGATGTTTGTGAATAAACCCACAAAGGGAGAAGCAATGTGGGGTCTTTGAGAAAATGCTTCCCACCACCTACTTAACCCATGCTTAAACTTTTGAAGCTGTGCTTAATTTGTAAGCTTACTTGAGGGCATATTATTTAGAAGGCAGCCTGTGTTTATTTTTAAATAATCAAATATTGCCGTGACAGAGCCACTCATCTCCCTTGATCTGTGTTCCCGATGCCTCTGCAGGCTCTCGGAGTCTCCCTTTAAGGTTCACGTGGAGAAGCTGAGCTTGGAAGGAAAGGCAGCTGACGAGGACCTAGACTCATACCTTGTTCCACTGGAGATCAAGCTGAAGCAGAGCACCGTCCACATGGATGAGCCGTGCCCTTTCCTGACCCCCAACCCTGGCGTAGCTGCTATTCATGAGTATGCCCGGTGGGCAACTGAGACGTCTGCAGACCCAGAAGGAAGGGAAGAAGGTGGGCCCAAAACTGGATGCCAAAGAAAAGGAATTGGGGGGTGGAGGAATTGGAAATGTCAGGTTGAGCTCCTGTCATGTTGGGGGAGGGCTTTTTGAACCAGCTTTTTGAGGAGAGCCTGCTCTGTCCTGTGGCTGTGAAGAGGCAATTCTGCCTTGGCCAGTGGTAGATGGTGCATGCAAGCATTGAGTCACTGCTTAGCATCTTTCCATGCCCCAGTCTCATGTCCCACCATGGGCTCATGCCCCAGCACCTGTTTTAGAGCAGAATCACCGTGGAAGACACAGCGAGGCAGGGCGTTCTGGTAACAGACCGGCCTCCTGCTGTCTCCAGCAGCTGCTGTTGACCTCCCAAGCTGTGGTGCATGGGGAGCGGGTGGGTGCTAGGAACAGAAGAGATTCCTTGGTCTTTCTTGCTATGGATGCAACTTCAAGGGGCCAAAAACTGCAGCCTCTTGGCAGGATCAGGTGTGAGCTTTTGCAGACCCTTGGTGCCTTCATAGAATTGGATTTGGAAGGCCCAAGGTGACTTGGTGGCACTGGGTATTTCTGGCCTCACCTTCATGGTCCAGATCACAGCTGGCCACAAGCAGAGAGAGGCAGGTGATTGACAGAGCAGAGGTAGCAGTGCACAGTCCAGAATTTAAGCTACAGTGTGGGGTAAGGGTGGAATGGCCTTAGGAGCCCCCTGCTGCATGTGTGCGGCTGGGACCCTGTTTGCTGCTGCATTATGGGATAGCACAGGGCAGGCCTGCAGGGTCGTGTGCTGATCTCTCTCTGCCCTCTCGCCAGCTGCAGTGAAAGACTGGTGCTTGGTGTGGACCCTGTGTGAGGCGCTCTGGGGCCACTTGAAGGAGCTGGAGGCCCGCTTGGATGAGCCCACGGAGTACGTCCTTGCTCTGGAGCGCCGGAGAGCCTTCTCCCGCTGGCTGTCGCAAACGGCTGCCGAGCGGATTAAGAACGAGGTCTCGCTCGCCCAAAACGACAGTCCCGCCCAGGCCGTCTTCAGCTACCTTACTGGGAAGCAGATCAGCGAAGCTTGCCGGCTGGCGCAACATTCTGGTAAGAGGGCGGCTTTTCACCTGGAGCCAGGATCTAATAAGGAATCTGCTGGATCCCGTGGGCAGAAATGGTGTACGGCCAGTGCTGCTTAGCAGGTTGCCTGGAGAGGGCGCAGCAGGCAGAATCAGGTGCTTGTCTGTTCCTTGGAAATGGCCAGCGCCAAGAGGAAAGCTCTCCTTTGCCCGCATCTTGACATAAATTTGGCTTCCTTCAGCACAGCAAAGAGCATTGGCCCGAGGAAGTTCTGCCCGCCACCAATGTTGTTTGTTTCTGCAGGGCTGGTAGGAGGGAAATGCAGAGTTCCTTTGTAAACTCTTCACCCCTCATTCTTCTCTGCTTTAGCTGCTCCCTAGAAAAGGATTGGAAGGGGATTTGGGTGTGTCTTCCCAACTAGATCAGCTTCTTGAATTTCTAGGTGAGCAACACCAAAAAAACCCCCCTGCCTTACAACAGGCTTAAATCAACCGATCCTTGCTGATGATATTGAGGGTGGGCTACATGCAGCACTCCCCAAGCAAGAAGCCATCTATCATGTAGCTGGACTTGGTTTTCCTATGGGCAGCTATTTTCTGCCTAAGTCAGTGTGGTACTTCCCCCCCAAAATATGTGCTAGAGCACCAATGTCTGCACTGCTGCCATCTTTTGGCCAAGCAAGCCCGTCCCTGCGTCCAAGTAGTTTACATTTCAGGAGAGGCTGCTCACTGGGGTTTGTGTCTCTTCTGACGTGCTGCTGTTGCATTACAGGGGACCACCGGCTGGCTCTGCTCCTCTCGCAGCTGGCAGGGAGCCAGGATGTCCGGGAGCTCCTTGCCATGCAGCTGGCAGACTGGCATCAGCTCCAGGCGGACTGCTTCATCCAGGAGGAGAGGCTGCACATCTTTGCCCTTTTAGCTGGCAAGCCGGTGAGTTGCGGAGCCTGGGCTCACTTGGCAACCCTGGGCACTGCTTGGCCAGTTGCGTTAAGAGGGTCACATGTACACACAACGCCGTCACCAGGCCAGCGAGCCTCTGTGGGTGTCCCTCTTGCATAGCAAAGCTACTGTGTTGGGCTCTGTGCCTGGCCCACACTGACACTCTGCCTCGGCCCTTTCCCTCACTTCTGCAGGTGTGGCATTTGTCAGAGAGGAGGAGCATCAACATCTGCGCCCATCTGGATTGGAAGCGTTCTCTCGCCATCCACCTCTGGTACCTGCTTCCTTCTACAGCACCTCTTTCCAAGGCCCTCAGCATGTATGAAGCTGCATTCCAGGTAGGCAGAAGTCACAGTCCTGTTTGGCCAGAGGGCCAGCCTTGAGCCCTATCCCTAGAGCTGAGGCACTGCGGCCCTGTTGCTGCCCCCTGAAGGAAGGACAGGATGATGTGCTGTGCTTCTGCTGAGCTCCCTTTGCTCTTTGGCATATGCAGGAACATCACCGATGTTCTAGAACAGACTAAATGTCTGTGTCTAGGTCTGCATCTGGTTTCCCACAAGGGACACCCAGAGACCCCCACCGGAAGCCCATAAGCAGGACGTGAGAGCAGGCCTCCCTCTCCTCCTGCTGCCTCTGATCCTGTGGGGCGGGTACAACTGGCAGCCATTCCCCACCTGTCAAACTTGCCTTGAGGGGAGGGAAGGCGGGAGAGACAAGGATCCAGCTCAGTTTCCAGCTCCCTACCCCAACGTCTCTCTAGTGCCTCCTCGGAACAGGCATACACAGGAGAGAGGCCTTTCCTTCTTCCTGCAGCTGCTTCCCCTCACTCACTGGTATTGTGCTTGCAGGACTCCTCGGAGGGAGAGAAGTATGCTTGTTCTCCGCTGCCTCCGTATCTGGAAGGCTCAGGCTGTGTGATTGAGGAAGGCGATCAACAACACCCACTCCGAGATGTGTGCTTTCACCTGCTAAAGCTGTACAGTGATAGGTAACTCTTCCTGTTTTCCTGCACCTGCTGAAGGCGGACTCTGCTCCGCAGATATTCAGCTCTTGTAAATCTTTTGGTCTTTTAAGGTGACACAAGACCTTTTGCGACAGACTTCACAAGGCTGTCCCTCTGGAATCTCTTTCCTCCTTGTGAACTCAGGCTGCAAATGTGGTGACCTACCAAGAAGATCCTGGTTTCTGCCCACTCTGCGGGGAGGAGCTCCCCAGATATCATTATTGTTTATTAAATTTCTATGCCACCCTGCATACGAGGATAATAGGGTGCTTTACAATATGAAAATACATACCATAACAATACATACCATAGTAACAAATGAAAGCAATAACACACACCCCACACATAGTTTAAAAGACCATAGATGGTTTAATTAGCCAAAGGTCTGGGAGAAGAGGAATGGTAAGCATCCTGCTTAAAAAGTCCCAAATCAATTTACAGCCATCTGGTTGGCCACTGTGAGATAGCTGTGAAATAAGATTGGCCACCAGTCTGGTCCAGCAGGCTCTCCTCGTGTTCTTATGTTCTAAAGTGTTTTTAAAAAGTATGCCTGGTGGGGGAAGGGGGGGGGGACATAAACAGAAAGTTGTGTGCCTGTCAAAACAGCCATGGGATGTACAATACCCCTTTCCCTCCAGTCCTGTATATATTCTGTGGAGGGGGATACTGAAGTCCAGGACCCTAGAAGCTTAACAGTGGGGGGGATTTAGTTTATCTACATTGCTTCTTTGTCATCCCCAGCTTAAGAGTTCTAGTTATGATTCCTCTCCAGTGGATATTGGGCCTAACCCTGGAATGTCTCTATGGCTCATTCAGAATTCAGTATTGGGGCGGAGAGGGAGAGAGGAAGATGCATTGGTGCCAGGGAATGACTTCTGTCTTGCATGTGGCTGTGGGCAGTCCTGCTAGTCCCATGAAAGGTCATTTACCCCCAGAGTGTTTGCCCCGGTTTGCCCTTCAGGCCTGGACTTCCAGACCCTTCTGCTTCCTTGGAGAGTCTTTCGGCGCACAGCACCGTGAACTGGAGTGTGGGCCCCGCTGTGGCCAGCCGGCTCATGCTGTTTCCTTCCTCCCTCGTGTTCCCTTGCAGGTGTTACGATCTCCACCAGCTGCTTGACCCGAAGAGCATAACAGCGGACCCCTTGGACTACCGCCTCAGCTGGCACCTCTGGGAAGTGCTGCGTGCCTTAAACTACACCCACCTCTCAGAGCAGTGCCAGGGAGTGCTGAACGCCAGCTTTGCAGCCCAGCTGGAGAGCGAGGGGCTGTGGGAATGGGCCGTCTTTGTGCTTCTTCACACCCCCAGTGCAAAGTAAGTGTGCAGCCCTCCTTTATCTTGCAGGGCTGTTTAGTGGGTGTGTGGGTTTTATCGGATTTCTTCCCACAGGAGGAGGGAGGTGAATCCTGTCAATGTAGCATCATGCTATTTGAAATGGTGGCATCCTCTTTGGGGTAGAGTATGATCTGCTCTCATTTAACAGCACTGCTATTAATAAAATTGGCCCTGTGGGCTCTGAACATGCACAAGTTTTTAGCAAAACACCCACTGATGTGCTACAAAGTACCGTATTTTTTGCACCATAACACTCACTTTTTTCCTCCTAGAAAGTAAGGGGAAATGTCTCTGCGTGTTATGGAGCGAATGCCTACGGATGACAGGGGGATCTGCTGCAGTCGTGAGCAGAGGATCCATGGTTCCCCTTCCTTCCCTCCTCCGTGATTCGCTTTGAAACAGCAAAGCAGGAGAAGATCCGCTGAGTGGGGAGGAGAGAGGGACAGAGACCCTGCTTGCTTTAAAGGAGCAGAGCGGGAGATGAGAGGAGCCGCTTACACTCCTCCCCACTCAGCTAGCTAAATAGCAGCAAAGTTTTTCAGCGAGCCGGGGAGGAGGGAGAGAAGCAGAGCCTGCTTGCTTCTCCTCTTATACCCCTCTTCTGCATTATTAACAGCATCCTTCTCCACCCACCCCACGCGTGCTCCTTGTCCCTTGAGTGCTTTTCCTTCCCTCCCCACTTAAAACATGGTTACAAAGCACGGATCCACATGGATCCTCAGGATTTTTGGACTGTGTCACCCCAAATTCACCATCAGATCACATAGCATGTCCATGGTTACAGCTTGCACCAAAAAAAACACGCACCCACTGTTGCCTGGGGCCGCAGTGGTGCAAAAACATGGTTACAAAGCATGGATTCACATGGATCCTCAGGATTTTTGCATTGGGCTACCCCAAACCCACCGTCAGATCACATGTCTGTGGCCACAGCATGAACCACAAAAATCATACATCCACTGTTTCGTTTAGAATATTTTTTTCTTGTTTTCCTCCTCTAAAAACTATATGCGTGTTATGGTCGGGTGCATGTTATAGAGCGAAAAATACGGTATTTAAGAACTATTCTCTAAAACATAAGCCTGTTTAACAAAGATTAAAATATTAAAATATTTCGTAATCTTTCAGTGAAATAGAGAAATTAACTTTTCTTCCTTTTGAGTCATATTCTAAGAACTGATTCAAACATGCATGCGCATCATATAAAATTTCTCAGAAGTTAATAACGCAGCTTGATAATACTGACTTAAAATCCGTTGCAGCATTCAAATAATACCAGCAATATCATTCATTAGATATATGATATAATACATTTTGAACTGATTTGAGATGATAGCAATAACATGTATTGGCAGCAAAGAATGGTAATTTGATTTATGGAGTAGATGGGAAGTCGGATTTAAAAGGAAGAGACCATTACAGTTTATGGATTATGAAATGTATATTAATTCTGTATGTAATGCGAGACTGATGATATTCTTATTATGGTGTAATTAGTCTTTTTGTTGTTGAGCAAATAAAATATTGTTGTTGATTTTTTAAAAGAAGTTAATAACGCAGCTGAATATTTGAAGGGACTTGAATAGGACTGTGTCTGAGATTCATCCCATCGGGTGATTGATCAGTCATGGCTCATTCACATGTTCCTTTGATACTACAGTCTTTTATAACTTGCTTACACAATGTTGAGGGCAGCCTTACCCAGCCTGGTGTCCTTCCCCCAAGGGCTTGGAGCTACAGTTCTCTTAAGCTGGAACTTGGAGAGGAACCTGGGGCAGAAGGGGTGGGTGGGTGGCATGATCAGATGAGCCTACAGTTAAGCTGTCCCTCCATCTAGCTTGGGAGAGTCTACTGTGAGTGGCAGACAGTGGTTCTTCCGGGCCTTGGCCAGAGGAAGGACTTTGACAGCTCAGCCGCTGGACAGCCTTTGACAGGAGATGCCTCAGGGGTGGAAGCTCAGACCTCTTTGCAAAACATTTGCTTTGCCACTGAGGACCCAGTAAATTGGGGGCAGGGAGCAGCATTTGGGACCGTTTTCCTGGCTGAATTGTGCGCACAGAGCTATTGCTGTACCCTCCTGCTCTATGCAAGGTCATACAAAGAGCGTTTCTCTTCCCACCAGCGTGCGAGAGAGAGCCGTGCGTGAGCTGCTGAACCGTCACTGCAGGTTGCAGGAGACGCCCGAGTCGTGGAGCAAGGAAGCCTTCCTGATGGAGAGGCTGTGTGTGCCGCCAGAGTGGATCCACGAGGCCAAAGCCGTGAGGGCCAGGATGGAAGGGGACAAGCATAAGGAGGCTCTCTACCTGTTCAGGGCAGGGCACTGGAATCAGTGCCACAGGCTGGTCATCAGGCACTTGGCTTCAGGTAAGGCTTCCTTCCTTCCTTCCTTCTCCCGGGACATGGCGGTAAACAGGGCGTCTAACTGAGTTTTGGACTGTCTTTACCAAAACAAAAAACCTGCAAACACTCAGTAGGATTTTGCCTTGCTTCCTAAAAGGAGGGGGCTTCTATCATTATTACAGTGATACCTCGGGTTAAGAACTTAATTCGTTCTGGAGGTCCGTTCTTAACCTGAAACTGTTCTTAACCTGAGGTACCACTTTAGCTAATGGGGCCTCCTGCTGCCGCCGCACAATTTCTGTTCTCATCCTGAAGCAAAGTTCTTAACCCGAGGTACTGTTTCTGGGTTAGTGGAGCCTGTAACCTTTAGCTTCTGTAACCGGAAGCGTCTGTAACCCAAGGTACTACTGTATTTATTAAATTTGTACGCTGCCCTTCGGTGGTTCACAACATAAATATACAAAATGAAAATATGAAATGCATAATTAAGCAAAGGCAGTTCAATAACCCCCTCCCTCACAAAAACCATAGAATGTTATTCAACATAGGGGATAAAATTGAACCCTGAGGAACCCACACTGAAGGCTCCACGGGGCTGAAGAGCACTCCCCAAGCATCACCCTCTGGAAATAACTACCCAGATAGGACCAGAAGCACCGCAAAGCGGTGCCACCCACCCATAACTCTTGACGGCTGCTCCAGAAGGTTCCATAGTCATTGGCATCAAAAGCTGTTGAGAGATTGAGGAGAATTAACAGAGACCCATTTCCCCTGTCTCATTCCCAACAGGTCATCATACAGGATGACCAAAGCAGTTTCTGTGCCAATTTAAAGGGCTCTGGAAAATCAGTTTGGGAGTCCTCAACATCGCCTCTGAGACTAGTTCTATCAACTGAGGCAGTGAGATCTCTGGGCAGTGAGGCAGGTGGTAAACCAGCAGAATCCCTAATTTGTCCCAGTTGCCCAAAGCCAAGGACACACACTCTAGATTCCACCCCTCCTTACAAATTGAACAGACACCCTCAGGAGGCGAAGGTGCCCTCTCCTAGTGGTGTTTCTTCTTCCTGGTCACAGCTTCAGAATGCCACGTGTCCCATTCTTGGCGTAGATGTTGCCCACATCTGAAAGTCGTGTCAATTTCAACATCTATGCCTGCCTTCTGGCAAGTTGCTGTTTTACCAAACGTTCTGCCAGGCACAGTAGTGTTGAAGTTCTCTTATTTGTTCATCACTTGCTGTTTCCCTCTTTCAGATGCCATTATTAACGAAAACTACACCTATCTGAAAGGGTTCTTGGAAGACCTGTCTGCTCCAGAGCGCAGCACCCTCATCCAGGATTGGGACACCGCAGGGCTGGTTTTCTTAGACTACATCCGGATCATTGAGATGCTTGACAGGATTCAGCAGGTGACACACTCAGGACGAGGATGGTGTCATTGCAATTGTACCCCTCCTTTTTCTCCCAAGGAACTCCCAGGGCTTTGCGCGCTTCTCCCTTATTTAATCCTCACAACGGCCCTGTGAGGAAGAGGAGGCTGAGAGGCAGTGACTGGCCCAAGGTCACCCCAGGAGCGCCATGGCTGCATGGCGACATGAACCCCAAGCTCCCAGGTTCTAGTCCAATACTCTAACCACCACACCAGACTGTTGCATCCTGCCTGCTCCCTTACAGAGAGCACTCTTGGGAATTTTCCTCTTCCCAGTCACACGCTGATCGAGCCTGATGTGTGTATTCAGGGAAAGCTACACTGCGTGCCCCTGTTGAAGCTAGTTCAAAATATAGGGAGTAATGCATGAGAAGGCAAACTAAGGCCCGGCGGCCGGATCTGGCCCAATCGCCTTCTAAATCCTGCCCGCGGACGGTCTGGGAATCGGTGTGTTTTCACATGAGTAGAATGAGCCCTTTTATTTAAAATGCACCTCTGGGTTAGAAAAATTAGAATATCATGGAAAAGTTCATTTATTTCAGTAACTCAACTTAAAAGATGAAACTAATATATGAGATAGACTCCTGACATGCAAAGTGAGATATGTCAAGCCTTGATTTGTTATAATTGTGATGATCATGGCATACAGCTGATGAAAACCCCAAATTAACAATCTCAGAAAATTAGAATATTAAATGAAATCAGCAAAACAAGGATTGCAAATAGAGCAAGACTGGACCTCTGAGAAGCAGAAGCATATCTCACTTTGCATGTTATCTCATATATTAGTTTCACCTTTAAAGTTGAATTAGTGAAATAAACTTTTCCACGATATTCTAATTTTTCGAGTTTTACCTGTAGTCTGGCTCCCCACAAGGTCTGAGGGACAGTGGACCGGCCCCCTGTTGAAAAAGTTTGCTGACCCCTGGAGTAAAGCATCTGAATGTTCCTGTGTTGAGACATTCCCTGCAGGTGAAAAATAAATCAGCTAGCATGCCAAGGAAAAAATGTTCCTTTGGACGTGCTGGTTTTCTACTGGCAGGGAGATGGGCTTACCAAGGGAGGGTGTGGCCTGTCGAAATCTCTGCTACGACCGAGCTCCTCATCCGGTCAAGCCTTTGGAATCTCCTCCGACGATGATTAACGACCTGAGCCTTTGATAAGGCTCCAGGCACATTCTCCATTCAGCAGAGTATCAAAGCAGCAGAAGAGAAATTTGAGCTACATTGCTAGGTTTTATTTCTAACTACGCAGACAGAAAAGAAATATACATGCTCTCTCTGTGAAAGGCAGAGAGCAACTGGAAAACAAAAGGAACAGGAAACCAGTAACATCACATCCGTCTCCTGTCTTCCGTGAGACTTCCAACAGCCTGGAATCTCTGGAATGCAAAACAGAGTCTTGTGACTCCAAGCACTGCACAGTGGCACAAACAGAAACCAACATGGCCATGCAGCTGATGTATGGGGGTCTATCCATTTTCTGTGCTCTTCCCACAAGGAGAGGAGAAGGAGATAGCCCTCTTTTTTCTTAGGCTCTAGTGCCCCGCCATGAGCATGGACACTTAAATGCTGCAAAAGGTGATTCAGAGGCTGAGACCTGCCTGCTCACTGTGTCTGCTAGCTTGGGGGTGGGGGAGTGAGGGGAAACTGCCAGGACTCCCCAGGTGCATGAAGCTCAGCTTCCCATTCCAGGAATTTCTGGGAGGGAGAAGAGCTTCAGGTGGCTTCACTGGGCCGGGGGCTGTTTGAATAGTAATGGTGGCCATCGGCTGCACCATTGCGAACACTTGCCTTGAGATTAGGAGAGGAAATCTGCCCCGTGGAAATTCTGCTGGAAGCCTGGCATGAGACATTTTAATAATGAGAAAAATCCCCAGCGGGGCCGTTGTCACCCCAGTGAGTGACGCTTCTCCTTTCTCCTGGATTTGCTTTTCAGCTGGATTGCTCTGGGTACGAACTGGAGGAGCTGCACACTAAAGTGACGTCGCTTTGCAACAGGATAGAGCTGCTCCAGTGCCGCAATGCCAAGGATAGGCTGGCTCAGTCTGGTAAGGCTGTGGGCACGCTGTTTCCTATAATAATAATAATAATAATAATAATAATAATAATAATAATAAATTCTCTTCTGCAATGTGGCTCTGAATCTTCATGGCCACTATCGTGTAAAATGCAGCACCTGGAGGCTTTTGTGGTGTGGAGTTTAGGTGACACCACAAGTCCATTTTGGTGGTTTGCAGTTGCCTTGTGGAACAACGCAGGGCACAGGGCATGTTGCAAAATGTGGGTTTTATTGTAGTAGTAGTAGTAGTAGTAGTAATAATAATAATATAATTTATTTGTACCCCGCCCATCTGACTGGGTTTCCCCAGCCACTCTGGGCGGCTCCCAACAAAGATTAAAAATACATCAAAATGTCACATATTAAAAACTTCCCTGAACAGGGCTGCCTTCAGATGTTTTCTAAATGTCAGGTAGTTGTTTATCTCTGACATCTAGTGGGAGAGCGTTCCACAAGGAGGGTGCCACTACCGAGAAGGCCCTCTGCCTGGTTCCCTGTAACTTGGCTTCTCACAGCGAGGGAACTGCCAGAAGGCCCATGGTGCTGGACCTCAGTGTCCGGGTAGAATGATGGGGGTGGAGATGCTCCTTCAGGTATACTGTTACTGTTCCTTTATTTATTTCATTTATGAATCCCTTCCCATGAAGCGTTTCCAAATAGCAAATGATTGCGGATATAAAAACAGTTTAAGCAATTACCTCTGCAAAACCAACTTCAAGTAATTTCAGAGGCTGGAGGCTTTCCTCATTTTCAAAAAGCCAGTGCCTGCCTGATGCCTTTGGCTGGGACGGGACGATATGGGATTGGGGGGGCAACTCCCATCTCTTGCGGGGGCGCAATTAGTGCCAGTGCCGTCCGTTAAGAGTTTGGGTGTAATCTTCGACACCTCCCTTTCCATGGAGGCGCAGATTGCAACTATAACAAAGGCGGCATTTTTCCATCTTTGCCAAGCTAAGCAGGTGGCTCCTTATCTCTTTCGCCCTGACCTAGCCACTGTGATCCACGCGACGGTCACCTCCAGACTGGATTATTTTAACTTTCTCTACGTGGGGCTGCCCTTGAGACTGACCCAGAAATTCCAGCGGGTGCAGAATGCCTTACGGCATCCTCGCTGCAAGATCACATTCACCCGGTGCTATACCAGCTGCACTGGCTCCCGGTGGAGTATAGGATCAGGTTTAAGGTGCTGGTTTTAACCTTCAAAGCCCTATATGGCCTAGGACCCTCCTACCTACGGGACTGCCTCTTCTGGTATGTCCCACAGAGGAACTTACGATCTTCAAACAAAAACATCACCTTCAGAACGAATTAAGTGACCCAAGGTACCACTGTAATGGAATACTGTATGGTATAGTTTTTTATAAAATATGCAGGGATTTATGATATGTAAAATGAATCATGGAAAGAGAAGAAGGGAAGTCATTGATATTTTAAGGATGTACGAATGAGTATTTTAAATTGGAAAACAGAAAATTTAATAAAAAGTTACATTAGGTCAGCCAAGAGCACACCATAGACTAGACCAGTCGTGTCTGGTAAATGCAAGGGCTTCTCTCGCTGGAGGTCCAATCCCCTGGGAAATTGGTGTAACAAGCTCAACTGTAAATACTTTTCAAAGCTCTTTGATACGTTCATTCGCTCAAGCCTTCGCTGATTTGCCCATTTCTCGCACCCAGAAATGGCCAAGCGCATTGTGGACATCCTGCGCGTGGTTTTGAGCCTGCAGCACCCTCCGGACTCCGCCTCGGACTCCACCCCGGACGTGCAGAGAGTGCCGCTGCGCCTGCTCGCCCCCCACATTGGCCGCCTCCCCATGCCCGAGGACTACGTGCTGGAGGAGCTGCGTAGCCTCACCCGGGGCTACCTGCAGGAACTGACGGTGGTGGCGCAATGAGGGCAGCTTGCCTCCTCGCCTGGACGTAGCTGCCCTCTCTGAAAGATTCGTCTGCCCTTTGGCCCCAGGGCCCAGGAGTGTAGGCAGCCCCCTTTCTGCGCAACTCCTTCCCACCCCGGGGTGCTGCGCAGCCACCACAGGGGGCAAAGTGCAGAGACTGGGCTCTGGTGTTGGGACACCTCCCCTCCCACCCCCGCTTTCTAGTGTTAATAAAGCCTTTGCCGCAGCAGAAGCCAGCTGTGGGGGTCACTGGACCTGTGGCGGGCAGAGAGCAAGGCACCTTACAGATGGCACAAAAAAATCAGTGTGTGTGTGTGTGTGAGTATGTATACAGTCAAATCTCCATTTCAACTGAGCTCTGGTCAGCGTTCGTTTGGGTTTTTTGGAGGGGGTGGGGGCTTTGAGTGTGTCCTGCGCTGCTGGGTTTGGACAAGCGGAGTCAACCCTGCTGCCCGTGTGCCTTATGGGGCTGAGTCAGATCTGGGTTGTGCTGCCTGGCCTCTGCAAAGAAGGGAGGGAGGTGGAGGCACAGCCAGGTTTGGTCTGGAAATGACACCGTTGGCTGATCCTTTCCGGTGGGGGGGCGGGAAATCCCTCAGTGACGTCAGCTTCCTGGCATCCTGTCTTGGGGTGGCACAAATGGCACCCCAGAGTGCTTCTGATCCTTGCAGGGGGCTGGCAGGTTCCCCTCCTTCTGACAGCCTGGCTTTGGGAGTCTGGCTTGAGTCTTCAAGCTGAGCTGCGCCTGTTCTTCATGCCGAATCCCTTTGCAAGAAGTGCTGGGGAGGGGGGGGACGCAACCTGATTTTAGGTTTTGTGCTGGGGGGGCGGAGGGGGGGGTAATGGCTCAAACCAATCAGTTCAAGGTGGTCATGTTGAATGTGTTTGCCATGTGGTTTCATCATACCGCCGAAAAGGAATTCCAGATGCGGAGCTGGTGAGCTGGCTGGCAGCCTCCAGGGCCCTGGGGTGGACAGTCTGCCCGAATCTCATAGGGCAGGGTGAGGCCTGGTGTGGGAGCTGCCCCTGCAGCCAGTTGTGTCGGACCCCTGGAGGCAGTGCGTGTCTGCGTGTGCGTGTATGTATTGGGGGGGGGGGATGCCAGCAAAGTGGTGACGCATGAAGATTATGTAAAGGTTTTTATTAAAAACTATAAATAAATGATCCAGATTATTTTCTTGTCTGTTTTTCTGGAAATACCTTTATAAGAAAATAAAAAAAGTTTATAGCATTTTCCTGATTGCCTCTCTTTTTTCCCTTCCCTGCCCCTCTTTTAAGAATCAAATGGCTCAACCTCAGACTTGGGTCTCTATTGTATCCAGGGGGCAGTGTTCAGTTCCGGGATGTGTGTGTCCCTCTTTAGGAGGAAAGGTGCAGGCACAAGAGTTGGGTGCGAGGGGAGCTGTGTTATTCCTCCACCATCCAAGGTGCTACGCTCTGTATACGTTCCTGGGCATCATGAGTGGCGAAGGAGCTGCTTCCCTCAGGCCTTGCTTGCACGCTTTCCCCTCCCATCAAACACTGTGACTGGAGAGGGTTGGGTGAGATTCTGGCCCGGGATTGGAAACCAGAGCTCTTGATGAGCAAAGTCCAGCTCTCCTCCCCACCCTGGCATTCTCCTTATATGGTGCAAGAAATATTTGCAACACTTTGAAGACTGGCGGTCTTTTTCAGAGACCATTTTGTAACTGACCCACTCTATAGCTGCCTCACCTCAAGTCTGGATTTGGTACAAATCATCCCAATCCAGTTCCGGATTCAGAGAAATTGGTTGCATTGCCCCAACTGAACAGGATCATAGAATTGCAGGGTTGGAAGGGAGCCTAAGGGTCATCTAGCCCAACCCCCTGCAATGCAGGAATCATTTGCCCAACGTGGGGCTTGAACCCACAACCTTGAGATTTAAGAGTCTCGTGCTCTACTGACTGAGCTATATGGCCTTCAGCTGGACACAACAGGACCTTACGTTTTCATGATGGTTATGCTCTAGCTCCTCAATCAAAAGCATCACTTACTACCACTTGCTGGGAGAATCATAGTGTGGGAATGTTGAAGGTGGCAGGAGAGGATATATTGATTATTAATATCCTTCCTAACTTGCGCTAGCAAGTTTCATTCCCCCTTTTTTACACAGTGGAAACTGGTTGCAAACTCGTGTGAGTTTCTTAAGTCAATAAGCAATTCAGTCTGGCTTGTCCAGATTGAAATGTGTTCTAATATGTTCCTGGTAAGACCCCTTGAATCCCTCCTAAAACAATAAAGACACCAGAGTCTTACTGATAAGTAACAAAAAGTACAGTGGTACCTCTGGTTACAGATGCTTCAGGTTACAGACTCCACTAACCCAGAAATAGTACCTCGGCTTAAGAACTTTGCTTCAGGATGAGAACAGAAATTGTGCGGCGGCAGCAGGAGGCCCCATTAGCTAAAGTGGTGCTTCAGGTTAAGAACAGTTTCAGGTTAAGAACGGACCTCCGGAACAAATTAAGTACTTAACCCGAGATACCACTGTAGTTTTACTAAGGATCAGGCAGAGCACAGAGTGATCCCTGAAGGCAGGCTTTGGGCTTAAACTTATGAACATGTACAAACAGTTTACCCCATATGGGAGATTACCTGGGGGACTGCTTGGCTGGCAGCCAGCATTTCAGTCCGGGAAGTTCGCAGGACGAAAAGGGAAGATGGAAGAGTAGAGAGGTGGCAGTGTGACTAGAGCATGGGTCAGTGAACTTTTTCAGCAGGGGGCCAGTCCACTGTCCCTCAGACCTTGGGGGGGGGGGCGCACTATATTTTGAAGGAAAAAGAATGAATGGCTTCCTATGCCCGAAAAAAATAACCCAGAGATGCAGTTTAAATAAAAGCACACATACTCATGTAAAAACACGCTGATTCCCAGACCGTCCGCGGGCCGGATTTAGAAGGCAGTTGGGCCAGATGCGGCCCCCTGGCCTTAGTTTGCTTACCCATGGACTAGAGCTTTTGTTAGGTCAGGTAAGGTCATGCCCACCTACTGGTCACATGCAAGGAAGGATGCTCCAGGCCAGGAGGAACAGGAAGTTCAACTGGCTGGACCAAACTTTCCTTTGCATGTCCACTCTAGCAAAACAAGGGCTGTTGTACTCCCAGCTGGAAGGCACTAAGGCTGGGTGATATATCCATAACAAGTTTCTTAATTTTTGACATGGCATTATATTGCGAATCATGATGTGTTTGCGTGCGCAAAAATCACAATGTGGCAAAAAAAACCAGCCAGCCTCTACATAAGGGTAAAGGGGCCCCTGACTGTTAGGTCCAGTCGCAGACGACTGGGGTTGCGACACTCATCTCGCTTTACTGGCCGAGGGAGCTGGCGTACAGCTTCTGGGTCATGTGGCCAGCAGGACTAAGCCGCTTCTGACGAACCAGAGCAGCGCATGGAAACGCCGTTTACCTTCCCGCCGGAGTGGTACCTATTTATCTACTTGAACTTTGACGTGCTTTCGAACTGCTAGGTGGGCAGGAGCAGGGACTGAGCAACGGGAGCTCACCCCATCGTGGGGATTCGAACCGCCAACCTTCTGATCGGCAAGTCCTAGGCTCTGCGGTTTAGACCACAGCGCCACCCGCGTCCCTTAGCCTCTACATAGCTCCGCCCTTATTTCAGACATCGTGACACATCAGTGTATTTCGCTGTTTAGCTGGTGATATATCGCAAGGTTGAAAACCAGATATCACTCGGCCCAAGAAATGACTCCAGGGGTCATAAAGTTCAACCCCCTGAAATGTAGGGAGAGAGCTACTTTCCTTCCACATGGTGCCTGGGGGCTTCCCAGAAGAGGCCCTTGTGGCAGAGGCAGACCTAGGGGTTTCAGATTTCAGCACCACCATGTGCCTCGCCAAAACTCGGCACCTCCCCACCTCTCTCGCTCCATTCTGAATAATAGTCGCAGCAGCGCCCCCAAGGCTCCCTGCCCAGTGTGACGGAACCAGTCATGCTCCCCTAAATCCGCCTCTTACTGCGGGAAATGGGGACGCTGGACCAGATAGACCCCTTGGGTCTCATCCGGCGCTCTGGTTGTGGGCACAGTCCAGCGGCCCACAGTTTTCAGAGGAGTCGCTCTGCCAGTCTGCTGGGACTTAAGACATCCTGAAGACTTCCTTCTATAATTGTCACCTGGCTTCTGCAGTGAGTGCCGAAAGACTGGATTTTTGTGGAATGCCAAACGACCACCAAGCTGATGCTGTACACCTGAGATTCCAGGATGATTGTACACATTCGGAAACGAAAGTTTCCTTTTGTTTCGCGAATGGCACAGTTTGCTTTAACCAGCCGGCACTGGCAAGGCCTTTGTGCCCCTTTCTTCTAGACGACTGCAGTCTAAAACAGGCTGATGTGCAAAACCCAAACTCACCTTGACCTGCTGTGTCTCTGCTGCCTTAACACACACACACACACACACAACTCCTTAGGTTGGCTGTGCAGGGCGGATCTTTTGCCAGAGGTTTATTTGCAACCTCCGAGGCTGCTCCTTCCACCTGATGTCACCTACAACCGGCTGGCCGGCTGCTTTTTTTTCCACTCTAGGTAAGGAAAATCCATCGGTGGCTGTCAAAGAAAAGACAGGCTGAGTTGCACAGCGCAGAGTTTACACGCACTGGACCTTCCACAGGCGAAAAGGGTTCCTCTGGATTGCCTCCTCTGTCTTCTCCTCGCTGACTTGTGCAGCCATGCTCTCCGGGTGACTTAAAGCCCTTCTTCCAGCTGCTTCTGAGATTCGCCACCTCCCACCCCCCAAGTTCACCTTGGCAAGGGTGAAGATGTCTCCGAATCCTTGGATGGGCACCTTCCTCCTGTCTGCCTCTTTGCTGGGTCTGCTCTTGGCTCCAGGTAAGACTTTCAAAAGGCTTTGCACCTCTCCTTTATGGTGCCTTGATTTCTTCTTTGCTTCTTATTAGCGGAAAGGGGCCACGCAAATATGGTGCTAGGAAATTATTCTGCTTTCCCTCTTTCTCTGACGCTTGCTTGAAGGACTTTTGCTCGTAAGCAAAAGGCTGCTTCCTCCTGGAATTTTGCAAGCCTTCGATCAAGCAGCTGCCCCCCTGTCCCCCCTCCCGGGCCAGCTGCAGATTCTAAGGTTTCGCATTTGACCTCCCACCTGGGAGAGAATTCTACCTGCTCCTCCTCACGACCCGTGCGTTTGTCTTTGCCATTCGTTTCATACTTGGGAAAAGAGTTGTTTTCACGGCGGGGAGGTTTGTCCTAACAGCTCCATAGAAACTTGGCCCCGGAGAGTTTGCGTCCTGGAGTTGCCATCAGCTAAATTGCAATTCAATCGCCCTCTTGCGAGGAAATGCAGGCCAGGCTGCGCTTTGGAAATGCAGCTGGTTAGGGACTGGAAATGTGTGTGTCTTGATCTGTAAGCGAACCTTGCAAGATGTCAATAGACGCGCCTGCCAGGGAAATGGGACACCCGTCATTAAACTTTCAAACCGAGGAAAGGACGGATCTTGCAACATTCCCTGCCTGTTAGGAGCTTTAAAACCGGAGGAAGAGACAGGTGCCGACAGGGGAGAGCCGGTGGGGTCCAAGTAATGTAGGTGGCTCCATCTGGCGAAGAGAGAGAAGGTCTGGGTTCAAATTCTGCCTTCGCATGGACTGGCTAAGGAACCCTGGGCAAATTTAGCTGCAATTTCTGTATTGCAGGGAGTTGGACTAGATGGCCCCTGGGTCCCCTCCAATGCTACCTTTCAATGATTCTAAATCACTCTCCCAGCCTCGGTTTCCCTGCTTGTAAAATGGCTAGAGAGGCGTAACTGTCCTTTTACAAGTGGCACGATGGGCACTTCAGGCTAGCTCCACTGTGTTGGAAGGAGGCAGAGCATGCCTTCTGTGGGTGAGAGGCAGCGGGGCGTAGTGGTTAGAGTGTTGGACTAGGCCCTGGGTTCAAATCCCCACACTGGGCCACAAACCTCTCTGGGTATGACCCTGGGCCAGTCCCTCTCCCTCTCAGCCTAGTCTACCTCTCAGGGTCATTGCTGGGGTTAAACGAGGACAGGGAGAACCATGTTCACCACCTTGAGTTCCTGGGAGGAAGAGGTGGAATATAAATGCAAATAATAATAATAATAATAATAATAATAATAATAATAATAATACTGACTGCTGACTGGGACTACTTCAGACTGCCCTCGGCTGACCTCTCACTCGGGAAGTCTTGGCTGCAGCACAGGAAGGAAGAGATCCTCTTTGCACATGTTGTGGAACGAACGGCGTGTTCACAGGGCTTCCATGTGGGGAGTCTGTCTTTGCACCCATGTGCAATGCCTTAACCCTGCAAGGCACCGCGGAGGGGCACTTGCAACTGCTCAGAAGAGCCCCCTTGGACAAACGGCCCTTTCGGAGCTGCTCCTCTGCGGGATTCTGCCTGGGGACAGAGCTGCGAATGTGACCCCCGTGCTTGGTGAGCGGAAGAACTCCAGAGCAGGTGGCCTGTGGAGGCTTGCCGCACTGCGCCTGAATGTGCGGAGGGTGTGTATGTGTGTCCCCATTGGCCCTGGAGAGGGACAAGACCCTAGCGATCCCAACCCCCCCTCCCTCCAACGGCAAGCCTGTGTCCGACTCTGGAGGGCTGCCCCATGGAAGATGGAGCCAGTTTGTTTTCTGATGGACTCAAAGAAAGGAGATCCCGGCTAAACACCAAGAAGAACTTTCTGGTGGCAAGAGCTGTTCCACAGTGGAATGGACACCCTTGGAATGTGGCAGGCTCTCCTTCCTTGGGGGTTTTTAAGCAGAGGATGGGGGGGGCATTTGTCACATGAAAATTGTCCATGGGGAGAGGACCATTTTTCTACCATTCTCGTAGCGCAGAACTCGTGGGCGTCCAATGAAGCTCAACGTGGGAAGATTCAGGACTGATAAAAAGCAAGTCCTTCTTCCTGCATCACAGAGTTAATCTGTGGAACTCCCTCCTGTTGCAGGAGTTTATGTATAGGTTGGAGGGGGGTTTGCCCCTCCAGCAGATATCATGCACATGCAGCCCACTACCAAAACCAGCACAATCACTTTTGTGACTTTTGTGATTTGACCCCACAAACCACTTCATCACAGTTTCTTCCTATCTATTCAAATTGCCTTTGCTGCACGATACCAAATGTAAGAATTCACTGATCAATGTATCTATGTACCGGCTCACTGGGAAAACTTCAGAAATGCATATAGACATGTGAGCTCAGCTACTCAGCAGCCCCTCTGCCTGAGTGATCATTCCTGGTATCCTGATACTTGAGTGCCGGACAGGTGGCCATTCCGGAAATAACAAACCCAGATGAAGACAAAAGGGTGTGATTAACTTGGCTGGGAAACAGGGAAATGTAAATATCTCTTTTGTTACACTTGATGGGTGTTTGGTGGAGGGCAAGGAGAACCCTGGGGCAGGGTCCAGGAAGCTCAGATTCCTGCCACCAGACCTCCCCTTTCATGATGTAACCATGATGTATGAGTGATGTAGTTTGGGGGTGTGTAACATGGGGATTAAAGGTAAAGGGACCCCTGACCATTAGGTCCAGTCGTGGCCGACTCTGGGGTTGCGGCGCTCATCTTGCTTTATTGGCAGAGGGAGCAGGCATACAGCTTCCGGGTCATGTGGCCGGCATGACTAAGCCGCTTCTGGCGAACCAGAGCAGCATACAGAAATGCCGTTTACCTTCCCACCAGAGTGGTACCTATTTATCTACTTGCACTTTGACGTGCTTTTGAACTGCTAGGTGGGCAGTAGCAGGGACCGAGCAACAGGAGCTCACCCCGTCACGGGGATTCGAACCGCGACCTTCTGATCGGCAAGCCCTAGGCTCTGTGGTTTAACCCACAGCGCCACCCGCGTCCCTAACATGGGGATTAGCAGCTAATAAAAGTTTGGGGGCTCTTTTGTTCGGGGCTTCCATCTTGTTCCACCTGGTGGGAGGTGGGAGTCCTGTCGCGACAGTCTTCAATCAAGACCAAGCCTACTGGCTGCTGTTTTGCTCTGGTATTCCTGCCTGGTGTCCTTGTTTTTTTGTCCAAGGGAGCCCTCAGATTTCTCCGTTAACACTCCCACAGGAGGCAGCGATGGCCATCAACGGAGAGGCAACTTTTGGCACCCCCACCCCCAAAACCACACTCCAAAAGTCAGGAATTTACTGTGCTGTGAAATATACTTCCAGCAGGGATGTAGCAAGCACCATCCCTTTCAAGTTCATCAGTTTTGTTGAGTGAAATAAATGAAATAGCTCAGTTGGGATAGCTCAGCTGGTAGAGCAGGAGACTCTTAAACTCAGGGTTGGGGGTTCAAGCCCCAGGTTGGGCATGTTGGAGGGGTTGGACTAAATAATCCTTGTGCAAATTTAACATATAGAATAAGAGAACAAGGAAAATGTACATTTAAAGAAGAATGGAAAACGTTCACTGAATATATGGGTGGAAATTGTGTTTATTTAAAAACGCTGGTAGCACTAAGATAAATTCAACAGTATAAATAAGTTTTGATGGATGTAACAATGGATTACTGAATGGTTTAGTTCAGTGTTTCCCAACCTTGTGCCTCCAGCTGTTTTTGGACTACAACTCCCATCATCCCTGACTAGCAAGACCAGTGGCAAGGGATGATGGGAATTGTAGTCCAAAAACAGCTGGAGGCACAAGGTTGGGAAACACTGGTTTAGTTCATGTAATATATGCAGGGATGTGTGGTATGCAAAATGAAACACCGAAAGAGAAGATGGGAAGTCATTGATTTAAGGTTGTTTAAATTAATATTTTGAAATGTAATTAGAAAAGTTAATAAAAATTATATATTAGGACTACAGGTGAAACTCAAAAAATTAGAATATTGTGGAAACGTTCATTTATTTCAGTAATTCAACTTAAAAGGTGAAACTAATATATGAGATAGACTCATGACATGCAAAGCGAGATCTGCTTCTACTTCTCAGAGGTCCAGTCTTGCTCTATTTGAAATCCTTGTTTTGCTGATTTCATATAATATTCTAATTTTCTGAGATTGTTAATTTGGGGTTTTCATCAGCTGTACGCCATGATCATTACAATTATAACAAATCAAAGCTTGACATATCTCACTTTGCATGTCTTGAGTCTATCTCATATATTAGTTTCACCTTTTAAGTTGAATTACTGAAATAAATGAACTTTTCCATGATATTCTAAATTTTTTAAGTTTCACCCGTAGATGACCCTTGTTGTCCCTTCCAACTCTACGATTCTGTGAAATAGTTTTAACTGGATTTTCAACACATGTGCAACTAAATGGCTGCTGCTTTGAAGTTTATTGTCTTCCTATCTTCCTTAGTGGGTTGTGCAAACTGTCATTCCGCTTTTCATAGGGTAGAGAAGGGGGCACAGGAATTTATGGAACCAAGGTTTTGATGGCCTTTAAATATTTTGGAAACAGCTGACATGGACCTTTCCTTTGTTCTCTCTCCCCCCCCCTCCCTGCCCCACAACTTGGCCTCCTTTTTCCCCAGGCTGCTCAGGGGCTCAGGGCAAGTTTGCCTACAAGCTGCTCAATGACCTGTTTGCCAACTACTCCAACGCGCTGCGTCCGGCGGAAGACACTGACCGAGCTCTCAATGTCACGCTGCAGGTCACCCTGTCCCAGATCATCGACATGGTGAGTCGTTTGGTGCTTGGAGGGCGGGTGGAAGAGGCTTCAAATGCAGGCGAGGGTCAGAGCACTCTTGTCGGAAGAGGCTGGACGGCTATGGATAGATCCACTGTGTCTTGCGCCCCATTGCAAGGGGTTTTGGTGTTGGTTGGCCAAGCCAGGGCCCTGTTTTGCCGAACTGCTTTGAGTTCTCTTTTCCCAACTGGAGACCCCTTTGCTTAAAGGGGAAAGGGACCCCCGACCATTAGGTCCAGTCATGGACGACTCTGGGGTTGCGGCACTCATCTTGCTTTTTGATCATCTAATAAGTCTTCATTCAATCTCCATCTAAATGAAATATGACTTTCTTTTTGCATTTCAGGGAGGTAAGCAAATGACTGGGATGCGGGTGGCTCTGTGGGTTAAACCACAGAGCCTAGGACTTGCCGATCAGAAGGTCGGCGGTTCGAATCCCCGCAAGGGGGTGAGCTCCCGTGGCTCGGTCCCAGTTCCTGCCAACTAGCAGTTCAAAAGCACATCAAAGTTCAAGTAGATAAACAGGTACTGCTCTGGCGGGAAGGTAAATGGCGTTTCCGTGCGCTTCTCTGGTTCACCAGAAACGGCTTAGTCATGCTGGCCACATGATCCGGAAGCTGTACGCCAGCTCCCTCGGCCAATAAAGCAAGGTGAGCGCCACAACACCAGAGTCGTTGGCAACTGGACTTAATGGTCAGGGGTCCCTTTACCTTTACTTTTAACATACAATGAGCATAACATACAACAATACAAACAACCAAATAAAAGACTTCCTTTATCCTGTATCTGACCTCCTTATTTACTTCCTATAAATGTTTCCTTTATGAATAATTATTAAGAATTTTCTAATTATAACTTAAATATCCACAAAGTCTCCTGAAGACATTAATCAAAACAAGTCCAGGTATGTATTTTAGGGCACTGTTTTGTGAAGTGTTCCCTGCATTTCCCCCATGCTTTTTGAAACTCTTGTCTAGTGTGATCTCTAATTGCTTCTGGTAATCTAGCCAGTACAATATACCGTACTAGATAACAGTTTGTCTTGCCATTCCTTTTCTGTTGGCACAGTTTCTTTTTTCCAGTTTTTAGCAATTAGGATTAGAAACCAGACTGGGCAATGGCACTTGGTCTATTCCTTCCTCACTTCTAAAGAAAAAAAGGAGGTATTGCAATGGGTGTGTGTGTGTGTGTGTGTGTGTGTGTGTGTCAAAGCCGATTTTCCCCAGATTCCCCATCTGATGCCCCACTCTGCAAGAAAAGCAGAGCATAAGGTGTGCTCCTTGCACCCTGTATCTGAGGTTGTTTTCCCTCTTGCCTTGCAGGATGAGAGGAATCAAATCTTGACGGCTTACCTGTGGATCCGGCAGGTGTGGGTGGACGCCTACCTGAGCTGGGAGAAGGAGGCTTACGATGGCATTGACACCATACGGATCCCAAGCAGCTACGTCTGGAGGCCGGACATCGTTCTGTATAACAAGTAGGTTTCACAGAAGGCCCCCTGTGGCACCACAGCCCTTCCCTTTAAAAGATGTTCTGCGAAGGTGTTTTTTGTTGAACTAAGTGGAAGACTATGAGTCACAGGAGCAGGGAGAGAAAGTGTCTGGATTCAGCAGTGCTTTAAGTTTGTTTTGGGTTGTTAGTCTGCTAATGTTCTTCATATTGTTTTGTGGATTATGAGTCCTGTGACGCTCTGCAAATTTTATAAAATGGCTTCTTGTGGTTATGCTGTTTAATCCATTTTATAAGTTGTTTTGCTAATGATTTATAGAAGGCAATTGTTTTATGGTTGATTTGTTCATTATTTTATATATGTTGCAAGTGGCGCTGTGGTCTAAACCACTGAGCCTCTTGGGCTTGCCGATCAGAAGTTCAGCGGTTCGAATCCCCGCGACGGGGTGAGCTCCCGTTGCTCGGTCCCTGCTCCTGCCAACCTAGCAGTTCGAAAGCACGCCAGAGTGCAAGTAGTTAAATAGGTACTGCTCCAGCAGGAAGGTAAACGGCATTTCCGTGCACTGCTCAGGTTCGCCAGAAGTGGCTTAGTCATGCTGGCCACATGACCCGGAAGTTGTACGCCGGCTCCCTCGGCCAATAAAGCGAGATGAGTGCCGTAACCCCAGAGTCGGCCACGACTGGACATAACAGTCAGGGGTCCCTTTACCTTTACCTTTACTAAGTTACTATTTATTGTTTTTATATCATTTGTATGGTCCTCAACGATATTTCAAAGCATTTATCATTATACAATTTTTTTAACAGACAAAGTTTCTTATTGACTTTCCACCCCTCTTTTCCCTATGTTTGTTTTCTACTCCTTTTTATTAGCTGTTTTACAACACATAAATTTTGATTATCTAAACCCTGCGACCATTATTATTATAATTATTATAGTTCTAAAATAGTTATTAATAGTAGTTATTATTTATTGTATGTAAGCCGCTTTATGACTCACATGAGTGAAAAGCAGCGTAGGATTATAGTACAGTGGTACCCCGGTTTTTGAACGTCTCGAAAGTCAGACATTTCGGTTTTCCAACACCGAAAACCCAGAAGTAATTGCTTCGGTTTTCGAATGCTTTTCGGAAGTCAAACGTGCCACACGGCTTCTGTATTCAGTTTTCTGGAAGTAAATGCTTCCGGAAGTAATTGCTTCGGTTTTCAGAAGTCCAACGTCTTACGGAATGGATTACGTTCGAAAACCGAGGTACCACTGTAAATGAAATGAAATGGATGTTCTCCTGAAAACAGAGAGCCACTTTCCTGACTTGGCACTGATGCTTCATCGGAAACTGCAATTATTTCAGAATGCGGCAGCTAGACTGGTGACTGGGAGTGGCCACTGAGACCCCATAACACCAGTCCTGAAAGACCTACACTGGCTCCCAGTACGTTTCTGAGCACAATTCAAAGTGCTGACCTTGAAAGCCCTAAACGGCCTCGGTCCAGTAGACCTGAAGGAGCATCTCCACCCCCATCGTCCATCCCGGACACTGAGGTCCAGCGCCAAGGCCTTCTGGCAGTTCCCTCCCTGCAAGAAGTGAGGTTACAGGGAGCCAGGCAGAGGGCCTTCTTGGTGGTGGCGCCCACCCTGTGGAATACCCTCCCATCAGACGTCAAGAAAATAAACTATCTGACTTTTAGAAGACATCTGAAGGCAGCCTTGTTTAGGGAAGTTTTTAATGTTTAATGCTGCCAGGCCTACCTCACAGGGGTGTTGTGGGGATTAGATGGGGGGGCAGTAGAACCATGCAAGTCACTTCAAGCTTCAGGGAGGAAAAAGCCGGGATATAAATGCAATAAGCGAGCAATTCTTCGGCGCTCACATTAGGGGAACTGTGTGCCAGACATGTAAACAAGGAATCTTTGCAGGACAGGATTTCCCTCCTGCTTAACCATGTGGGGTGGGGTGGGTGGGGGACAAAATCTGGGCCTTGCAATGGGAAAACTTGGAGGCGCCATGTTGTATTTTGGGGGGTGGGGGAAAAGAAGTCGTAGAAATCTGGAGCAGGAGAGCTGGAATGTGGGGAATTACTGTGTTTTTCCGTCTATAAGATGCCCCCATGTATAAGACACCTCCTATTTTTTGTTTTTAATACAGTGGTACCTCGGGTTACGCTTCAGGTTACATATGCTTCAGGATAGATACTCCGCTAACCCAGAAATAGTGCTTCAGGTTAAGAACTTTGCTTCAGGATGAGAACAGAAATGGTGCTCCAGCGGCGCGGCGGCAGCAGGAGGCCCCATTAGTGTAGCAGCCTGCTTGTGCTTAACGCTTAGCTGGAATGAAATATTCAACGCAGCAATAGAGAAATTAAAATAATAATTTATTTGTCAGACAAATAAATGATAGGCACAGTGGTATATGGTTACCAAAGCTCTGCCCCCTCCAGCCCTGATGGTCAGCACTTATATTTCCTCAGCCCAGCCCCCTTGCTCCTCCTTTGGCTGCCTCTGTCCAATCAGTCCTGGTTGAAATTCCTATTGGCTGTTTGCTAGAACCAATCATAAAAGATACACCCATTTCCTATAACCTTTTATGGGAGACAAAGAGCTATATTTCCTTCTATCCATAAATGGCAAACAAGTAGCCATATATCTTACATTTGCCTCAACAAGGCACCTTAATTACCAGATCACCTTTTGCCCTTGTTGCCCCCCATTCCAAAATAGATGACTAAAACAGATGGCTCATTCTGTCTTACATTTTGTCTTAAAACAGATCTTGGGTTCACATTCTCACACACCATCAATGAAATAAGAATCTAACATAGGAATCTAACATTTCTTACTTTCTAAATCCTTTGCATCATTACATTTAAGCCAACAAATCTCATACATTAACATAGATAGCTTTTTAAAGTAAAACCTCTTCAATTTACACCCCCCTTCCCAGCCAGGTGCTTTTCCCATTAGCTCTTGCCCTTTAACCTTAGGAAAATGTGGCTAGTCTCTAATGGGAGGCACATGGTATTATTTTCTGTTAAACAATAAATCCTACTATTTACTAACTCTTAATTAATGTTTTTGCAGCTTGATTGTATTCTGTAATATGTAGGGTCAGTGTAACCTTTGCTCCCAGCCTATAATTCCCTTTTACAACTTTGAGAATTTTGTCTCTTGCTATAAATCAGGGGGGCCCTTGTCCAGGAGGACAAACATCTGCCAAAGTCCTTAGCCAGCTGGTTTTCTGCCTGGCATGAAACATTTGCAAATATATCTTTAAGCTCATTTTAAAATACAGGCCTTGATCAGATGCCTCATTAGCTAAAGTGGTGCTTCAGGTTAAGAACAGTTTCAGATTAAGAACAGACCTCCGGAACGAATTAAGTACTTAACCCGAGGTACCACTGTATTCTGTTGGGAGCCTCCCAGAGTGGTTGGGGAAACCCAGCCAGATGGGTGGAGTATAAATAATAACAATAATAATTATTTCTCTCCTTCCCCCTCCTCCAGCGCCGATGACCAGTTCACAGGCTCGATGGAGACCAACGTAGTGATCCACTCGGACGGCCAGATCATGTGGGACTCTCCGGCCATCACCAAGAGCTCCTGCAAGGTGGACGTCTCATACTTTCCCTTTGACGGCCAGCAGTGCCGACTGACCTTTGGCTCCTGGACGTACAACGGCAACCAGATTGACATCTTGAACAAGCAGGAGACGGGGGACCTGACGGACTTCGTGGAGAACGTGGAATGGGAGGTGTTGGGGATGCCGGCCAAGCGCAGCGTGGTCACCTACGGGTGCTGCTCAGAGCCCTACCCGGACGTCACCTACACGCTCCTCCTCAAGAGGAGGGCTTCCTTCTACATCTTCAACCTGCTTCTCCCCTGCATCATGATCTCTTTCCTGGCCCCGCTGGGCTTCTACCTCCCAGCCGACTCCGGGGAGAAGGTGTCCCTGGGGGTGACCGTCCTCCTGGCACTGACCGTCTTCCAGTTGCTGGTGGCCGAGAGCATGCCCCCCTCGGAGAATGTGCCCCTCATTGGTGAGTAATCCCTGGGGGGAGAAGGTGAGGATTGTGGCATCTCTGGACCCCGCCCAGAAACAAGGAAACTGAAAAAAGGGATATTGCATGTTTGGGGTTGACATCTGCAGGATCTGATTTCTTTCTGCAGGGCCTGTAAGATGGAGCTGTTCTGCCTGGCCTTTGGCTTGGAATCAACTTGATTCCCTCCCCCTCTTTCCCTTTCTCCTTCT
The DNA here is from genome assembly GCF_964252035.2 of Podarcis erhardii. Lineage (NCBI taxonomy): Eukaryota > Metazoa > Chordata > Lepidosauria > Squamata > Lacertidae > Podarcis > Podarcis erhardii. The sequence goes on from NC_138508.1 coordinate 4,539,854, forward strand.
GTGATGGAACTCCTACTTGGGGATTTCCCTGGCTTTTTTCTGGCCCACATAGGACCAGTCTGGATAGTTAGCCTTGGTGAAGGCTTGATGTTTTCATCCCCAAAAAAGTTTTTGATTTGAGCTTCTACTGAAATGATGCTGCATTTTAATGTTGTATTTTAATTTTGTTTTTAAGTTGTATTTTAATCAGTTGTTTTTATACCTGATGTTAGCTGCCTTGAGTCTTGGCTGGGGAGGGCAGGTTTTTTTAAAATTTTAATAATTTTTTAAAATTTAATAAATTTACAGTGGTACCTCAGGTTACTTATGCTTTAGGTTACAGACTCCGCTAACCCAGAAATAGTACCTCGGGTTAAGAACTTTGCTTCAGGATGAGAACAGAAATTGTGCGGCAGCAGCGGGAAGCCCCATTAGCTAAAGTGGTGCTTCAGGTTAAGAACAGTTTCAGGTTAAGAACAGACCTCTGGAAAGAATTAAGTACTTTAAAAAACTATTACAGTGGTACCTCAGGTTAATTTTAATATTTTTTTAAAATTAATAATAATAATAATAATAATAATAATAATGTTTTATTGTGTTATTAATATTCAGTTGGGAGCTGCCCAGAGTGGCTGGGGAAACCCAGCTAGATGGTTGGGGTATAAATAATAAAATATAATAATAATAATAATAATAATAATAATAATAATAATTGCCTTCCCCAGCCTGGTGCTCCCTCAATTTCAGCCTCCTTGCGGGGGCTGATGGGAGTTGTAGTGCAGCACCCCGGATTGGTGTGATGGGCGCTCTCAGGTGCTAAAGGAGCGTCTCCTCTTGTCCGCCCGTCCCCCGCTCCCCGACCCTTCCACCTGCAGGCAAATACTACATCGCCACCATGACCATGATCACGGCCTCGACCGCCTTGACCATCTTCATCATGAACATCCACCACTGCGGCCCTGGCGCCAAACCCGTCCCCAGGTGGGCCAAGAAGCTCATCCTGCAGTACATGGCCCGCATCTTCTTCGTCTACGAAGTGGGGGAGAGCTGCAAGAGCCCCCGGCCAGAGCCGGAGCCCGACCCCAAAGCCCGCGTGGCCAACGGTGGGGCCCCCACGCGGGGGGTGGGCACGGGGAGATCCCCCGGCGAGGAAGCGCCGCCCCGCCGGTCTCCTTCGCAGGGGCCCAGCAGCCCCTCGGAGCAGCCCGGCTGGGGTGAGGGCAGCCAGTACGTGGACCTGGAGGGCGGGGAGGGCGAGTCTACGGATCAGGCCCCCTGCGCCAAGAGCCGCTGCCTCTGCCACCACCACAGCATCCTCAGGAACGTGGAGTACATTGCCAACTGCTTCCGGGACCAGAAGGCGGCTTCCAGGCGGACCGGGGAGTGGAAGAAGATCGCCAAGGTGATGGACCGCTTCTTCATGTGGGTCTTCTTCGCCATGGTATTCATCATGAGCGTCCTCATCATGGGCAAAGCCATCTGAGATGCCCCAAAGGAGCAGGCAGCATGCCAGCAAAGCCTCCTTCCTGCTCCTTAGCCGGCTGCTGTGATATCATCATCATCATCATCATTTTTTGGAAGGAGAACTTGCCCAGCAAAAAGTGGCTCACGCAGGGCTGGCGGACGGTGCTGGCAGAAGGTCCAATCCGCTGGCAGGACTAGGGCATTTCTGATGGGCACCCAGGGAAGTGTGAGCTGGACAGGTGAGCCCCAAGACCCCTTGGGATGCCATAGGTGGTGCTGGGGTGAAGCTCTTGGACCATGGGGGGTGGGCAACAGCATGTCCAGGGGCCCTGGGGGTCCTTCCAACTCTACAGTTCTGTGTCGAGCCAGAAATTGGATACTACGGACATGGCGGCTGCTTCTGCATCCACCACCACACCCTTCTAGCAGATGAGTGACTTAGTCTTTGGCAGCTGCACACACACAGCTGCCCCACAACCCTAGGAGCAGAGGGACAGCTGCCAAGTCGGGACATGGGTTCATTCATCTCAGTATTGACTACACTGACAGCAGCTCGCCAGGGTTTCAGGCAAGGGATTCTTTTCCAGCCCTCTCTGGAAGACGCCTTTGGGGAATGAATGTGGGACCTTCTACATGCAAGACCTCCTGGTCTACAGCTCTGTCCACACTGCAGCTTAATGTGGATTGTGAACCCCTTATGCTTCCTTTAATTCCTCCTTGGATGCAAGCAGCAGTCTCTTCCGTCTACTGATATTGCACACTTTCTCCTCCCAGAATCCCAAGGTTCCCTATTGCTTTGAAAATCCAGACAGGAGAGCGCCATCAATGGCATTGGTGCAATTTGTGATTATGCAAACACTTGCACCATCGGTAGTTGGTCTAGATGACCCTTTGCCCCTTCCAGCCCTATAATTCTGTTGTTGTTGTTGTTGTTGTTTAGTCATTTAGTCGTGTCCGACTCTTTGTGACCCCCTGGACCAGAGCATGCCAGGCCCTCCTGTCCTCCACTGCCTCCCGCAATTTGGTCAAACTCATGTTGGTAGCTTTCAGAACACTGTCCAACCATCTTGTCCTCTGTCGTCCCCTTCTTCTTGCGCCTTCCATCTTTCCCAACATCAGGGTCTTTTCCAGGGAGTCTTCTCTTCTCATGAGGTGGCCAAAGTATTGGAGCCTCAGCTTCAGGATCTGTTCTTCCAGTGAGCACTCAGGGCTGATTTCCTTAAGAATGGATCAGTTTGTTCTTCTTGTAGTCCATGGGACTCTCAAGAGTCTCCTTCAGCACTAGAATTCAAAAGCACCTATAATTCTAGGATGATGCAAATGCAGAATTTTAGTGCCTAGGGCAGCAGTGAGTTTGGCCTTCTGCAAATCCCATTTAACAGCCCTGCTCCCACTCCAAAACCAACCAGCCAACCAACTCAACAAGCCCTAACGTGTTTCTAGCCCTCCTGGAGACCAGCTTGATGAAGCTGGGCTGACGCAGGACACAAAGGCTTCTGTGTCTGTGGAACAGAAGCGGAATGCCCTGAGGTCGAGGGTCAGCTGTCCTGCCTCCTGCATGGCTTTGGGCCCTTCCTCGGTGGCCATCAGAACAGAACAAAACATGCACAGCTATATCCAAAACCATATTGGTTGTAACAACAACAACTTATTATTTATACCCTGCCCATCTGGCTGGGTTTCCCCAGAGAGAGCCAGCGTGGTGTAGTGGTTAAGAGCGGTAGATTCATAATCTGGTGAACCGGATTCGCTTCCCCACTCCTCCACCTGCAGCTGCTGGGTGACCTTGGGCCAGTCACACTTCTCTGAAGTCTCTCAGCCCCACTCACCTCACAGAGTGTTTGTTGTGGGGGAGGAAGGGAAAGGAGAATGTGAGCCACTTTGAGACTCCTTCGGGTAGTGATAAAGCGGGATATCAAATCCAAACTACTACTACTACTATTCTTCTTCTTCTTCTTCTTCTTCTTCTTCTTCTTCTTCTTCTTCTTCTTCTTTCCCAGCCACTCTGGGCGGCTCCCAACATAATACTAAATACACAATAAAACATCAAACATAGAAAACTTCCCTAAGCAGGGCTTCCCTCAGATGTCTTCTAAAAGCCAGATAGTTGTTTATTTCCTTGACATCTGATGGGAGGGCATTCCACCGGGTGGGCGCCACCACCAAGAAGGCCCTCTGCCTGTTGTCAAGTGATTTACCTAAGTCATTCTGATCAGAGATTTCGGCTTCAGAATCTGGCTCCCCCCCCCCCACCTTAGTGCAGAATCTACAAGGAGTTCTTTACCTCTTTTGGCAATACTGAGTTGAGCGTTGATCTTTGCTTAATCACAATAGGGAGAAATTGGCAGGTGTAAAGAAGCCCCAAAGCTTTCAGAAGGTCAAAATGATTTAGTCCCGAGGGACAAAAAACCTTGGCATTGAAAGTGGCATAATTGTTATTGTTGTTGTTGTTGTTTAGTCGTGTCCGACTCCTCGTGACCCCCTAGACCAGAGCACGCCAGGCACTCCTGTCTTCCACTGCCTCCCGCAGTTTGGTGGTAGCTTCAAGAACACTGTCCAACCATCTCGCCCTCTGTTGTCCCCTTCTCCTTGTGCCCTCCATCTTTCCCAACATCAGGGTCTTTTCCGGGGAGTCTTCTCTTCTCATGAGGTGGCCAAAGTATTGGAGCCTCCGCTTCAGGATCTGTCCTTCCAGTGAGGGCTCAGGGCTGATTTCCTGAAGAATGGATCGGTTTGATCTTCTTGCAGTCCATGGGACTCTCAAGAGTCTCCTCCAGCACCAGAATTCAAAAGCATCCATTCTTCAGCGTTCAGCCTTCTTTATGGTCCAACTCTCACTTCCATACATCACTACTGGGAAAACCAGAGCTTTAACTATACGGACCTTTGTTGGCAAGGTGATGCCTCTGCTTTTTAAGAGTGCTTTAAATGTGTGTATGTTTCCCAGGGGGATTTTCTCCTCTGTCCTTCTTGTCAAACTTCATCGCTTGCCCGAATCCTGAAATGCCAATTATCACTCTCGCTTTGGTTACGCTTGCTTGCTTCGACCTTGTGCAACCCGCCGACGAGATCTTAATTTGGGGATAAACTTGCTCGTTTGCAGGCTTGAGAGCACCCCACCTTCAAGCCAAATGTTTGGGTGTGTTTCCGTGAATTTTTTCTTGTGTTACATTTTCGACCGCCCTTTCCATTCCTCCCCAAACCTCCAAGGCAATCTCAGTCTAGACGAGGTCGGGCGCCAGAATCCCTGAGCTTGAACAAGCCTCTGGCGGGCCAAGGATGCTCACAGCTGATCCCACTGGCCCCTGGGAGGAGAAGCCGATCCCATGTACGTTCCTCCAATGGTGCAAAAAATGGACAATGCGCCTTTGCAATGGGAAAGGACACTTCGCTGTGTATTCTGAGCTTTGGTTCAAATGAGCTGGGCCCAGGGGTAAAATGAATTAGTTGGGAAGCCCATGGATTTTAGTAAAGGTCAAAGCCATCAGGTGAGTCAGCCGGGGGGCAGCTGTGGGAGGGGGGCCACGGACCCTTTTGCTTCGTCGATCCACTGATCCTGAAACGGGATGAGGGTGTTCTCAGCTTCCTTCCCCCTGAGACACCTTCGTGCCCTGCAGATTCTCAACAGGGAACTCGAAACAGATATGGAAATGATAATAAAGTCCTCAAAAAGCCAACCGTTTCTCTGTGTCTGCAAGGTTCTCTGTGGGGTTGTCTTCTCTTTTTGCCCTTCTTCTGCCCCAGTGGCTTCCTTTTTCTTTAATTAAATTTTATTTAACGTAATTATTACAAGATACAAGCAAAATACATACAAATACTTACATACATACATACACATATTTTTCAGATAGGCACACATATATAAAAAAAGAACAAAAAAAGAAAAAAGAAAGAAAAAAGAAAAAGAAAAAAATGAGAAAAATTGGAAGAATTTCTTCCAAATTTATTCTACAAATATCTCAATGATAAAATTTAATTGATTGACTTCCATCGCTTACACTGCACTTCCTATGTACATTTTAAGCGAATTTGTATCTGTTATTCCTTATTTTCCCCATACAATCTCATACAAATATTCTAATCAATAAGTTTTCTAAATCTTTCATAAACCTATTCTAAACACAGCCAATACCTGACACTTAATCCTTGTCTACATAAATATAAATATAAATGCCCCAGTGGCTTTCCCTTCCAACTCTGTAGTTCTGTGATTTAGCTCTGCTGCGCTGGGGCCTGGCTAGCTACAAACGAACGGAGCAGAACCATGAGGCTGGATCAACAATCCATACCGAGAGGCAGCGTGGTGCAGCGGATAGAGATAAGGGTTCGAATCCCCAACTCAGCCACGAAGCCCACTGGGTGACCCTGGGAGCCAGTCACTGCCTCTCAGCCAGACCTACCTCACAGGGGTGTTGTGGGGATTAGATGGGTGTGTGTGTGTGTGTGGCCGCTGTAGAACCATGTAAGTCACTTCAAGCTTCAGGGAGGAAAAAGCCGGGATATAAATGCAATAAGCGAGCAATTCTTCGGCGCTCACATTAGGGGAACTGTGTGCCAGACATGTAAACAAGGAATCTTTGCAGGACAGGATTTCCCTCCTGCTTAACCATGTGGGGTGGGGTGGGGTGGGGTGGGGTGGGGTGGGGGACAAAATCTGGGCCTCGCAATGGGAAAACTTGGAGGCGCCATGTTGTATGTTTGTGGGGTGGGGGAAAAGAAGTGGTAGAAATCTGGAGCAGGAGAGCTGGAATGTGGGGAATTACCGTGTTTTTCCGACTATAAGACGCCCCCAAATTTTGTACATTATTTTTTAGGGGGGGGAACCTAGTCTTATACATGGAAAAATATGGCATTCTGTCTATTTTTTTATCCCAATTACAGTGGTACCTTGGTTCTCAAATGCCTTGGTACTCAAACAACTTGGAACCCAAACACTGCAAACCCAGAAGTAAGTGTTCCTGTTTGCGAACTTTTTTCGGAAGCTGAACATGCTCCGTTTTGAGTGTTACACTTCAGATTTGAGCGCCACACTTTCGTTTTGAGTGTTCCGCTGAGGTCTGTCTGTTTTTGCTATTTATTTTTTGTTTTTGTTTTTGCAGCTCTTTTTGTTTTTGTGACTGTGTGGAACCCAGTTCAGCTACTGATTGATTGATTTTGTGACTGCAGTACATTGTTGACTGCTTTCCTTTTATGGATCCATGCTCTCGTTAGATAGTAAAATTCATGTTAAAGTGCTGTTTTAGGGGTCGTTTTTAAAAGTCTGGAACAGATTAATCCGTTTTGCATGACTTTCTATGGGAAAGTGCACCTTGGTTTTGGAACGCTTTGGTTTTGGAGCAGACTTGCAGAACGGATTAAGTTTGAGAACCAAGGTCCCACTGTAGTTGAAGGGCGATAACCTCCAGCTGGGGTTTATGAGAAGTTGGGGGGCAGTATTTCTGGTGGGGGACACATCGTGCTCCTTCTATGGTAGTTTGTCTGCCTTTGTTCCCCATCTTCCTACACTCTGATCTCACCTGTGGCTCCTAGAAGCTGCCAGCAGGTGACAGTGGCCATACCCTGCAAAACGGCTTCCACTGGCTGGCTAAACCAGACGAAGGTAGCTAATGGGACTCAAACTTCCTCTGAATGCTGTCGATGGAGCAGGCAAGACCAAGAGTGGGTCCCACGGTCAAGAAGGTGGTTTCTGGACGTGCTGTAGAGGGAAGTGAGGGGCAGATAGGACTCATCAAGCTGGGAAGGGAGTCCATAGGAGAAGGAAAACCCTGATCCTGAACCTTGCAGGACATCTGTAGGAATGATGCTGGGTTGTGGAGCACACTCCCTCCTGCGGGCAGCCTCAGCTGTCTGCATGCGTGATCTTGAGGTGCGGAGCACACTCCCCCTCACAGATAAAGTCTAAACATCTTACCATCTGTCTAAGCTTTTGCAATCTCAATAGTCTGCTGTGCCCTGTCTGTGACCTTTGTCTCTGAGACCTTTGTCTCCTTCGTCATACATTGTGCAAGGGGAAAATGACTCGGTGGAAACAGGGGCCAAATTAACTTTGTACCACCCCATGATCTCGGGATTGGAAGATATGTAAAGGTCACAGTCCAAAATGTATCTGACTGGTTTTGCATATTGTGCCAATAAAAGAAGCCTCCGCATAGCTAGCTGGCAGCTTGCCTGTGCACAGCTCACCTGCATTACCAACTCCTGCCTCATGTCCTTCACTTCACATCTTTGGAAGAAGATAAGGCTAAGGAGTAAAACCCAAGGGAAAACCCAAGGGAAAACCCATACCCACTGCCTTAAGGGATATCTACGGGAGAAGAAAAGGCTAAGGAGTAAACCCTACACAAATCTGGACTGCAGTCCCCTAAGATTGTTGGATTCTTGTACACCTCCTTCCAGCAACTCCTGCAGCCCAGCTGGTGCCAAATGTATTGCTCTGCTCTGCTGGTCCCCGGGGGGGGGGTTACTGTGAGGCGTGGTCAAAGTCCGGTCCTGGGCCAAGGGTCTGGAGACTGTCCACCAAGGGGGAAGCGGGGTCCAAAGCAAGAAGCCGGGCGTGGTCGGAAACTCCGGAAAAACAGGTCTGGGTGCTGGCAGAAACAGGTTTCCAACGTCGTTGCTCCCTCAACCTGGGACTGGGGTGACTGGCCTTTGAGGGGTGGTCCCAGCCCACAGATGACTCACCGCTCCTGCTCTTAAGGCAAGCACTCCTCCTGATAGAACTTAGTTCCCTCTGCCTCTCTGCCCTGAGCCTCTGCAGCTCAGGAGAGACTGGAGGGTTACTGGACCCAGAGGCAGCCTCACCTTCCCCTGACAGAGCTGGGAGAGGAGCACCTGCAGGCAATGGGTCCTCAATCACCCCCCCCCCCGGAGCCAGAGTGGATGCATCTGGTGTCTGCTCCTGAGGATCCGGAACAGGTGTGGGCCCTTCAGATTCAAGGCCCTGCCCCGTCTCAGCCGGCCCTGGAGGCGGGGACTGCTGTGCAGGCTGGGACTCCTCAGATCCAGCTTCTGTATCAGATTCCCAGGCCATCACATCTGCTTTCCTTTGGACCACATCAGCGAGGCTGAGAGGGGGGGGGTCTTGTCATTTGAGCAGGCCAGGGCACACTGCTCAGGTCACTTCAGTGGTGCTAATGCAGCAAAAACACTGTGGGAGACAGGCACAACAGGCACCATAACTGTTATAAGAAAAACTGCTCCTTTCCCCTTATGGGGTACCCAAGAGGCCGTATAGAGTCCTTATGTAGGTTCTCCATTGGTAGGCGAAAATAACAGGGGCCAACCAGAGAATATTGAGAAGCAAAGCAGCTAGTAAGCCTGATGTTTATTAAACTGTTGCAACAGGGTCTCACCCCCCCCATGCAGGTGGGAGGAGGGACACAGAACAAAGGTGTGCAAGCCCTTATATAGACTTTTGAAATTGCTACCCTGTACTCTGACCACCCCACCCCCAATACATCATACATACATCACAGAAGGGACGGTCTACAGCAGAAATCCTGTCTGGCAGGAAACCTGTTGATGGGTTTACCTGGCTGTTGATGGGTTTACCTGGCTGTTGATGGGTTTACCTGGCTGTTAATGGGTTTACCTGGACAGCCTGGCCATTCTTTTGTGATGATAAATACTGAATGTGATGATTACATAAATACTGAATGTGATGATAAATACAGGCTCTCCCTATTCATACCCAAATGTGTCCTTAAGGCAGAATTTGTGACAATGGCGGGGGGGGGGGGCTTTTTCCATTTCCATCCAAATTGCAGAGGAATATTTGAGGTCACTGAAACCATCAAAATGACTTTGTTGTTGTTGTTTAGCCGTTTAGTCGTGTCCGACTCTTCGTGACCCCATGGATCAGAGCATGCCAGGCCCTCCTGTCTTCCACTGCCTCCCACAGTTTGGTCAGACTCATGCTGGTAGCTTCAAGAACACTATCCAACCATCGCGTCCTCCGTCGTCCCCTTCTTTTTTTTTTATAATAATATTTATTAGATTTATAAAACAAAAATCCACATACATAACAACATGATCTTTCTCATTCACCACGTTTCATTCTCATCTTTGGACCTCCTCACATCTCTTGTTCTTGCTTTCTAAACACATAGATTTTTCTAGCAAATTATTCGCTAAATTCAGTTTATATCATGTAATTATCCCATATTAAGTCTCAAATCTTAGAGTTTAAATCACTCCTAATTCTAAAATATTATTCATCCAAAATTTATCTTTTCTTTCAATCACATTCAAATTTATGTTCCTTGTTACTAATTTGTTGGAACCATCTTATTACAGATCTTACATCTTTCTTAACATTCATACAATTTACAGTATTTTTGTAGATAATCCTTAAATTTCTTCCAGTCCTCCACCCGTTCTTCTCCCTGGTCTCGGATTCTGCCAGTCATCTCAGCCAGTTCCATATAGTCCATCAGTTGCATCTGCCATTCTTCCAGTGTGGGCAAATCTTGAGTTTTCCAGCATTTGGCGATGAGTATCCTTGCTGCTGTTGTAGCATACATAAAAAAGGTTCGATCTTTCTTTTGCACACTCTGGCCTACAATGCCTAAGAGGAAGGCCTCTGGTTTCTTAGGGAAGGTATACTTGAATACCTTTTTCAGCTCATTATATATCATTTCCCAGAAAACCTTCACTCTAGGGCAGGTCCACCAGAGGTGAAAGAATGTTCCTTCAGCTTCTTTACACTTCCAACATTTATTGTCAGACACATGATATATCTTTGCAAGCTTGACTGGAGTCATGTACCACCTATATATCATTTTCATAATATTTTCTTTCAAGGCATTACATGCCGTGAATCTCAAACCTGTGGTCCATAACTTTTCCCAGTCAGCAAACATAATGTTATACCCTATGTCCTGTGCCCATTTTATCATAGCTGATTTGACCGTTTCATCCTGTGTATTCCATTTTAACAGCAAGTTATACATTCTAGAGAGTATCTTAGAGCTGGGTTCTAGCAGTTCTGTTTCTAACTTTGATTTTTCCACCTGGAATCCTATCTTTTTATCTGATTTAAAAACTTCTTTAATCTGAGCATAGTGTAGCCAATCTCGCACTTTATCTTTTATTTTCTCCATACTCTGCAATCCGTCGTCCCCTTCTCCTTGTGCCCTCCATCTTTCCCAACATCAGGGTCTTTTCCAGGGAGTCTTCTCTTCTCATGAGGTGGCCAAAGTATTGGAGCCTCAGCTTCAGGATCTGTCCTTCCAGTGAGCACTCTGGGCTGATTTCCTTAAGAATGGATCGGTTTGATCTTCTTGCAGTCCATGGGACTCTCATGAGTCTCCTCCAGCACCATAACTCAAAAGCATCAATTCTTCGGTGATCAGCCTTCTTTATGGTCCAGCTCTCACTTCCATACATCACTACTGGGAAAACCATAGCTTTAACTATACGGACCTTTGTTGGCAAGGTGATGTCTCTACTTTTTAAGATGCTGTCTAGGTTTGTCATTGCTTTTCTCCCAAGAAGCAGGCGTCTTTTAATTTCGTGACTGCTGTCACCATCTGCAGTGATCATGGAGCCCAAGGAAGTAAAATCTCTTACTGCCTCCATTTCTTCCCCTTCTATTTGCCAGAAGGTGATGGGACCAGTGCCCAGGATCTTCGTTTTTTTGAAGCTTTGTTGAGCTTCAGACCATATTTTGCGCTCTCCTCTTTCACCCTCAATAAAAGGTTCTTTAATTCCTCCTCACTTTCTGCCATCAAGGTTGTGTCATCTGCATATCTGAGGTTGTTGATATTTCTTACGGCGATCTTAATTCCGGCTTCGGATTCATCCAGCCCAGCCTTTCGCATGATGAATTCTGCATATAACTTAAATAAGTAGGGAGACAGCCTTGTCGTACTCCTTTCCCAATTTTGAACCAATCAGTTGTTCCATATCCAGTTCTAACTGTAGCTTCTTGTCCCACATAGAGATTTCTCAGGAGACAGATGAGGTGATCAGGCACTCCCATTTCTTTAAGAACTTGCCATAGTTTGCTGTGGTCGACACAGTCAAAGGCTTTTGCATAGTCAATGAAGCAGAAGTAGATGTCTTTCTGGAACTCTCTAGCTTTCTCCATGATCCAGCGCATGTTTGCAATTTGGTCTCTGGTTCCTCTGCCTCTTCTAAATCCAGCTTGCACTTCTGGGAGTTCTCGGTCCACATACTGCTTGAGCCTTCCTTGTAGAATTTTAAGCATAACCTTGCTAGCGTGTGAAATGAGTGCAATTGTGCGGTAGTTGGAGCATTCTTTGGCACTGCCCTTCTTTGGGATTGGGATGTAGACTGATCTTCTCCAATCCTCTGGCCACTGCTGAGTTTTCCAAACTTGCTGGCATATTGAGTGTAGCACCTTAACAGCATAATCTTTTAAAATTTTAAATAGTTCAGCTGGAATACCATCCAGTATTCTGACTTTAGAATAAGGTTAATAATAAGAGCCCATGTGGTGTAGTGGTTAAGAGCGGTAGATTCGTAATCTGGTGAACCGGGTTCACTTCCCCACTCCTCCACCTGAAGCTGCTGGGTCACCTTGGGCCAGTCACACTTCTCTGAAGTCTCTCAGCCCCACTCATCTCACAGTGTTTGTTGTGGGGGAGGAAGGGAAAGGAGAATGTGAGCCACTTGGAGGCTCCTTAAAGGGCGTGAAAGGCGGGATATCAAATCCAAACTCTTCTTCTTCTTCTTCTTCTTCTTCTTCTTCTTCTTCTTACCAGGTTTTTTTCAATTAATCCGGGGACACTTTTCAACTTCAATGGATTTTGTATGGGGACTGATTTGTAAATCGGGGACTGTGTCCGGAAAACAGGGACGTCTGGTAACCTTATTTTAGGACTGTTTTCCTGTACTGTTTCAGACATGTTTCAGACTGTTTCAGACTGTTTCAGTTTTATATATTCATGTATGTGTTTGCCTGGTACATTTATGAACATATGATTTACATATATGAGACCTTAGAATTCCTATAGCAATAACCTTCCAACAATTTGCCTTCCCCCTACAAAGGTGAACTCCGCCATTCTCTCCCAAGACAGAGATGCCAACAAGAAAAGACGTCGCCGGCCCTTACAGGAGAAGCCCTCTAATTCTTTTCACTGTGCCCGCAATGGAGAGGACCCCACAGCTGATGGGGTAGGGAGAGATGCTTATCTTAGCATGCAGGCGGTCCCTTAGTCCTGTTTGCAGTTTTCCCACCGGGGCATCTGGTTGGCCACTGTGAGAACAGGATGTTGGACTGCCTCCTCCAGGCGACTCTTCTTCCGCTCCCTGGGGCTTCCAAAGTATTTCCAGAACTTTGAGAAACTGAAAATGGGAAACTCAGTCATGGGGTATGCACGCAATGCAAGCTTTTTTCTGTCTGTCGGACCACTCAGGGGAGCGAAAGATCTGAAAAGACCTTCAGGCAGAATCTGACTCATCATCCTTGCCTTGTTTCTGCTAAGTGCTGCGACTGACAGGAAGCATCGAAGAATCCCGAAATGTCAGCATCCACCTCCTTAACACGCACCTCCCACCTGAAGGCCTTTCTGTGCAGATATTTGTGAGCATGGGTTGTTTTCCTTATGGAAAGTGCAGTGTCGTCTTCCAGAATAATGTTTCTCTAGCTGGACCATCAAGAAGGCTGATCGCCGAAGAATGGATGCTTTTGAATTCTGGTGCTGGAGGAGACTCTTGAGAGTCCCATGGACTGCAAGAAGATCAAACCGATCCATTCTGAAGGAATTCAGCCCTGAGTGCTCACTGGCAGGACAGATCCTGAAGCTGAGGCTCCAGTACTTTGGCCACCTCATGAGAAGAGAAGGCTCCCTGGAAAAGACCCTGATGCTGGGAAAGATGGAGGGCACAAGGAGAAGGGGACGACAGAGGACGAGATAATAATAATAATAATAATAATAATAATAATAATAATAATAATAATAATAAATTTTATTTATATCCCGCCCTCCCCCGCCGAAGCCGGGCTCCCCCGGGTGGGACAGTGTTCTTGAAGCTACCAGCATGAGTTTGACCAAACTGCGGGAGGCAGTGGAAGACAGGAGTGCCTGGCGTGCTCTGGTCCATGGGGTCACGAAGAGTCGGACACGGCTAAATGACTAAACAACAACAAGAAGCTGTTCATAGACTTCTACAGTAGAAAGATAAAACGTAGCATCAACTTTCCAAACATCTGGATAGTTTCGTCTAAAGAAAAAAATTTTTAACAAGTGCCGAAATGTTTTTAATAAGTCCATCACTCTGTGAAGGAGCTTTCCTGATATCAGTAGGCAGGGAGTTCCAGAGTTCAGGTGCCGCCACACTAAAAGGTTGAGTTCTTACAGATATGAAAAGGGCATTATGTGGCACTTGTAGAACTGCCAGTCCACAGATTGAAGTGGGTGCATATGGGGTGGTGCTCTGGTCTAAACTACTGAGCCTCTTGGGCTTGCTGATCAGAAGGTCGGCAGTTTGAATCCCCACGACGGGGTGAGCTCCCGTTGCTCTGTCCAAGCTCCTGCCAGCGTAGCAGTTTAAAAGCATGCCAGCGCAAATAGATAAATAGGTACTGCTAAATGGCATTTCTGTGACCACTCTGGCTTCCATCACATTGCCCCATTGCACCAGAAACGGTTTAGTCATGCTGGCCACATGACCCAGAAAGCTGTCTGTCCCTTGGCCTGAAAGCAAGATGAGTGCCGCAACCCCGTAGTCGCCTTTGACTGGACTTAACCGTCCAGGGGTCCTTTACCTTTTTTTACCCTTATATGGGGTGGAATAATCACTATTTTGTGGGTTTTCCTAATGGTGCCCCAATGAACTGCACTTGTGGCATGTAGTAAAAGCAAGCAATTGTTTTCCTCTCTGCTCCCTGTCCCTCCTGCCTGCCTGACCTGAAGGCCGCCCTCCGCATCCTCTCCCCTGCCTGGGTTCCTCTTTTTCCACCCTAATGGCTTTTTCTGCTCAGCTGCCTTGCAGGCGCCGTAATCTCAGGCGACAGGACCGTCCTCAAGGACCTTGGAGGCAGATGTGCATAAAGAGTGATGTGTCAAGAGGCAGCCGGGATCTTTCCAGGTCTTAGCATGAGCCTAGCTGCTCTCACAAAAGCCCCAAAGACTATCCATGGTTCGGTGGCAGGGGGCACGCTGTGATAAGAATTTTAAGGTCTTGGATATATTTAAAATGTTCATAAATGTACCAACCAAGCAGGTACACAGATCAGCACAGGAAGACCGACCTGAAATCATTTTTGATTCCCAAACTGACCAAATGTTTTCTCTGCAAGGGGGGGCGGGTCAGGGAGCCTTCCCATAGTCTCAGGAATTGATTAATCAGCATTTTAATGGGTGACAGACTATCAGGATAGGCAATCAGATAACCTGCAGACAGAAAAAACAACAACACCTTTTCTGTGATGTAGACATGATGTCACTACTGGGTTTCCCCAGTAGTGATGTATGGAAGTGAGAGCTGGACCATAAAGAAGGCTGATCGCGAAGTTCCACCATCCAAAGTACAATGGAACTTCCTTTGCATGTCTGGACCCCTTGGCTGGTCTGGTGATGGGATTAGGCTTTCTTTGGCCAACAATCAGCTCTGCAATTGTCTCCTCTGGGCACTTCCTGGGGTAGGAGGTGTGTATACATGTCTTTGGGGAGGTGGCAGGGAAAAGAGTCGTTTTTTCCAAGGGCAAAATAGTGTTGAAATGGAGGAAACTGGCAAAGGAGTTGATTTTATATGATTGTTAAAGCTAGGTAACTTCCCTGAGCTATCAAGTCGAAAGGATACCTTTATGCATAATATTTGTAACAGTTTTTTTTTTTTAATAAATATATTTTATTAAGGGTTTTCTTGTTTTAATATTTGTAACAGTTAACAACTTTAAAGATGTGCCCCCCCCCGTAATTTCCGTAACACCAACGAAGCAGGACATGAGCACAACCGATGTTTCCTGCCATGGTTCTTTCCCAGCAGCTGGCATCCAAAAACATGCCAGGAATGGGCACATTTAGCCATCATTGTGATTCGTAGCCCAGGCAGCCACAACCTCCATAAATGTGTCCTGTTCCCCTTCCGAAATTTCCTAAGCTGGTCAGGCATCCTGCCGCATCTTCCTAGCCCCATGGATGCTCCTGTCCTTGTCAGTCCTTTGGTGCTGCCACTTCTGCCCCAAAGAACACGAGACATTTTTTATCCTTTTGGACAGTGGCATGCATTATTCAGTGCTGCCAGGAGGGCGGGGGGGGGGGGGGCGGGGAGGAAGGATCAGCCAGCTGGAAACATCCTTTGCTGGTAAGATACAACTTGGGGCAGGGGAACAAGCTAAGGCTGTGGGAAAGGACACTGCAGATGCCAAGAAGGGCAGTGGCAGCATGAAGATGGTGTGTGCATTGACCTCAACTGGGCTGACTGGGTCTGGAAACCAAGCCTGACGAGGAACGGTTGAAGGAGCTGGGTATGTTTAGCCTGGGAAAGATACTGAGACTGAGAGGAGATAGGAAAGCCATCGCCAAAGATATTAAGGGCAGTCACACGAAAGAGGGAGCATGGAAGATCTGCACCACGGACACCCTGTGGAGGCTGAGGACTCTCCTTCCTTGGAGGTTTTTAAGCAGAGATTGGATGGCCATCTGTCATGGATGCTTGAGCTGAAGTTCCTGCATTGCAGGGGGTTGATCTAGATGACCCTTGGGGTCCCTTCCAACTCTACAGTTCCATGACTATATGATTCTATGACTTACAGTGGAGGCTGCTCCATTAAGGTGCAAGTGGGGCACTGCCCCACCAACCGCTACCTGCCCCCAACCTGCCCTCATCTGCCCCCCCTTCCTACATACAAGCAGTGCTGCCCTTTCATTAGGGAGGATTGCTGAGAATCCTCCCGAAAAACAATCTCTCAAAGGACCTGTTGATGGCATTTTACCATTGTACTGTTGAGAGTGTATTAGCCTATGGTCCTCCTGCATTACTTGCCACCGTTCTCAGTCTCCCAACAGTTTTAGTCCAGCTGAAGAACCAGGTTCTGCAAACCTGCAAAACTCCGCCAAATGGTGACCCTCCCAGGTCAGGTGGGAACTTCCTGCCAGGCAGGGAGCGGGTCCTGCAGGACTCCCAGCAAGAAAACCTGGGAGGTGACTCTTGGGCAAAGAAGGGAAAAGGGTCTCCAAGGTGTGGGGCTTACCTGCTCTTTGATTGGGCCACAGGTAGGCCAACTCCGGCTGAGCCATGACATTCTGCAGAGGAAAGAAAAATCTGGGTCAGGTGACACTACGAAACCCACCTTGGACGGCTGCACCCACCTTGGACCCAATCCCTTGCCCCAGAGGACCACCCTGCCCTTGCCCCAAAGGACCACCCTGAGCCCTGCAGCCTCCTGGGCTGAAGTGGAAGGGCAGCAGCAGGAAAGGGGGCAGGAAAAGCCTCTGGCCTCATTCTGGCACCCAGGAACACACACTGCATTATCTGCGTTAAAAGTCACTCGGGGGGGGGGTGCTATTGGGAGGATGGAAGCAACCAGAGAAATGAATAGAAGAAGGCGAGGTACTTACTCAGAGGTGGGGGAATTTCCAGGCAATGGCCAGCAGCAAAGAAATGCTGCTGGCCGCTAGTTTCCAAGTCTCCCCACTTTCCCCAAGGGCGTATCCTTGGAGGTCCTGCGGGAGGAAAGGGTGTCTCAGAGTCAGGGGCCAGTCTGGGCCAAAGAAGCAGGGCAGGCTCAAGGGCCTCAGCACTGTGCAAGATGGGGGGGGGGAGCGCACAAGTGCCAGTTTCTATTCTCATGACTTCAAAAATGGGACAAATTGGGGGCCAAACAGGACAGGGGACTCCATGCCCCAGAAATAGGACAGTCTGTTGGGTAAGGGACAGGGGGCAACCCTAAAACCTCTCCTGATGCCATCGGGACACTTACAGTGAGCATCTGGAGGGGGGGGTGCCAGAATTGGGGGCTTCCAGAAGGAGACGCCCAGCAGGAGCCGGAAGTGCCGCTTCAGTTCCTGCGGGAAAAGAGAGAAGAGAGGTTGAGTGCTGGGTTAAATCTTGCAAGGGTGTGAGAAGAAAGAGCTGAGCAAAGGGAAGTCAAGACAGAGGAGATACTTCTCTGTCCTCCACCTTCTCAGCCCCTTTCAGCACTGCCTCAAACGTCCTGTGCAGGATGGCACTGCGCATATCGCCGTTGAACTTTGGCCTCATGATGCTCCAGAGATGAAGGGGGGGAGAGGGTTAGATGCTGCCTCCTCCGAGTCTCCCTTGCCCCTTCTCCCTCCTGCCTGCTCTTCCTCACCCAGAGCTCCCCCTGAAGGTCTGCCCCCCACCCACCCCCACAACCCCACCCATCCCAAAGACCCCCCCACCTCAGCTGGAGGAGGGCCTCCAAGGCCAGGGCCAGGCTCAAGGATTGATCCCTGAAGCGCTCCATGTCCCCCAAGATGTCCTGGAAGAGAGCAGAGGAGGAAAGCCAGCTCTTTCGGGGGGGCAGCCAGAGAACTGCACCCTGAGGTGCCCCCTAGCCCTTCGGTGTCCACACGTGCTCACCTATCACCACGGGGCTCCTCCGGGACTTGCAGCGGGGCCACCCTGTTCCTCCGCTGGCAGCTGAACAGGGACCTGAACCTAAGAGCAGAGGATTGAGAGCAACTCGGGAGCCCCAATGGGTGGGGTGTGTTTGTGTCTGTGCGGGGGGCCGAGAGAGGAAGGTGGTGGAGTCTTCCTTGGAACCAGAAAGACCCCCATGAAGGGGGAGAAGGCCGATGGCATTGGGCAGCTGGAGAGATGCTAGATAGAGCCAGGGAGAGGTGTAGTGGTTGGAGGGCTGGACTAGGAGGAGCTGGAAGAGCATGGTTCTGTTACGGAAAGGAAGGGGGGGCACATGAATGAAGTCTTACTCCCGAGTATGACTCCAGAGAGCTCGAGGCGATGACCTCAAGGGCACCCTGCCCTGCTGAGATCCCCTAGCCCCCCCTCACTGTATTGCACCAAACACCACACAAACCCCGAGCCCGAAGAATAAAAGCGTCTTTTCCCTCCCTGTGTCCCTAGGCTTTTCACAGGTAGACCGGGTAGAAGGCCAGCGTATTTTATGAATGAACATTCTATTTGCATGAGGATGTCTTCTAATGCAGCTGCCTGATAACAGAGAGGGGGGATTTTTGGCTTCAACTGCCAAAGGGTTTCCCCCCTCTTTTTGCTTGCTTGCTGGAAATAGGGTAAAGGCCGGTGGTGATTTCTTATGCACAGATATGGAAAAGCAGAAGTAATCTTTACATGGACCTAGGAAGGGTTGTGCCCATGCTCATTGGTTTGATTTTGCTGCAGTATATGAATATGTAATGTTTAATGCTGTTTGGAATAAGCTATATAAACCCAAAGCCCCCAGGGCTCATTGCCCAGTCACTGGAAACCATTCTACTGCTCAGCAATAAATTTTTACTTTCTTTTTCTCTATTTCTGTGTCTGTTGATTCTGTGTCTGGGTAACAGGTATTCCTTATCTCCTTGCAACAGTTTCACTGATTCTCTCCATTCCACCTCCAATCTGCTTCATTGGTAAAGGACTTGGAAACCGCTTGGTCCCTGCCATAATCCCCCGAGGGAGGGATCACGTACACACAGGAAAGAACTTATTGATGCCAAATCACTGGCCAAGCTCTTTCCTCCAGGCCTGCCCAGGTGGCAGACTATGCAAACCAAGGTCCTATTGTTTTCTTGTTGTAGGTGCTTAGAATGTGCTTTTCAATGCATATCCTGTATTTGCATGTTCCCCCTCACATACCCCATATGTTACTCATGTATAACCCTCCCCTTTCCTGATGTAGTGATGATGTAGTAGTGATGTAGTGATGATGTTTTTCAAACTGTAGCTTGGGAGATGGTGGGAAGTTGTAAAAGTCCTTTTCACCCCATCCTCAGGGTTCAATCTCCTTTTGAACCTGTTGCGTAATAATCTCAGATCTTCAGCAATTTGCTCCGGTTGGTGGCTGGACTCCTTCTTTATTCTGCGGGGACCCACGGGCTCTGCCCGATGAGCTAGGTGGCTGAGCAGACTCACACCTAGATTTTCCGTAACATTTGGTGCCCAACCAACGTGGGGCTTGCGGTTCTCCTGTATGGCTGACTGCGGCCCCCAAAATCTTCAGCCAGCATGGGCCCTTTTGCCTGGGAAAATCCTTTTGGACGCCCGGCCATCTTCAGGGGTAGTAATCAGCCAGCCTTGTGGGGCCCAGCCAGGGAGCAAGGGAAGATCCAGCTGGCTTATTCATCAATCCTGGAATCACAACAGAAGACACGTGAGTATAGGTTAAAATCCAGTGCACTGGTGGGAAGGGAGTTGTGATCTCTTGGCAGCTGAATTCTCTGCTCTCTTATCTATCATTCTTCCTTACCTTTCTCTTGGTCTGGGTTTTGAGAAAGACCTTGGACCACTGCTCAACTTGAGAAGGGAGTTCTGAGCTCTATCTCTTTATCTTAAAACCTCCAGCCAGCTGCACCGATTGAGAGCCCAAAGGGAGACAGAGAGGACCAGCTTAAAAACCCACCTCACCGCAATGGGCATCTCATTGAAAGCAAGGGGTTGGAGCTCTTTTTCTGAACTTCCAGCCAGCCACCCCATTAGGAACCTGAAAATAAGACAGAGAGGACCGGCTCAAAAACCCACCTCTCTGCAAACAGGTATCCTATTGAAAGCAAGGGACTGGAAGGAACCGTCTTTCTATCCTTACCCCAGCTGCACCGGTCGAGTCACGTAGCACGTGTATCGTGTGTGAGCCCGCTTCTGAAAGCAAGGGGGGTATTCCAGATCAAAAAACTCTATCCAGTGGTCGCCTGAGCTGGCATCACACTGCTCTGGTATCCAGTAGGGTCCCTTTCTTAAGTTTGCAATGATAGGTTGGGGAGCTCTGGGGAAAAAACCAGATAGCTCAGGACTCGGGAGAAACCTTGTGATATTGTTAGCTAATGGAGGATAGAAGAAACAGTAGGAAAAACCCTTATATACCTTAATTGAAACCCTTACCTACCCCTCTTCCTCCTTTTTCTATCTTAGACACACGTGAATTAAGAAATGGGTACCCAAGCTTCAAAACATGAGCGGGCTCCCTCTAGGAGGAAGGCTTCACAGAAGCCATCCCAATCCCAGAGGGACCCTGACTCCCCTCTTGAATTTGTACTAACATACTGGAAATCAATACCAGGACATAGACTACTGTCCTACTACTTCCTACATTTGGCTTTTGGTGCAAGGACCCAAGCTTCACACCCAAAAACATGAAAGAAATCTACCTTCAATTTCTTACCATAGAACAGAAAAGAGGGTGTGTCACCTACAACGGAGTTGTAAGAACGATTCAGAGTGAAGATCCCTGTTTTCCAAGCTTCCACCCAGAAGCGTTGTGGTAAGCCTGAATCAAAAAGCATTGCCTCCACCGCTTCCTGGAGCATTCTGTTCTGTTCTGCCTTTCTGCCACCCCATTCTCCTGTGGTGAGTGTGAAATTGTCAGCCTGTGATGTATCCCTTTCTGGCGAAAGTAATTCTGCAACGCAGACCCAGTGAACTCCCCACCGCGGCCTGATTGAAAACTGCAGACCCTCAGTGAGAACTGGAGTTCCACTGTGGGGACCCACTCCCTCAGCATGGTGGCAGCTTCCCCCTTTCCTTCAGAGGTATCATTCAGCTGTTTCTAGAGTAGTCAACTATCAGAGTCAAAGCATATTTAGCCCCACCCAGACTTGCAACAGACATAGGGCCACAGATGTCTGCATGAACCAACTCAAAAGGTTTTGGGGTTACCCTGTCAGACCTTTCGTTAGAGGGTTTTTTTCCTCTGGTGGCAGATGACAGAAACTACGACACCACAAGACCAGTGTAAAACCAAATGAAATATTTTATTACAAAACAACAAACAACAAAGCTTCTGGGTGTTTTTCCTTGCAGGCAAATTCAAACTGCCACGCCCTAGATGGTGTGATGTGGCATCCCTGTCAGTTCCCCTGGGACCTTTTCTTGTGTTCCCACACCAGGCCGTTCCCCTAATCTGGTTGCCCGGGGCAATGGCCTTGGAGTCATACTGAGCAGTTTCCTTGGGGCAATGTTTACACAGGTGGGTCTCTGAGCCACAATGATAACTGCGTGTAACAACGGCATGTAGCAAAGTCCTTCACGGTGTCCTCTTTCACTGCCCCCCCACTCTTGGAAGCAGGACAGCTTGGGCCGGCTCACCCCCCTCTGTCTGCCAACGTTCTTCCTCATTGCATAGTCGACCTGAGACAAACTGGAACATTAACTGGGCTGGGGCATTGCTTCAAGAGCTAAGCACAAGTTCTCATACCTCTTGTCTAAAGGAGCTCAGAAGAATTTAGACTTTTAACTCCTCCGGAAAAACCACATTTAGCTGATGTAATTTATTGAACACAGCTAGCATCTTTGTAATGCGTTCACAGATGCTGTCGCCAGGCCATGGTTTCATCTCAAAAAGGCTTCTGGTGACATGGAACTTGGCTCCCACTGTGGTTCGGTGGTGAACCCACTCCAGCACCTGCCAAATCACCTGGGCATTCTCTAACCCTTCAACGTGGGGTAACTGAGGTGTCTATGCTCAGCACTAGCAATACCATTGCTCTCTGGTCTTTCCTCAGCTCAGCAGCAGCTGCCACTATCGCAGGCGCAGCTGCGTCGGCTGCTGCTGGGACCAGAGGAGCTTGAGTGCAGGCCCATAGACCCGTGGCTCTAAGCCAGGCCTTAGCTCTTCGGGACCATTCCTCCCTTTTCTGCCCATCGTCTCTCAAATGTGACAGCGTAGGACTCCTGGACTTCTGCCATCTTCCCCTGGGTCTAGCTTACTCATGCCTCACACTGCAGTAGCTCCTGTAGTAGCTCCTTCACCAGCAAGTTCCACTGCCCTCAGGCAGGTCCTCCAGCTGGACTTGCTTCACACACAGGCACAACCACGCAGCTGACTCCATAACCTGTGAGATTTAATGTCCGGCACACTTCCACTGCGACTCAGTGCTTTTCCCGGTGTCTAGCAGAGTTTGCGAACATCGGTGTGGCCTGTGTGGAGAAAGCTCAGGCATGCAGAAAAAGACTCCGTACACAGCTTCTTTCTAATCGAAGAAGCTTTATCATACAGCAGCAAAATAAATCAGCAATACAGGAGAAAGAGCTGACATGCTGTCTCTCCCCTTCACAGCAAAACAGAAAGTAAAGTATTTCACATAACAAAGCGTACAAATCCCATATGTGAACACACACCCAGTGACAGGACATAACTTCCTGAGCTATTAACCCTATAAGCTCTGGGTCTCCTCACACCCCCTTTTGTCCTGTATCGCTGGGGTGAATGTAAGCACTACCACTTACCCCAAACCGAACCCTTCACAGAACTCCCCGTTTTTGGGCTATTAACCCTCTAACCCTCTAAGCTATGGGTTATTAACCCTCTAACCCTCTAAGCTATTAACCCTCTAAGCTATGGGTCTCCTACAGTATGATGTATCTAGGGGGTGGTCTTGGGCTACACCCCTTCTGTGATGTACCTCATTCAGCCCACATTTTACCAGCTTCCTCATATAAATATCACAGAGGACTTTTCAAAAGCTTTATTGAAACAAAGTTTGTAACTCCATCCCCCCCAAAAAGGGGGGGGAGGGAGAACGTTAGAGAAGGAGAGGTTTCAGATGGAGACAGGTTTAACATTGGTTTAAAAAGTGAAATACCTGGGGGTAAATATGACTGCTAAGAATTTAAATTTATTTAAAGATAACTATGAGAAATGCTGGTTAGAGGTGAAAAAGGATCTTGAAATATGGTCAAATTTGAAGCTTTCCTTGCTTGGTCGAATTGCTGTTATAAAAATGAATGTATTGCCAAGAATGCTGTTTTTGTTTCAATCACTGCAAATTTTGGACAAAATGGACTGTTTCAAGAAGTGGCAGAGTGACATATCTAGATTTGTCTGGCAGGGCAAGAGGCCCAGAATAAAATTTAAGATATTAACTGATGCAAAGGATAGAGGTGGATTTGCCCTGCCAGACCTTAAACTCTACTATGAATCAGCAGCATTTTGCTGGCTGAAAGAATGGCTGCTTCTTGAGAACACAGACATTTTGGATTTAGAAGGTTTTGATAATGTTTTTGGGTGGCATGCATATTTGTGGTATGACAAGGTTAAAGCACATAAGGCATTTAAAAACCATATTGTCAGAAGAGCATTGTTTAATGTCTGGACAAGATATAAAGACTTACTTGAAAATAAAACCCCAAGGTGGCTATCACCTATGGAAGCGAAGGCTCTGAAAAAACTCAATATGGAGGCCAATTGGCCAAAATATTGGGAGATTCTGGAACAGGAGGGTGATAAATTGAAATTGCAGAGTTTTGAGAAGCTTAAGGATAAAGTGCGAGACTGACTTCATTATTTTCAAATAAGGGAGGCTTACAATTTGGATAAAAAAATTGGCTTCCAGGCGGAAAAATCAAAATTGGAAACAGAGCTACAAGAACCCAAAACTAAGATACTATCAAGAATGTATAACTTGCTGTTGAAATGGAATACTGAGGAAGAAACGGTAAAATCTGTTATGATAAAATGGGCACAAGATGTTGGACATAACATTATGTTTGCTGACTGGGAACAGTTGTGGACCACAGGTATGAAATTCACAGCATGTAATGCCTTAAGAGAGAATATTATGAAAATGATGTACAGGTGGTACATGACTCCAGTCAAGCTTGCAAAAATCTATCATCTGCCCGATAATAAATATTGGAAATGTAAAGAGACTGAAGGTACATTCTTTCACCTTTGGTGGACGTGCCCAAAGATTAAGGCTTTCTGGGAGATGATCTATAATGAAATGAAAAAGGTATTTAAATATACCTTTCTGAAGAAACCAGAGGCCTTTCTCCTGGGCATGGTCAGCCAATTGGTGCCAAGAAGGAGAGAACTTTCTTTATGTATGCTACAGCAGCAGCAAGAATACTCATTGCAAAGTATTGGAAGACACAAGATTTACCCACCTTGGAAGAATGGCAGATGAAGGTGATAGAATATATGGGACTGGCAGAAATGACTGGCAGAATCCGAGACCAGGGAGAGGAGTTGGTGGAAGAAGACTGGAAGAAATTTAAAGACTATTTACAGAAACACTATAAAATTATTGAATGTTAATGATGTTGAAATGAAATGAAGAGGTTTCAGCAATAAGGCAAAGGAATATGTAAAAATGGATTGATATTAGATGAAAATTCGAAGTTATAATATGTGAAGATAAAGAAATTAAGGGTAAATTAAGAGGGTATGGATTTGCTGAACTAATTATTAAATGGAATACAAAAAAGGGAGGTGTGAGGAAGTCATGAAAATAAGTAAATGAGTGGTAAGATAATAGAAAGAGGGATTTAGTTTTAACTACTTTCACTTTTCTTTGCTATTTTTATCTTGTACTTTCTGTATTTATTTATTTTTACTATTTTTGTAAAAAAAAATCTTGTTGGAAAATTTAATAAATATCATTTAAAAAAAAAAAGGAGAAAAGGAGAGATTTCTCTCGCTTGTCTTGTTTTTGAGAAAGACATGCTTTCATCCTGTATGTTTGTAATGTAAAATTTTCAGATGAAGGGCAAATAAATTTTAAAAAGCATAAATGAGGATCTTGGCAAGCTGGAACATGTGCAAAGGAATGCGATTTATGTCTTTATTTAATCTGTAAACAACCCGACCC
The DNA here is from genome assembly GCF_964252035.2 of Podarcis erhardii. Classification (NCBI taxonomy): domain Eukaryota; kingdom Metazoa; phylum Chordata; class Lepidosauria; order Squamata; family Lacertidae; genus Podarcis; species Podarcis erhardii. Next base: position 4,564,996 of record NC_138508.1, read on the forward strand.
AGTGGTGCCGACTTGAATAAAATATTGGTGGAGGGCCAGGTAAGTCCCGCCTTGCACTATCAATCACATGATGCATGCGTGCCATTTGAATGGCAATGCCTATAATGGCAGTGACTTTTTTAAAAAGTAATATTTTGAGCCCGTAGTTCAATTTCCCAGCAGCTCCGCTTGCCCTGGAGAACACTTCTAGCATTCCATCTCCTCTACCTGTGTCCATTTGGTATGGCCCTTTCCAGGTTTTTTCCTGCCCCTTGTGTTTGTCTTTCATTTGTTCTCCTGTGTGTGTTGCCAGTAGAAGCCACAATTCTGTGGGTACTCTAGGTGGCGCAGAAAGCACCTAGAAGCTGACTAGAGGTTGAAGTGCCGATCAAACTTCAGTTTTGCGCTCTATTAATTCCAATTAGGAGTACTGGGGGTGGGTCAGATTCTGGGGCAGGGCTTTTGGCCAGCAGAGGGTGTCACAGGGCCAGCCTACTTTCCCTTTAAAGCAAACTTGGGTCTCCAGCTGTTTTTGGACTACAACTCCCATCATCCCTAGCTAGCAGGACCAATGGGGAGGGATGATGGGAACTGTAGTCCAGGAGCTTCTGGGGACCCAAGTTTGGGAAAGCCTGCTTCAAAGCAACTTTTCCATTTTGCCCACAAAGATGGGACCTGTCCATGTTTGTATTTCCTTGTATTTTGTTTTTCTCATGACCTTTGTGCGTTTTTTTTTTTTTTTTTTTTTAAGAGGGCAAATTGAAAGAGAAATTGTATGGCAAGTTGCAGAAGAATAAAAGGTTGTGTTTGAAAAAAACACACCAAAAACTGGGGGGTGGCATCCTTAATTATTTTATTGGGGGTGGGGCAAAGACCACTAGGCCTTTAAGAGTTGGCGCCTATTCCCTACACCCACAGGTCTCAGGAATGTTACAACACAAAAACACAAAACACCATGTTAAAAGAGCATTAGATGTCAATCAACCAAAGGCCTGCTTATAAAGGTGTGGATTTAAAGGTAAAGGTAAAGGGACCCCTGACCATTAGGTCCAGTCGTGACCGACTCTTGGGTTGCAACGCTCATCTCACTTTATGAGATGTACAGCTTCCGGGTCATGTGGCCAGCAGCGCACGGAAACGCTGTTTACCTTCCCGCTGGAGCGGTACCTATTTATCTACTTGCACTTTGGTGTGCTTTTGAACTGCTAGGTCGGCAGGAGCAGAGACCGAGCAACGGGAGCTCACCCCATCACAGGGATTTGAACCGCCGACCTTCTGATCGGCAAGTCCTAGGCTCTATGGTTTAACCCTTTGCCCGGCTCCTAAAGCTGTATAATGGTTTTGCCGACCTTTGTATGGAATCTTTGATGGGAAGTTAATTTGCTGCTCTGATTGAAGCTCTTTCCACATTCCACACGCTGATATTCTCCCCTGTATGAATTCTTTGATGGAAAGTGATACTGTGGCTGTGACTGAAGCTCTTTCCACATTCAAAGCACTGATAGGGTTTTCCCCTGTATGATTTTTTTTTAAAAAAAATATTTTTTATTAAACAATTTCAGCATAACAATTTATCCACCCTCATAATCAATTACATTATTTCCCCCCTTCCCCCCCAACCCTCCCTCTCCCACCCACCATGGACTTCCCTCAGCTCCCCTCCCTGATTTCTTTGCATAAATTGTTTTCTGCATGTTATAAAATTGTACATATCCTTGCCTTATCTATCATGTGTTCAACTAATAAATTTATGGATGTTTATTCAAAACCTGCCAAGGACTCCAGTTTATTTTGATGTCTTTTTAGATAGTTTGTAAAAGGTTCCCATTCTTCCTTGAAGTCACAGTTGTCCTTTTCAAACAGTTTATATGTCCATTTAGGCAATTCCGCATAGGTCATCAATTTTTCTTGCCACTGTTCTTTCATTGGGATTTCTTCATTCTTCCATCCTTCTGCAAACAAGACTCTCGCCACTGTTTTAGCATACATAAATAAATTCTTTCTTTTCCTTGGCAGGTCTTGTCCTCCAATCCCTAACAAGAATACTTCTGGGGTTTTTAACATATGTCAATTTGAACATTTTTTTCAATTCATTATATATCATTTCCCACAATTTTTAAACTTCTCTACATTCCCACCACATGTGATTATAAGTCCCTTCTTTTTCTTTATATTTCCAAAATATATTTGACCCAGTTTTATACATTTTTGCTATCAGTACTGGTGTAATATACGAACTATACATCATTTTCATATAGTTTTCTTTCAAAAGAGAACAGTCTGTAAATTTCAAATCTACTTTCCACAATTTTTCCCAGTCCTCAAATTGTATGTTATGTCCTATATCTGGTGCCCATTTGATCATGACCATTTTTCCCTCCTTATCTTTTGTTTCCTGTTCTAGCAAAATATTATACACTTTCTTCAGCTGCTTCACTTCTATAACTACCTTTTGAAATCTAGAAAATGTATAACTAAATGCTTTCTTATTATCTTCCTCGTACATTCCATGTAATTGTTTGTAGTGTAACCAACTCTGCAAATAATCTTTTATTTCCTCATAGTCTTTTAATTTCCATTTCCCTTCTTGATTCTTCAGTTAATCTCTGTATGTATGCCACATCCCTTTCTCTCTCTCCTGTATGAATTCTTTGATGGGAAGTGAGAGAGGAACTCTTAATGAAGCTCTTTCCACATTCCACACACTGATAGGGTTTCTCCCCTGTATGAATTCTTTGATGGAAAGTGAGAGTGGAGCTCTGACTGAAGCTCTTTCCACATTCCACACACTGATATGGTTTCTCCCCTGTATGAATTCTCTGATGCTTAGTGAGATCGGAGCTTTTTCTGAAGCTCTTTCCACATTCCCCACACTGATAGGGTTTCTCCCCTGTATGAATTCTTTGATGGGAAGTGAGAGAGGAGCTATCAGTGAAGCTCTTTCCACATTCCACACACTGATAGGGTTTCTCACCTGTATGAATTCTTTGATGGAAAGTAAGAGAGGAGCTCTGACTGAAGCTCTTTCCACATTCCATACACTGATAGGGTTTCTCCCCTGTATGAATTCTTTGATGGGAAGTGAGAGAGGAGCTATCAGTGAACCTCTTTCCACATTGCACGCACTGATATGGTTTCTCCCCTGTATGAATTCTTTGATGGAAAGCGAGACTGTGGCTGTAAATGAAGCTCTTTCCACATTCCCCACACTGATAGGGTTTCTCCCCTGTATGAACTTTTTGATGGGAAGTGAGTTTGGAACTATCAGTGAAGCTCTTTCCACATTCCACGCACTGATAGGGTTTCTCACCTTTATGAATTCTCTGATGCTTAGTGAGATCGGAGCTTTTTCTGAAGCTCTTTCCACATTCCCCACACTGATAGGGTTTCTCCCCTGTATGAACTCTTTGATGGGAAGTGAGAGAGGAGCTATCAGTGAAGCTCTTTCCACATTCCACACACTGATATGGTTTCTCCCCTGTATGAATTCTTTGATGGAAAGTGAGAGAGGAGCTCTGATTGAAGCTCTTTCCACATTCCACACACTGATAGGGTTTCTCCCCTGTATGAATTCTCTGATGCTTGGTGAGATCAGAGCTCATCCTGAAGCTCTTTCCACATTCCCCACACTGATAGGGTTTCTCCCCTGTATGAATTCTTTGATGGGAAGTGAGAGAGGAGTTATGAGTGTAGCTCTTTCCACATTCCACACACTGATAGGGTTTCTCCCCTGTATGAATTCTGTGATGGGAAGTGAGGGAGGAGCTATCTGTAAAGCTCTTTCCACATTCCATGCACTGATAGGGTTTCTCCCCTTTGTGAATTCTTTGATGGGAAGTGAGATGGGCACTCTGACTGAAGCTCTTTCCACATTCCGCACACTGATAGGGTTTCTCCCCTGTATGAATTCTTTGATGGGAAGTGAGATCGGAGCTCTTCCTAAAGCTCTTTCCACATTCCACACACTGATAGGGTTTCTCCCCTGTATGAATTGTTTGATGGAAAATGAGACTGTGGCTGTGACTGAAGCTCTTTCCACATTCCACACACTGATAGGGTTTCTCCCCTGTATGAACTCTTTGATGGGAATTGAGTTTGGAACTATCAGTGAAGCTTTTTCCACAATCCACACACTTATAGGGTTTCTCCCCTGTATGAATTATTTGATCGGAAGTGAGATTGGAACTCTGACGGAAGCTCTTTCCACATTCCATGCACTGATAGAGTTTCTTTCCAATGAAATTTTGTTCATGGGAAGTGGAATGGGAGCTCTGACTGCAGTTTTTTCCATACTCCAAATTTTTATGTGGCTTCTCCCTGGGGATTTTGTCGTGGTCACCTTTGTTCTCGATTTCCAATTCATCACAATCTGCAATGGAAACAAAAGGGATTAGAGCCTCAGGAACAAATGGAGAAGAACTGAAGGTAATTGGGTGTGTGTTCATTACCTGTGTTGTTTGTTTATTATAAGATTCTGATGAGTTGTTGAATGTTGCTTTATTTGATATACAGTAGTGGTCAAAATTGTGGACGGCTTTTAGAAAAAAGTGTATTTCAGTGGTTTGATGGCTCAAAACACCACTTCTTTTGGAGTAATATCATAAAATTATATATCAATGGAAAGATAATTTAATCAAGAAAGCAATCCAACAAAGTTTCTTCAATTACCTGTATTTTATCAAACGTTATAGCCAAATAACCAGAAAAAGGAGGCACCACTTGCTTAGGTTGACAATTTCAGTGTGTTATGTGATTGCTATCAAGTTAGTTGGTTTTTTGTGTTCTTTCATTTAGTGAGGTTGTAAAACAATTAATCCGTTCCGTGAGGCTCTTCGTATAGTGGTTTTTTCGTCTTGCGAAGCAAGCCCATTGACAGCTTAGCGGATTAGCGCTATTAGCGGCTTTTAGCGATCAGCTGTTAAGCGTCTTATCAGCGGATCAGCTGATAAGCAGCTTAGCAGCTTAGGAAAAGGCGGGAAAAAGGGGGAAAAACCCGCAGGAACTCGTGAGACATTTTCGTCTTGCGAAGCAAGCCCATAGGGAAATTCGTTTTGTGAAGCGCCTCCAAAACGGAAAACCCTTTCGTCTAGCGGGTTTTCTGTCTTGCGAGGCGTTCGTCTTGCGGGGCACCACTGTACTATTAAGTGAACAAGGCTATACTTATGAAGAAATTAGATGAAAGATTAGGAAAAACTTAACCAAAGCTGGCCTTTCTATATTTTTGAAGAGGTATAAGGAGACTCAGTCACTACAAAATCAGACTGGTTAAGGCAGGAAAAGGTCACAAAGGCAAGTGGGTGTATACAAGATGACATGGCGCAATGTAATGTGAAATTAAGTGCAAGGACTGGTCAAAATGTTAGAATTATAAGGAAAAAGCCATTGTTATCTCTCAAGCAAAGGTTGAAAAGATTAAACCCATGTTATCTGAACAGTGGAACAATGGGACAGTGTTATTTGGAGCGATGAGACCCAAATCTCCTTGCTTGGTAGTGATGGCATGAAACATGCAAGAAGGAGAATCAGAGAACATTTACATCCTACTTGCATTACACCGACCGTGAAACACCCGGAAACAGTAGATCCTTGACTTACGTACGGCTCTACTTTTGTACCATTCCAGTTATGACCTTCAGTAGGCGCTTCGACTTATGAACTTTCCTCTAGAGACAGAGGTCTTGCCAGCAGCCCAGAGCTCGCCCGGCCGGCTGCAGGGCAGCGATGGAACCTTTGCCACCGGGGAGAGGCCTTCAGTTTACTGGCACTCTCCCTGCCAGCTGCAGAGCAGCGCTGAGGCCTCTGCTGCTGGGGAGAGGGCCCCCATCCCACCCTTGAATCTGTGGAAGAGGTGCTGCCTGCAAGAGGCATAGCAGGGCGCACTGCAGCCCCAAAACCTGCCGAGGAACCAACCTGAGGAAGTCTAGAGAAGAACCTGGCCTGGCAAGAAAAAAGCATGACCCTGGCCAAAGTGAATCAGCTCTTTACTGACCCTTGCTCTACCACCAGCTTGTAGCCAGATAAGCCACCCATCCACAGTGCATGTAAGGGGGATAAACGTTAATTTTTTTCATCAACAATACTGTCTTATTTATTTTATTGTACACTACATTGATTATTGCCTTCATTTTATGGATCTATGGTCTTGTTAGAGAGTAAAATCCATGTTAAATTGCTGTTTTGGGGGTGTTATTCATCATCTAGAATGGATCAATTCACTTTTCCATTACTTTCTATGGAAAAGGGTGCCTCTACTTATGTACGTTTCTGGTTATGACCGGACCTCCGGAACGGATTATGGTTGTAAGTAAAGCTTCCACTGTAGTGTGATGACCTGGGGTTGTATGACAGCAAAAGTGTGGGCAGAATTTGAATCATTAATGGGAATGTTGAGCCCAAACTGAAGCGTTCCACAAGTGATCTTTTCCCAGATACTGAAGCATTTCTATATATATTTATACAAATCTTTCTTTCTTTCTTTCTTTCTTTCTTTCTTTCTTTCTTTCTTTCTTTCTTTCTTTCTCTCTCTCCTATTTCAACAGGATTCAGTTCCATGTCGTTGCTGTGTGCAAAAGGTGCTTTAAAGAAAATCCTATTGCACTGCTGGAATGGCTTGGGAATAGCCCAAACATTAACCCAATCAGAAATCTATGGAAGCAACTGTGACATTCGTATGGAGTCCCCAGTCAATCCGCTGCCACCAACCAGTTGGCCAGTTAAAGCAAAATGGAATCCAGCATACATGGGAATTTCCAGAAGGAATTTCCTTCTATTACAAAGACAAGAGGTTCAAACTAAGTAGCCTTCAGGATCTGGAAAAAGATATGATAAAGAGTTGGGAAAAGTAGAGAAGGTAAGACCAGGACGGGACCAGTCTGAAGAGGAGGAAAGGAGAGGGGAAGAGGAAGAAGAGGAGAAAGAAGAGGGAGAAGAGGGAGAAAAGGATAATAATAACAAGGACCCCCAAGTTTGATTTGGACTTGATAGAAGACTTGAACAAACCAGAAAAAGGCTCTGAAAAATACTTTCATGGAATGTGAATGGACTTAAAAATAAAAATAAAAGGAACAAAATTGAACATGTCTTGATTAAACGGAATTTAGATATAATCTGTTTACAGGAAACACATGTCAGAAGGAAACATAAGAGGGTTTTAAGTAATAAAAGATTGGGGAGAGACTTTATTGCCTCAGACACAAACAAGAAAAGAGGGGTTGTATTGTATATAAAGGAGAAATATGACCCAAAAGTAATTTATAAAGATGAGGAGGGGAAAGTGCTGATAGTGCAAATTACGTTCCGGGGGGAAAGGTAATCATTGTGGGAATCTATTCACCTAATGATAAAAAAGCCGACTTTTATTCGAAGCTCAATGGAACATTATCAGAATTTTTGGATCAGAGAGTGATAGTAATGGGGGATTTCAATGGTGTGGTTATTCCAGATTTGGATAGATCAACAAAAAGGTGAGACACAAATGAAGGTAAACTACCAAAAACATATTTTGATATATCAGACACTATGGGGCTAACAGATATTTGGAGACTTAGAAATCCCACAACAAAACAGTTCACATTCATTTCAGATCCAAATCAAAGCTTTGGTAGAAAAAATTACATTTCGACTTCTAAAGAATTGGTGCCAAGAATTTCCAAAATTGAGATTCTCTCAAGGACATTATCAGAACATAATTCGTTACATTTGGAGTTAAAAAGAAAAGACCCTTCATCATTCAGATGGAGGATGAATGAAAGTTTATTCAATGACCAAAAGATAGTAAATTAGGCAAAAGAGACAATTACAGAATAAGTGGAATTTAAACAAAGGAACACCCATTGAAACAGTATGGGATGCACGCAAAGCTGTAATGAGAGGATTCCTGATCCAAAAGAACAGTTTTCAGAAAAGAGGAAGGGAGAAGAAGAAAGAAGAAATCCTGTCCCATCTCATGGAGAATGAGAGACTGCTGAAATAAAACCAAAAGTTGAGCTATAAGACAAAATATTAAATTGTTGCAGACTCAGTTCTCTATGTTGGTGAGTCAGGATGTAGAGTGGAAAACAAAAACAATGAGACAAAGGAATTTTGAATCCGCCAACAAAACTGGAAAGTTCTTGGCATGGCAATTAAAGGCAAGACAAAAACAAAAAACAATTTGTAAGATAAGAGAGGCAGAAAAGATAATTGAAGACCCCAAAGAAATTAGAAAGACCTTTCTGAAATTTTATTAAAAATTGTATAAGAAAGAGAAAGAAGATGGTAAGAAAACAGAAAATTATATACAAAGCCATCAATTACAGCAGATCCCCCCAGGAGAAAAGGAACAATTAAACCAGATAATTACAGAACAAGAAATTGAGAAGGCGATAAAGAGAATGAAGATAGGGAAAGCTCCAGGCCCTGACAGCATTCCGGCAAAATATTATAAGACACTATGTGGACCATTATTACCTGTGCTGTGTGAGGTTATGAATAACATTTTGAAGGAAGGGAAAATTCCAAATACCTGGAAAGAGGCGTACATCACTTTAATCCCAAAGAAAGATGCAGATGGTTTGAGTGTTAAAAATTATAGACCTATTTCCTTATTGAACAATGACTATAAATTATTTGTGGATGTGCTGGCCGACAGATTAAAAAAACTTTTAAAGGAACTAATACATAAAGATCAAGCTGATGCGGAGAAAACATTTGATAATGGCGGTTTATGAAAGAAAACCTAAAAACAATGGGAATAGAAGAAATGTTTTTGAAAGGTATTGAGGCTATATACTCAGAGGAAAAAGCCAAACTTATTATAAATAATAATTTGTCTGACAACTTTGAAATATCTAAAGGTACCAGACAGGGCTGTCCTTTGTCACCCCTGTTGTTTATTACGGTTTTGGTTTCTTAGTGAAGGTATACTTAAATATCTTTTTCAGCTCATTATATATCATTTCCCAGAAGGCCTTCACCTTAGGGCATGTCCACCAGAGGTGAAAGAATGTTCCTTCATTTTCTTTACATTTCCAACATTTATTATCAGACGAATGGTATATCTTAGCAAGTTTAACTGGGGTCATGTACCATCTATATATCATTTTCATTACATTTTCCTTCAGAGCATTACATGCGGTGAAGTTCAGCCCAGTGGTCCACAACCTTTCCCAGTCCTCAAACATAATGTTATGCCCAATGTCCTGTGCCCACTTTATCATAGCCGATTTAACCATTTCATCTTGTGTATTCCATTTTAACAGCAAGTTATACATTCTAGATAGTACCTTAGTCTTTGGTTCTAACAATTCTGTTTCTAACTTCGATTTCTCCACCTGGAACCCTAACTTTTTGTCATTTTTAAAGACTTCTTTAATCTGAGCGTAATGTAACCAGTCTCGCACTTTATCCTTCATTTTCTCCAAACTCTGCAATTTCCAATTGTCTCCATCTTTTTCTAATATTTCCCAATATTTTGGCCATTTGGCCTCCATATTGGGTCTTTTTCGGGCCTTAGCTTCCAGAGGCGAAAGCCACCTCGGAGTCTTGTTTTCCAATAAGTCTTTGTATTTTGTCCAGACATTAAATACTGCTTTCCTAACAATATGGTTCTTAAAGGCCTTATTGATCTTAACCTTGTCGTACCATAAGTATGCATGCCAACCAAAAGCATTGTTAAAACCTTCCAAATCCAGTACGTCAGTGTCTTCGAGAAGTAGCCAGTCTTTTAGCCAGCAGAAAGCTGCGGCTTCATAGTACAACTTTAAGTCTGGCAGGGCAAAGCCCCCTCTTTCTTTCGCGTCGGTTAATATCTTAAACTTAATTCTGGGCTTTTTGCCCTGCCAGACAAATTTAGAAATATCTTTCTGCCACTTCCGGAAGCACTCCGTCTTGTCCACAATCTGTAATGTTTGAAACAAAAATAACATTTTTGGCAATACATTCATCTTAATAGCAGCAATTCGGCCTAACAAAGAAAGCTTCAATTTTGTCCAACTGTCCAAGTCTCTCTTAATTTCAGTCCAACATTTTTCATAATTATCCTTAAATAGACTCAGATTTTTTGCTGTTATATTCACCCCTAGGTATTTTACTTTTTTAACCACAGTTAGTTCTGTTTCCCTTTGAAACCGTTCTGACTCTGTATCTGTCAAATTTTTCCCCAGCACCTTGGTTTTCTGTTTGTTTAATTTAAATCCCGCTACCCGACCAAAGTCTTGTATCAGTTGCAATACTCTTTTCATACTAGATTCCGGCTCCTGCAAAGTCAAAACTAGGTCATCTGCAAAGGCTTTAAGTTTATATTGTTTCGCTCCGACCTGGATCCCTTCCACCAACCGGTCCCCTCTGATCATATTCAAGAGCACCTCCAGAACCGAAATAAATAGCAGAGGGGAAATCGGGCAGCCTTGTCGTGTTCCTTTTTCAATTTTGAACTCTTCCGTAACCACATTGTTAACTATCAATTTAGCCTTTTGTTCTGAATATATTGCATCAATCCCATTCTCAAAGCCCCGTCCCACTCCCATTTCTTTTAGATTTCCCTTCATAAATTTCCAAGAGATATTATCAAAGGCCTTCTCCGCATCTATAAAAATTAACACTGCTTTTGTATTTATGTCTGTTTGCAAAAGTTCCAAAATGTCAATAATGTTCCTTGTATTAGCAAACATGTGTCTACCTGGGAGAAAGCCTGCTTGGTCTTTATGGATTACCTCGTTTAAAACTCTTTTAAATCTGCTTGCCAAGACGTCTGCAAATATTTTGTAATCCACATTTAAAAGGGAAATGGGACGATAGTTCTTGAGTTGTGTCTTTTCAGTTTCCAATTTTGGTATCAATGTGATGAAAGCTTCCTTCCACGATTCCGGCGCCCTCTTCCCCTCCATAATTTCGTTGCAGACCTCCATCATTGGTTGGATCAAGTAGTCTTTTAATGTCTTATAATACTTGGAGGTCAGGCCGTCTGGCCCTGGAGATTTGCCCAGTTGCATGTTCTGAATGGCTTGTTCAATCTCTTGTCGTGTTATTTTGTTATTCAGGATTGATCTGTTTTTTTGTGACAACTTTGTTAGTCCATTTCTTTCCAAAAATTGTTTAATCTCAACCTCGTCTTGCGGCCCTTGAGTATATAATTTTTTGAAATATCTCTGGAAACACTTTCTGATTTCCATGGGGTTCTGAATATTTCTTCCTTCAATTTCTAGATTTGTAACTGTATTTAATTTTTGTCTCTTCTTCAACTGCCACGCAAGCAGTTTCCCACATTTATTCGCCGATTCAAAAGTTTTTTGTTTCATTAATTTAATCTTCCACTCTATTTCCTGGTTTATCAGTTTAGAATATTGTGCTTGGTAAAGTTTATAATTTCTCTCAGAATCGGCTGTGACTTCGGGTTTGATCTTAACTTCTTCTCCAATTCTTTGATTTTCTGCAGGATCTTGTCTTTCCTTTCATTTTGTGTCCTTTTCTTTACAGCGTTCTGTTGTATCAAGAACCCCCTCATCACAGCTTTGCTTGCATCCCAGATAGTTCTTTTTTCCACCGTAGTGTTCATATTTATCTCGAAGTAATCCTTCAAAGCTTTTTGGGCCTTCTCAATAATCTCCTGATCTCTAAACAAGTTGTCATTCATCTTCCATCTAAAGGAACCGGTTGGCAGTAGTGTCATGTCCATCTTCAGTGCATTATGGTCGGAGCAGGTCTTTGGGCAGATTTCCACTTTTCTGACCTTGGGTGCCAGACCTCTAGTTATCCATATTTGGTCGATTCTTGTCCAAGTCAGCTGGGCTTCAGAGAAGAATGTTCCCTCTCTTCCCAGGGGGTTCTTAGTTCTCCAAATGTCAATCCAGTCCATATTGTCTGTCATTTCAAAAAAAGTCTTTGGTAGTCTGCCGTCTTTTGTAACATTTTGGTTTTGTGACTTATCCATGTTAGTCGATACGACCCCATTCATATCTCCCATCATAATGATGTTGTTGTAGTCCAGATAATCCAGCATAATCTCATGCAACTTCTTGTAAAATTCCGATTTCCCGTCATTTGGTGCATAAATTCCTAATATCAAAATCTTTTCTCCTTGATGTTGTATCTCAATTGCTAGAATTCTTCCATATTCATCTTTAAATAAAAATTTAGGTGACAGGCTCTCTTTTGCATATATCACCACCCCTCGCTTCTTTACTCTGTCCGAAGATATAAATTCTTGACCAAGTCTTTTATTTGTTAACACCTTTCTATGGAGCCTAGTCACATGTGTTTCTTGTAAGCAAATAATGTCCAATTGTTCTTTTTTTAATATATGAAAAATTTTCCTCCTTTTTTCCGGGATGTTACAACCTGTTTATTACGGTTTTGGAAGTATTAAACAAGAATTTGAGAGAAGTGTCAGAAATCAGAGGTATTAAGGTGGGATCGAAAGAGTTTAAAGTAAAAACGTTTGCTGATGATTTAGTTTTAACATTAGAAGACCCAAAAACAGTGTACAAAAAGCCCTAGAGAAGCCGAGGATCAAAATAAAAATATTGATAGATAAAAATGAAAGAGGTGGATTTGCCTTACCAGGTATGAATCTCTATTATGAAGCATCCTGTCTCATATGGTTAAAGGAATGGATAACATTGGAAAATATGGACCTATTGGATTTAGAAGGTCATGACAACAGGTACGGGTGGCACTCGTACCTGTGGTATGATAAAGTAAAAGTTCATAAAGGTTTTTTAAACCATGTGATCAGAAGGTCAATTTATGAAGTATGGGAAAGAAACAAAAATTTATTGCAAAGGAAAACCCCACGGTGGATATCACCAATAGAGGTACTGACAGTTAAAAAAGTAAATATGAGGAAATTATTAGAAAAACGGAACAAGGGTTAAAACGTAAACCATATGATCAAACAGAAGGCATGTTTACAGGTTGGTTGCAATACCATCAGGTGAATGATATATTGAGTGAGGATAAAAGGAAAGCTGGGTTTAAGGATAAAAAATCAAGATTTCAATTAGAATTAGTGGAAGGCATAGGTAGAATACTATCTAGGATATATGATTTGTTATTAGAATGGTTTACAAAAGTTGAAGAGGTGAAAGAAGGAATGATAAAATGGGCTATAGATTTTAGGCATAATATTGAACTGGATGCATGGCTAAAATTATGGAACGAAAGTATGAAATTCACGGCGTGTACAGCCTTAAAAGAAAATTTAATGAAGATGATATATAGGGGGCATTTGACACCAGTAAAATTGGCGAAAATGTATAGGATGAGGGATAAGAAATGCTGGAAATGTAAAAAGGTGGATGGAGACTTCTATCATATGTGGTGGACTTGTGATAAAGTCAAGAATTTTTGGGAGTTGATCTATAATGAACTTAAGAAAGTACTTAACTATACCTTTCCTAAAAAACTAGAGGCTTTTTGTTGGGTTTGATGGGGAAGGAGGCTAAGAAAAAAGACCAAAGGCTATTTATGTACGCCACAGCTGCGGCAAGGAATATATTGGCCTAAAACTGGAAATTACAATAAGTTCCCACCATTGTGGAGTAGTAGACAAAAATGATGAACTACACGGAATTAGCCAAACTGACCGGCAGGATTCGGGATCAGGACGATCAGAGATTTCAGGAAAATTGTAGTAAATGTACTGTGTACTTAAAGCATAATTGTAAAAAATTTAAAAACCCTGGCAGGGTTGAAATAACTCCTACAATGTATAAGAGAGATACAAGGTTAAAAATTAAAATACGCGACTGGAGAAAATAAGGGATACCTGCTGAAGGGAAGGAGGGAAGTCGCAAGCTCGGTAGAGCTAAAAGTATATATGTGATTTAATGTATTGTAAAATGACTGTGTAAAGAAAACAATAAAAATGGATTGGTAAAGAAAATAAAATAAAGTTAATGTTCTTTTTATATGGGATCAGATTATAATTATTTATGTTTCATGTTTATATATATGTTGGAAGCCGCCCAGAATGGCTGGAGGAACCCAGCCAGATGGGCAGGGTAGAAATAAAAAATTATTATTATTACTACAGTGGTACCTCGATTTAAGAACAGTCCCCTTCCGGAAAATTTTAAGTTTCTTATTGTTGTTGTTGTTGTTATTATTATTATTATTAAGTTTGTAAACCGAGGTACCACTGTATTAATATCATCATCATCATCATCATCATCATCATCACTGCTACTTTTCCTGAGATTCAATAAGTCTAGCTCTTCTTCTCTGGGATGAATTTTGTTTGGCCCAATCATGGCATCCCCTCCATCTCCAATGTCAGTCATCTCTTTGGTCAATCCAAGACTGACAGGAGCAAAAACAGAAAACCTGAAGCTACTTATCTTTCTGAAGCTGACATTGAATTTGGCCTGGGCAGTTCAGACCAGCCCAATCCTGGTAGAAAAAGGAATAATTTGAAGAAGATTGCTCAAAGAAAAAACTGTAATTTACTGTTTATTGTGGGGGTGTTAGGTTCCCAGGTGTTATAGGGGGCTCTGTGAAAATATATGAGATTGGTCACATACAGGTATTTTTTGTATTTCCAGGCAGATAGGACGATCCCACAGGGAGCCTTACCAAGAGAGGCCACGATCCCACGATTCTCCTCCATGACGTCCTTATGCAGAGCTCTCTGGTCAGGATCCAGCAACGCCCACTCCTCGTCCGTGAAACAAACAGCAACATCTTCAAAGCACACTGGACCCTAAAAGAAAAAGGGGAACGCCCTCCTCTGATGTCAGGGAAGAGTTAGAAGTTTCCAGTTTCCCAGAGGGAGAAAGCATTCCCCAAGGGGGGGAGGAGAGCAGTGAATCTAATAGAAGGGAGCAAGAGGAACAAGAGGGAAGGACCGGCTGTTCCCAGGAAAGGCAAGGGTTGAGTTCTAGCTCAGATTCAGAGGAGGGGAGATACAAGCCAGCTCTAGCCAGGAGGTTAGAAAAAAGAACGGGAAAGCGAAGGGAAGGGCGCGTTCAACATTTTGAGGGTGGCTGGTCACGGAGAAGCAGAGCTCAGAAGGTATCTGAAAGAAGGGACTCTGAGGAATAATATTTAAGAACCGTTTATAAGATTATTTTGTTAATACGCAATAAAAAGTTATAGAAGAACAAGAAGCGTTCGTGTGGTGATCTAAAGAGGACAACGACCAGGCCTGACATCTGAGACAGTAGAAATATGATCTGCTACACAACGTTCTGTTGTTTCCTTCCTGTTAATTGCGGTGTTGTTTCAATAGGATTGCTTTGCTGCACATTTTAATTATGGGTGCTTATTTTATTCTGCGTTTTAATTATGGGTATTTGTCTTTGTGCAAATAGGTGGTACTCCACATGTGGTTTTCAAATCATTCTGCCTTCGCAAGCGTTCCAGTTTGCCTGATGGAAGGATCCACTTTCTCCTCTCCACATGAGCTGTTCTGGGAAGGTTCCCTCCCAAAGCCCTAGAGCCAAATTCAAGGGGTTCATGGGGGCATGGAGAGGGGGAGAAATGGGGGGGCTGGTTAGTTGAACCCAGGCCACTAGTTGTTGTCATTTGTCCACTGCTTAGAAACCAATTTTTTCATTCAGTTATCAATCTAGAAATAAAATAAGCCTCTTTTGGATGGCCATCTGTCTTGGATGATCTAGCAGAGATTCCTGCAATCCAGGGGGTCTCCTGGCTCTGAGATACAAGCAGGGAGGGTGGCTTCTGGCAGAAGGAGAGGGAGCCACCGGTGGCTCCTCCTTCTCCTGACTTACCCCTGCCTCTTGACCTTCTTCTCCCACTCGCCTCCTTTCTCTTCTGCCTCTGATTCTGCACTGCATTCTGCCACAGAGTCTCCCAGCTCACTAAGCCCTGTTTCCCCTTCAGCTTCTGACACCTCCTCTTCCCAGGCTTCTCCTCTTCCCCCTCTGACCGCTCATCCTTCCTCCACCTCCACTCCTTCGGCTCTGAGCCATCTTCCTTTCCTGGTTCCCCGGCTGCTTCCTCCCACCATTCCTCTGTGCCCAACCAGTCCATGACATTGCTCCATCCCTCGGCCTCTGTCGCCACAAGGCAGCTTCCCCTGACCTGATCTGGTTCCACAGCCGCTGCTTCCCTTCTGCCCCCATGAAAAGGCGGATCAGGAGGTCTTGCCAGCATCCTTCTGCCACCTGCAAGAGAAAAAAGGTAAGCAGGACGCCAGGAGTGCCTGCTTCTCTCACAGGTGAAACAGGGCATCTCTAACTACAGATGGGCCTTTGAGAAAGCCTTACCTGCTGAGAGCATTTGGACGTTTGTGCCCATTTCATATGTTTGTTGTGCAGAAATTCATCTCCCCTCCTCTGGACCCTTCTTCCCAACTGTCTCCCCCCAAAACAGGATGAAATGAACCCTCAGATAAGTTGGAAAACCGACAGAATGAGACCAAACGGAGAAAAACCACCTTCCTCCTTACCCAGTGGCCTCTCTCTGGTGTCCAACGGAGGCCTCTCTGCCTCACAGGAATCCAGGTCCATTTCTGCAAAGAGATCCTTTCCCTGAAAAAGAAACAAGGATTCAAAACAGAGAATGACAAAGACTTGAAGGGTGTCAGATGTCATTCCATGGCTGTCTTCCCAGAAAAAGGATGGGTCATCAGCAGACCATTATGGGATGTTCTCTGTCCTGTTTGGAGCCCCTTGGGAGTATCCAGAGGAAAGTCTCTCTCACCTGCTTTCTGTCCTCTGCCTGACTCAGGAGGAAACCTTCGGCCAGGGCCACCGCCTGTGAACTGGTCTCCGCTCCACAGTCCCTCACCCAGCTCTCCATCTCCGGGGGAAGGACAGCCAGGAACTGCTCCAAGATCACCAGGTCCAGCATCTCAGCTTTCGTGTGCCTTTCTGGCTTCAGCCATTGGTGGCAAAAGTGGTAGAGTCGGCTGCAAACCTCTCGGGGTCCTTTAGCCTCCTGGCAGTAGAACTGCTGGCCCTGCACCTCTGAGCGGAGGGTGTCCTCCTCACCCAGGATCTTCTGCACAGAGTTTTCCCAGAATCCCTCACTGCTCCCAGTTTGGCTTGCATGGCCTCTTCCTGTTCCAGGGCCAGCTGAGTCTCGCTCATCCATCCGTGCTCTCAGGAAGCCTCTGAGAGATCGGAAGAAACCCTTTGGTCTTCTGCCAAGTTCTGTCCGTCTAAATGAGAAGTTCTAGCAAATCCTACAAAGCAAATACATTGTTTTGTTACAGAATTTGTAGGACAGGGGAAAAAATGGTTCCCTGAGCAAGTATGGATGAGTCTTGCTGGGAGCTAGGGCTGGACTTCACCGCATCCCAGACAATGAGATATCTTTTTGAAAAGGAGGAGGAAGAGGAGAAGAAATAAGTCTCTAACCTTCAAGCAGAATGTGGAGGCAACTGAAGGGATTTCTGTGAGATCCTGGTTTCTATTTCTGGCCAGTCAATGCATTTAGTCAGAAGTGACTGACAAGGGAGTCATTTGTATCTTGTGAAAAATGGATGCTTGGCTCTTGTGGGGGTCCTCAGGAGTTGTTCTCCCCCCACCCCAACTTTCCTGCTTCTGTCTCCTTTTCTTGCACTTGGACTCTCTGCCGCTCTCCAGACAGACCCCTGGGGTGGGGTCCCTTTTTCTTTGCTCTGAGGGCCAGATATGTGTCTGGCCAACCCCCTGAGGGCCAAGTGGGCGGGGCCAAAGACACCTCCCTTGAAATATAAGCGGGAAATTTTTTATTCTTATATTATTATTATTATTATTATTAACACACACACAGCCACTGATGCCAAGGTCCCTCGAGGTTCGGTGAGTAGCAGCGCCCATTTCCGGCTGCTTTGCCAGCACCAATCCCTTTGGGACAGAGAGGATGTGGTCCTGGGATGCCCTGCTCTGGGTGCGAGGGGATGGCTGCAGTGGCCTCCGTGGGGAGCTGCCCTGGGAGACACTGGGAAACTGGTCCCCAATGCAGCAGCCAGACTATGGCCTGGGATCCCTCTCTTTATTCCTGCCCTTTCTCTCCCACCTTTTTTTTGGAGGGGGGGCTAGTCCACCTCCTCCTCCAGCTTTGGAAAACCATTTGCACATGTTTCCTCTGTTGTGCAATGAGGCTGAGCGACGTCACACAGAGTTAAAGTCCCAGGGACTCCTTTGTTTAAAGAAGGGAGATTTCGTGGGAGTCAGGGATCCTCTGATCTGCAGGAAGGAGAGCGGGGCAGCCCTGGCCCCTCCCTGGCAGGACCCTCTCCTCCTCCCTGACTTGGGGTCCCCCCCCCCTGCAGGAGCAGATCAGGCCCCCCAGGCCCCCTCCCCTGCTGCAGCCCTGGGACACCCCCTCCCTCTCCCCACTGCACCTTCTGGGGGGAGAGAGAGGAGACTCACCAGATCCCAGGAAGGGACAGCGAGGCAGCCCTTGCAGGAGAGACCCCAAAGCAGGAAAGGACTGGGGGGGGGGCTTGGCTCGGGAGGACCTGGCCCCCCTTGCTTCCTGGCCTCTCTAGGAAGGCAGCTCACTTCCCTTTAACCCTTGCCAAGCCGAGTCCTCCCTCGCTCAGCCCTCTCTCATATTATTATTTCTTATGGATTTAGGGGGGCAGCTTCCCAGATGCCCAGATATCCTTTTGGGGGTGAGGCTCCTGGTTGGACTCTGAGCATCTCCCTCCCTTGGGTGGAAACCAGAGGAAGAGCCTGCAGGGAAAAGGGCTTTGCAGGAGGCAAGGAAGCTCCTCCTGGAATTCCGGAGTGGAGAGACAGGAGGGGATCCCAGGGTCATCTAGTCCAACCCCCAGCAATGCAGGAATCTCAGCTCCAGCATCCAGGGCAGATGGCCCTCCGATCTCTGCTGAGAAACCTCCAAGGAAGGAGAGTCCCCCACCTCCCAAGGGAGACCTTTCCCCTGCCCAGCTGCTCTTAGGTGTCCCTCAAGGCAGCGGGTCCTGAGTTCGAGCCCTGCTGAAATAATCACACTCAGCACTCAGCCAGAAACAATTACAATGTGAAAAACTTTATAAGAATAATTCAAAACATCAAAACTAACAACCTTAAGTCTCTGAAAGTCCTTAAATGAATCACGGTGGCAGACTTTACCCGGCGGAGAACAAGCTGAGCACTGTTCCAGAGTATTTTTCATTCTCATGTAATTATATCTATTTGAAAAAAGATTGGTTAATGAAGAAATCTTTCTAATTTCGAGTGTTGAACTAATTGGCTGATGAAGAATTCAATGAAACAGTAGTTGTTATCTGGAAGCACTGTTCATCAGAGTTCAGAGTTGGACTTGAGAACTGGACATTTGCTGATTATACAAAGTTTCACGAAGACAGGAGTGCCTGGCCTGCTCTGGTCCATGGGGTCACGAAGAGTCGGACACGAATAAACGACTCAACAACAACAAACAACAACAAAGTTTCACAGCTTGTTCTCCACCGGGGAAAGTCTGGCACCATGATTCATTTAAGCACTTTCAGAAATTTTCAGAGACTTCAGTTGTGTTGCTTTTTGATATACCTGACTCATATTTTGCAACACAGAAATAATTGCACTGGCTACCAAGGAGGTACCAAGTGAAGTTCAAAATAAATCATATTCTCATCATGACTAACCAAAACTTTCTTATGCATGTTCCTATGCAAACATACAATAGTATGCAATTTCCCCTTCCAGAAATGCTTACTTGCTAATTCAAAGGACTGAAAATGGATGGTGGTTGTGTTGTAAATAAAAATTTGCCCTTTTCCCTTATGGGGTATCCAAGAGCCCATATAGAGTCCTTACATAGGTTCCCTATTGGTAGGAGAAAATAACAGAGGCCAACCAGAGAATATTGAGAAGCAAAGCAGCTTCTGTTGTAAATAAAAATATGCCCTTTTCCCTTATGGGGTATCCAAGAGCCCATATAGAGTCCTTACATAGGTTCCCTATTGGTAGGAGAAAATAACAGAGGCCAACCAGAGAATATTGAGAAGCAAAGCAGCTAGTAAGCTTGATCTTTATTGATCTGTTGCAACAGGGTGCTCCCCTCACCCGCAGGAGAGGAGGAGGACCCAGAACAATGCTGTGCAAGGGCTTATAAAGACTTTTGAAATTCCCATCCTCTAGATCAAGACCACCCCCAGAAACATTATGCATTCATCACAGAAGGGGTGTAACCTAAGACCACCCCTCAGATACATCCCACCTACATCACAGAAATTTAAATGTTGTTTTTCTCTTGTCCTTGTTTATCTTCTGTCTGGCAGGTTACTTGATTGGATTTCCTGGGGAGCCTGGCCAGTCTTTTGTAGTGGTAAAATACTTATTTCCTGGGCCAGGTCACAGGCTCACACCTTGTATCTTAAATGTGTCCTTAAGACAGGATTTGTGAGGAAAGAGACAATGGGGGGACTTTTCCATTTTGACCATGCAGGGAAACATTTGCTCAGTTTAGGAATCAACATGGTTCCAGGTTGGCTTTCCTGTGCTGATCTATGTACATGTGGTTATGAACGTTGCCATATATCTAAAACCCTAAAATTCCTATCACAGTTGTTACTTTTTTTTACATTAATATACCACCCTTCATCAAGAGTTCTCAGGGACGTTTAAAACATAGAACATATTAAAAGTAGACAAATGATTAAAATGATTAAAAGTAGACCTCAAATTCCTTAAGGGAGGGAGATGCTCAGAGTCCAACCAAAAGTCCCCCCCCCCCGAAATCCATAAATAATAATAAGAATCTGAGGTTGTGCCAAGCGAGAGAGGGCTGAGCTGGAGGGACTCGGCTTGGCAAGGGTTAAAGGGAAGTGAGCTGCCTTCCTAGAGAGGACAGGAAGCAAGGGGGGCCAGGTCCTCCAGAGCCCAGGCCCCTCCCTCCCTCCCCAGTCCTTTCCTGCAAGGGAGGGGGGCGGGTGTTGCTTTGGGGTCTCTGCTGCAAGGGATCCCTCGCTGTCCCCTCCCGGGATCTGGTGAGTCTCCTCTCTCTCCCCCCAGAGGGTGCAGTGGGGGGAGGGGGGGTCCCAGGGCTGCAGCAGGGGAGGAGGCCGGGGGGGGGGCCTGATCTGCTCCTGCGGGGGGGGACCCCAAGTCAGGGGGGGGGGGAGAGGGTCCTGCCAGGGAGGGGCCAGGGCTGCCACGCTCTCCTTCCTGCAGATCAAAGGATCCCAAACTCATTTGACCCTCCGCCCCCCCTTTCAGAAAAAAATCTCCCTTCTTTAAACTAAGGGGTCCCTAGGACTTTAACTCAGCCTCATTGCACAACAGAGGAAACATCTGCAAATGGTTTTCCAAAGCTGGACGAGGAGGTGGGCTAGACACCCCCCCCCCCAAAAAAAAGGTGGGAGAGAGATGCCAGGAGTAAAGAGAGGGATCCCAGCCCAGAGTCTGGCTGCTGCATTGGGGACCAGTTTCCCAGTGTCTCCCAGTGTCTCCCAGGGCAGCCCCCCACGGAGGCCACTGCAGCAATCCCCTCGCACCCAGAGCAGGGCACCCCAGGACCACATCCTTTCTGCCCCAAAGGGATTGTTGATGGAAAACCACCCGGAAATGGGCGCTGCTACTCACTGAGCCTCCAGGGACCTTGGGATCAGTGGCTGTGTGTGTGTTCAGCCATCTAAGAGAATAATAATAATAATAATAATAATATTATAATAATAATAATAATAAATTAGCCGCTTATATTTCAATGAAGGTGTCTTTGGCCCCACCCACTTGGCCCTCAGGGGGTTGGCCAGATACATACCTGGCCCTAAGAGCAAAGAAAAAGGGACCCCACCCCAGGAGACTGTCTTGAGAGGGGCAGAGAGTCCAAGTGCAAGAAAAGGAGACAGAAGCAGGGGTGGGGGTGGGGGTGGGTGGGGGGAACAACTCCCGAGGACCCCCACCAGGTGAGGACCCCCACTAGAGCCAAGCATCCATTTTCCACAAGATACAAATGACTTCCTTGTCAGTCAGTTCTGACTTCATGCATTGACTGGGAGGCAGCAGAAACCAGGTTGATTAATCTGACAGAAATCCCTTCCGTTGCCTCCACATTTTGCATTGCTAGAAGGCTAGAGACTTATTTCTTCTCCTCTTCCTCCTCCTCTTTCTTTTCAAAAAGATATCTCATGGTCTGGGATGTGGTGCAGTCCAGCCCTGGTTCCCAGCAAGACTCATCCATGCTTGCTCAGGGAACCATTCCCCCCCCCCCTACAAATTCTGTAACAGAACAATGTATTTGCTTTGTAGGATTTGCTAGAACTTCTCATTTAGACAGTCAGAACTTGGCAGAAGACCAAAGGGTTCCTTCTGATCTCTCAGAGGTTTCCTGAGAGCACGGATGGATGAGCGATACTCAGCAGGCCCTGAAGCAGGAAGAGGCCATGCCAACCAAACTGGGAGCACTGGGGGATTCTGGGAAATCCCAGTGCAGAAGATTCTGGGTGAGGAGGACACCCTCCGCTCAGAGGTGCAGAGCCAGCAGGTGAGGCAGTTCTGCTGCCAGGAGGCCAAAGGACCCCGAGAGGTTTGCAGCCGACTCTGCCACCTTGACCATCAGTGGCTGAAGCCAGAAAGGCACACGAAAGCTGAGATGCTGGACCTGGTGATCTTGGAGCAGTTCCTGGCTGTCCTTCCACCAGAGATGGAGAGCTGGGTGAGGGACTGTGGAGCGGAGACCAGTTCGCAGGCGGTGGCCCTGGCCGAAGGTTTCCTCCTGAGTCAGGCAGAGGAGAGAAAGCAGGTGAGAGAGACTTTCCTCTGGATACTCCCAAGGGGCTCCAAACAGGACAGAGAACATCTCATATTGCTTTATCGATGGCTCATCCTTTTTCTTGGAAGACAGCCATGGAATGACATCTGACACCCTTCAAGTCTTTGTCATTCTCTTTCTAATATTTCTCACCATTCTCCATTTTGACTCCTTGTTTCTTTTTCAGGGAAGGGATCTCTTTGCAGAAATGGACCTGGATTCCTGTGAGGCAGAGAGGCCTCCGTTGGACACCAGAGAGAGGCCACTGGGTAAGGAGGAAGGTGGTTTTTCTCCACTGGTCTCATTCTGTCGGTTTTCCAACACATCTGAGGGTTCATTTCATCCTGTTTTGGGGGGAGACAGTTGGGAAGAAGGGTCCAGAGGAGGGGAGATGTATTTCTGCACAACAAACATATGAAATGGGCACAAACGTCCAAATGCTCTCAGTAGGTAAGTCTTTCTCAAAGGCCCATCTGTAGTTAGAGATGCCCTGTTTCACCTGTGAGAGATGCAGGCACTCCTGGCATCCTGCTTACCTTTTTTCTCTTGCAGGTGGCAGAAGGATGCCAGCAAGACCTCCTGATCCGCCTTTTCATGTGGGCAGAAGGGAAGCAGCGGCTGTGGAACCAGATCAGGTCAGGGGAAGCTGCCTTGTGGGGACAGAGGCCAAGGGATGGAGCAATGTCATGGACTGGTTGGGCACAGAGGAATGGTGGGAGGAAGCAGCCAGGGAACCAGGAAGGAAAGATGGCTCAGAGCCGAAGGAGTGGAAGTGGAGGAAGGATGAGCGGTCAGAGGGGCAAGAGGGAGAAGCCTGGGAAGAGGAGGTGTCAGAAGCTGAAGGGGAAACAGGGCTTAGTGAGCTGGGAGACTCTGTGGCAGAATGCAGTGCAGAATCAGAGGCAGAAGAGGAAGGAAGTGAGTGGGAGAGGAAGGTTGAGAGGCAGAGGTGAGTCAGGAGAAGGAGCAGCCACCGGTGGCTCCCTCACCTTTTGCCAGAAGCCACCCTCCCTGCTTGTCTCTCAGAGCTAGGAGACGAAAATAGGCTTATTTTAATTAATCACTGAATGCTAAAATTGTTTTCTAAGCAGTTGACAAAGAAGAACAAATAGTGGATTCACCTAACCAGCCCTATAGGATGAAAAATGGGGCCTGCCCCCCATTCCTCCCCCTCTCCATGCCACCCTGAACCGCTGGAATTTGGCTCTAGGGCATTGGGAGGGAACCTTCCTGGAACAGCTCAGGAGGAGAGGAGAAAGTGGATCCTTCTATTGAGGAAACTAGAATGTTTGGGTAGGCAGAATGACTTGGAAAACACAAGGTGGAGTACCACCTATTTGCACAAAGACAAATACCCATAATTAAAACGCAGAATAAAATAAGCACCCATAATTAAAATGTGCAGCAAAGCAATCCTATTGAAACAACACTGCAATTTACAGGAAGGAAACCCCAGAGCATTGTGGAGTAGATCATATTTCTGCTGTCTCAGAGGCGGACATTTCCCTTTTTCTTTTAGGGTCCAGTGTGCTTTGAAGATGTTGCTGTTCGTTTCATGGACGAGGAGTGGGCGTTGCTGGATCCTGACCAGAGAGCTCTGCATAAGGACGTCATGGAGGAGAATCGTGGGATCGTGGCCTCTCTTGGTAAGGCTCCCTGTGGGATCGTCCTATCTGCCTGGAAATTCAAAAAATACGTCTATAGACCAACCTCACATATTTTCACAGAGCTCAATAGTGGCCCCTATAACACCTGGGAACCTAATACCCCCACAATAAACAGTAAATTACAGTTTTCTCTTTGAACAATCTTCCTCAGATTATTCTTTTTTCTACCACGGTTGGGCTGGTCTGAACTGCCCAGGCTATCTTCAATGTCAGCTTCAGAATTGTTAGGAAAGATAAGTAGCTTCAGGTTTTCTGCTTTTGTTTTTGCTCCTGTCAGTCTTGGGTTGACCCAAAGAGATGACTGACATTGGAGATGGAGGGGATGCCATGACTGGGCCAAACAAAATTCATCCCAGAGAAGAAGAGCTAGGCTTATGGAATCTCAGGTAGAAGTAGCAGTGGTGATGATGATGATGATGAGGATGATACAGTGGTACCTCGGTTTACAAACTTTCCGGAACAGGACTGTTCTTAAATCAAGGTAGCACTGTAGTAATAATAATAATTTTTGTTTATACCCTGCCCATCTGGCTCCATTCCCCCAGCCACTCTGGGCGGCTTCCAACACACATATAAAAATGAAACATAAATAATAATAATCTGATCCCATATATAAAGAACTTTAACTTTAAAATGAACAACTTATACTAGTGGCCAAAATTGTGGAAACCTTTTGTGAAAAGTGTATTTCTGAGGTTTGATGGCTCATAACACCACTTTTGTGTGGAGTAATACCATAAAATTATATAGCAATGGAAAGATAATTTAATGAAGATGCGATGACTTTTATGAAGGAGTATTTATTGGAACAGCAGTCATAAAGAAAAAATGTGAAACCCTTGGTAACCATTGGTAACCTTTAGCTTTAATTACGGCCTTACAACCCTTGAAGTGAACCAAGTTTTTAGTTCTGCAGCTGTAATAATGGGAAACCAAGACTGAATTCTGGCCTCTGTTAATTGGGCATTATTGCTGGGTTGCTTCTGAATGACAAGTTTCTTTAGTCGGCTCCAAAGATTTCTGATTGGGTTAAAGTGTGGGCTATTCAGCATGGACTAAAGTGTGGGCTATTCAGGTTGCCATCAGTATGCTGATGACACCCAACTCTATCTGTTGATGGATGGCCATCCTGACTCGGCCCCAGACACACTGACCAGATGTTTGGAAGCTGTGGCTGGATGGTTACGTGGGAGCCGGTTGAAGCTAAATCCTTCAAAGACAGAGGTCCTGTGGCTGGGACGGGACGATATGGGATTGGGGGGGCAACTCCCATCTCTTGCGGGGGCGCAATTAGTGCCAGCACCGTCTGTTAAGAGTTTGGGTGTAATCTTCGACACCTCCCTTTCCATGGAGGCGCAGATTGCAGCTATAACAAAGGCGGCATTTTTCCATCTTTGCCAAGCTAAGCAGTTGGCTCCTTATCTCTCTCGCCCTGACCTAGCCACTGTGATCCACGCGACGGTCACCTCCAGACTGGATTATTGTAACTCGCTCTACGTGGGGCTGCCCTTGAGACTGACCCAGAAACTCCAGCGGGTGCAGAATGCCGCGGCGAGACTCCTTACAAGGTCTTCGCTGTGAGATCACATTCATCTGGTACTATACCAGCTGCACTGGCTCCTGGTGGTGTACAGGATCAGGTTTAAGGTGCTGGTTTTAACCTTTAAAGCCCTATATGGCCTAGGACCCTCGTACCTACGGGACCGCCTCTCCGGGTATGTCCCACAGAGAAACTTACGGTTTTCAAATAAAAACATCTTGAAGGTCCCAGGCCACAGAGAGGTTAGGCTGGCTTCAACTAGAGCCAGGGCTTTTTCGAAGGCTGTGGCTTCGATCTGGTGGAACACTCTGTCAGGACTTGACATCTTTCTGCAGGGCCTGCAAGACAGAGCTGTTCCACCAGGCCTTTGGCCAGGGCACAGCCTGACTCCCTCCTTCGGCAATCTTCACGGAGCTCTGGCCCAATGGTTGCCATTGGTTTGATTTGAATTAATTTTATAATGAATGATTTTAGAGTGTTGTGTTGTACTGTTGTACTGTTTTATTGTTGTTAGCTGCCCTGAGCCCGGCTTTGGCTGGGGAGGGCAGGATATAAATAAAAATTATTATTATTATTATTATTATTATTATTATTATTATTATTCCCAGGCCATTCCAGCAGTGAAATATCATTATCTTGAATGTATCTTTTGCACACAGCAGCAACATGACATAGAGCTGAATCCTGCTGAAAATATATAAATGCTTCGGTATCTGGGAAAAGATCACCTGCGGAACACTTCAGTTTGGGCTCACGTATTTCGTTTATGCATTTTCTTGCATTTATATTTCCATTAATGACGCAAATTCTGCCCAGACCTTTTGCTGCCATACAACCCCAGATCATCACACTGGGTGTTTCACAGTTGGTGCAATGCAAGAAGAATCTTCTCTGATTCTTCTCCTCTTCTCCGATTAAAGAAACTCGCGTATTTCATGCCATCACTACCAAGCAAGGTAGTGCCCTTTTTAAAAAAAATAAAGTTTTTTATTTATACAACAAGAAAAAAGGAAAAAAACACAAATACCAAATTACATACAAATTACAAAAATAACCTTAGACACATAATTTTCTTAGCAAACAATAAAACATCTATTGGTCTTAACACTAAAGACCCAACCTCCCGTCTATTCCATATTTCAAATTCATATTACTTATTGCCAATACACACTTTTATCATAATTAAACTTATTCTTAATAAATCTAATTTCTTATATCTACCTTGCAACTATTACTGAAGTTCCTCGAATGCTGCGACAGAATTTAAACTACTATATTTATTTTTCAGATATTCTTTGAAAACCTCCCATTTTGAAACAAATTCCTGTTTTGATTTATTCTTTATTTTTTCTGATAAACCATCTAATTCGGCATATTCTGTCAGCTTTTGGATCCAATCTTGTATAGAGGGGATTTCATTACTCTTCCATTTTGCTGCGATCAAAACTCTTGCTGCCGCCATCGCATATAAAAAGATACCCTTCCTCTTTTGTGGAATATCCAAATCTGTTATTCCCAGGAGGTAGGCCTCTGGTTTTTTATTGAAAGAGATCTTTAGCATTTTTTGCAGTTCTGCAAGTATACTCTCCCAGAATACCTGTATTTTCCTACATATCCACCACATATGGTACAATGTTCCTGAGTCTCCGCATCTCCAACAATTACTTGACACATTTTTATACATTTTGGAAAGTCTCCATGGTGTTAGATACCATCGATGTTGCATTTTTTGAAAGTTCTCTCTAATCGTGTAACAGTTTGTGAATTTCCAATTGATCTTCCATAAATTTTCCCATTGGGCCATGGTTATTGAATGGCCAAAATCCTGGCACCACCTCACCATTGCCACTGTTACCTCCTCCTCCTTGACTGTCCAGTCAAGGAAGAGTCGATAAGTTTTGGAAAGAGTTTTTCTTTTAGAATTTACAAGAATTTACAAGATCAGATTTGAATCGGGACATTTCTGTTGAGAACCCCTTTTGTTTGTCAGGTTCTTGCTGTTACGATATGAGTGCAACGCAGCTGCAAACTGCCAGCTTGTTTACATCACATGATGTGGCTAGTCCTGGGAAAGAATCTTCCAGGCAGCTCATGGGATACACAAAGCTTTGTTCCGTGTGGTAATGGTTATAAGGGGTTACTTGTGCGTAAGTTGCCGTTACTTTCGGCTAGATTGCCTGGCTAACCATGCCTTGGCTGACAGCCCTCCACTCCGTGACCGGTCAGTCAGTGGGCGTTTCTTGAACCTCTTCCAGCATAGAAGCTGTTTGACGCCCAGTCTCCGCCTACTTTCCCTGCGCGGAACCCTTCTGCGCAAGGAAGGACTGGGCAGAGGTGTGCCTGCGCTCTCTCCACTAGGTTCGGGCGAAGAGTCTTGGAGACCCCTCTCCGAATCCTCCATCTCCCTCCCTTCTCTGCTGGTGTTGCGCTGAATACTTTCCCCTCTGCTGGTCCCCTCTCCTGCATCGCTCGGGAGCCTTGCCTCCACCTCTCTCTCCGATGTCAGTTCCCTGACATCCACCTCCCTCCCAGGACCCCCTCCACCCCCGGCCCGACCCTGTGACGTAACTTCGTCTCCCTCTTCAGCCGACGATGCAGGGAATCCCTGGAAGGAGCTGCCGTCGTCCTCCGAGGACTCAAACCCCGCTTCCCACCCGCTCCGATTTCTTCGCGTGGGACGGGCTTCCCAGTCCGATTCCTCCTCCTCTGACGCTTCTCCTCCTTCCTCTTCGGAAGCGGGAAAACCCACAAAATCCTCTTCCTCGTCTGTGGTCCCAAATCGCTCCTCCCAGAATCTCTCTATCAGTTTGGGCTTACCCAGATACCTGTCGTGGAACTCCTCCACAAGATATCCATCATCTATCTCCCCCGCGGGAACCCACGTGTTTTCTGACTCGGGTTCTCCCTCCCAAGTCACCAGGTACTCCCCTTGCCACCCCCGCCACCGTGAATCTAGGATTTCCATAGCTTGGTTGTGGTGTTCCCTCTCCTCTACCTGCGGGTGTCTGATGCCTTCTCCCTCTCCCCCCCAGAACTCCCGTTCCCCTCTGTATGGTGAGAGTAGGGACCTATGAAACACCGGGTGGATTTTCATGCTGTCTGGCAACTTGAGCCTGAATGCCACAGGGTTCACTTGCTGCGTTACCTCAAAGGGTCCCAGCCGTTTTGGCCTTAGCTTCTTGCACCCTCCCTTAAAGGGTAGCCCTTGGGTGGACAACCACACCCGGTCCCCCACCCTTATAGTCTACCCTTCCCAGCGGTGCTTATCTGCTTGCCTCTTGTAAACTTCCTTGGCCCTTTCCAAGTTCATCTTAAGTTGCTGGTGCAGGGCCTCCATTTCTTCCACAAACTGTTCTGCCGCAGGCACGCTCCACCCTTCCTCCCCCCTCCCGGGAAAGGCCCTGGGGTGACACCCATAATTGGCCATAAACGGGCTCATTCCCGTGGACACATGCTCAGCGTTATTGTACGCAAATTCAGTCAGCGCCAGTCTCTCTACCCAATCGTTCTGTCTCTCGTTGACGTAGCAGCGTAGGTATTGCTGCAAAATACTGTTCGCTCTTTCTGCTTGCCCGTTGGTTTCCGGGTGTCTCGCCGTTGAGAATCCCACCTCCACCTGCAATAAGTTCATGAGCCTCCTCCAGAACTGCGAGGTAAATTGTTTCCCGCGATCCGAGATGACCCTCGAAGGAGCCCTATGCAGCCTGAAGATGTGATCAACAAACAACTTGGCCGTTTCCTCTTCCGTTACTGCATGTGAGCAAGCTATGAAGTGGCACATTTTGGTTAGCAGATCCACTACTACCATGACTGCTGTCTTCCCTCTAGACTTGGGCAAATCTGTCATAAAATCGATAGATACCACCTCCCGGGGTCTTCCCGGTGTGGGTAAGGGTTACAGCAATCCTGCGGGGGCAGCCGTCTCCCCTTTAGCCCATTGGCAGCGGTCGCACCCACATACATACTCTCGTACATCTTCCCTCACCCTTGGCCACCAGAACTGCCTGGTAACCAGCAACATGGTTTTGTATTGACCAAAATGCCCCGCCGTTGGGTTGTCGTGAAGCTGTTTGAGCACCCTTTCCCTCAAGGTCTCCCCTGGTACGTACATCACCCCCTTGTAGTACAGCAGCCCTTCCCTTTCCTCAAAGCCTCCCTGGTTTTCCCTTGCTTCCCGGAGTTCCCTGATTCTTGTTTGAGCGAATTCGTCGTGGCGAATCAGCTCGGTTAGTTCTCGTTTCCCAACCAACGCTCCCCCACACACCCATCGTTCCTCTGGGAACACGTGTCTGACTTCCGGCGGTCCCTCTCCTTCCGTGTACTCCGGCTTCCTGGACAGCACGTCTGCCCTTACGTTCTCTTCTCCCGGCACGTACCGGATCTCGAAGAAGAACTTGGAGAACTCCTGTGCCCATCGAATCTGTCTCTGGTTGAGAACTCGAGCCGTTCTCCAGTATTCCAAGTTCTTGTGGTCCGTGCACACCTGGATCTTGTGCTGGGCTCCTATTAGCAGATGTCTCTATTGCTGAATGGCTGCGTAAATTGCAAGCAGTTCGCGATCATACACCATGTAGTTTTGTTCCGACTTGCTCAGCTTCCGCGAAAAAAAAGCGCACGGTCTCAAGCTTTGCTGGCCCCCCCCCCGGCTGCAACAACACCGCTCCGACGGCCCGATCCGATGCGTCGGTCTCCAGCCTCATTGGCTTCTGCAGATCCACATGCAGAAGGTGCTCCTCCGAAGCGAATTCCTTCTTTAGTCTTTCGAAGGATTGTTGGGCACTTTCTGTCCAGATGAACTTCCTTTTGCTACTGAGACAATCTGTGATGGGTGCGGTCAGGTGGGCGAATTTTTTGATGAACTTCTGGTAGAAGTTGCTGAACCTGAGGAACCTCTGCACATCCTTCCGTGTTTTGGGGGTCTTCCAGTCCAGCACCGCCTGCACCCTGCTGGGGTCCATAGCTAGGCCCCTGTCCGACAACTTGTACCCCAGAAATTCAACTTCCCTGGCGTGAAATTGGCACTTCTCCAGCTTGACCCACAACTGGTGCTTCTGCAGTCTCTTTAGCACTTCCCTGACGTCCTTGACATGCTGTTTCTCATTGTCTGAATAGATTAGGACGTCGTCCAGAAATGCTACGCAGTTCTTGTACAGCAGGGAACCCAACACGTGGTGCATGGAGGCTTGAAAACAGGCGGAGCCTGACTGTAATCCAAATGGCATGACTAAGTACGCAAGGGCCCCCAGGGGGGTGAACATGGTGGTTTTCCATTCGTCCCCCTCCCTCATCCTAATCAAATTGTACGCCCCCCTGAGGTCCAGCTTGGTGAAGATTTTCCCCTTCCTCACCCGTGTTAAAATGTCATCAATTCTGGGCATTGGGAAGGTCACGGGTTCCGATACAAGGTTTAATGCCCTATAATCCACGATCAATCGGGGCTGATTAGTGTTCTTTTTGTCCACAAAGAACACCGGACTGCCCCCCACTACCTTAGATTCTCTTATGAAACCTCTTTTCAGGTTCTTGTCAATAAAGTCTCGCAACTCCTGCATCTCCCTGTCAGACATGGCATACAGCTTACCCACCGGCAGCTGAGCCCCTGGGAGCAAGTTGATTTGGCAGTCAAAGGGCCTATGTGGTGGTAGCCTGTCCGCCTCCTTCTCATTGAAGACCTCCTGCAAGTCAGCGTACTGTGGCGGCACCTCTCCTCTCGGCTCCACCGTCATTCCAGCCACCCTGGCCACCCTCAACCTTGGCTTTCCCCCCCCAGACAGTGTTCCAAACAGTGAGCTGACCCGAAGGTGACCGTCCTCTGATGCCAAGCCACTACTGGATCATGTAGGGCTAGCCAGCTCATGCCTAATATTATTGGGGGTCCCGCCAGTGTGGCCACGTGAAAGGCAATGGTTTCCGTGTGCCTGGAAACCTTCATTCTCATTGGTGGGGTTTGATGCGTCACCTCCCCTCCCAGCAGTTCCCTGCCATCTATCGTTGTGACTTGGAGGGGGAAATCCAGGGGCAGTAGGTGGAGTTGGTGCTCTAGAGCGAAGTCCTTGCTGAAGAAATTGCAGGAGCTGCCTGAATCCAGCAGTCCCTTCACCTTGACTGGGTGTCCATTTGGGAGTTCTAGCACCACCTCTATGGCTATTGACGCCTTGGGGGGGTCTGGTTGGGGCACTTCAATTAGTTACCGGCCTGGCTGCTGTGCCCGCTGATTGGCAGCCAAGCGTTGGCGTTTCCCTGCACCTTCTCCTCTTCCCCCTCCTCCTCACCACCAGCGGCTCCCATCATCCCTTGCCAAGCCTTTCTTTGCGGACAGGCCTTGGCAAAATGTCCTGGCCGTTGGCAGAGGAAACACTTGGTGCTTTTGCAGTCCTTTCCCTCCCTCTTGTGCCCTCCGCTGGCGGTTGAAACCTCACGCGCGCGCGCTCCATCGATTTCCATTGGCTCAACGGACTGGGAAGGCTGCCTTGGCATCTC
Source organism: Podarcis erhardii (assembly GCF_964252035.2). NCBI lineage: Eukaryota > Metazoa > Chordata > Lepidosauria > Squamata > Lacertidae > Podarcis > Podarcis erhardii. The sequence goes on from NC_138508.1 coordinate 4,597,288, forward strand.
AGGAATGCAGTAGTCAAGGCAACGCTCTCCTCTCCCCTCCCGCTTCTCCAAAGCGCGCGCTTCCTGTCTTACTCCTATCGCAAGCACAGCTTTGGTCAAATCGTCCATCGATTGCGGGCGGGGCAAGCGGGAGAGCTCGTCCTTCACGGCTGGGGACAACCCCTCCTCAAACAGCATTTGTATAGGGGGAGAATCTAAGTTCCACTCCAGCCGGTGTATTAACATCGCAAAGCGGGACCAGTAGTCCCTAACTGATAGATTCCCCTGCTTGCACCCCATCAGTTCCCGTCTGGTCACACTCTGTTCCACTTGGCTGGAATACATCGCGTCCAAAGCCTGAAAGAACTTCCGAAGGTCCTTCAAGGCAGCATTCTGCGTAGCCATTAGGGGCCTGACCCATTCACGCGCCCCATCCTGCAGATGCCCCACGATATATGCCACCCTCTCTGCATCATCAGCAAAGTCATCGTGCTGCAGTTCCAAAGCGTACTCTATTTCCGTTCGGAACGCGTTATAGTCCTGGGGCTTCCCCCTAAACTTGTGTACCAGTCCTGGCACCTTCCTTGCCACGGGGTGGGTCTGACCTGCGGATCCTGAGCTCGCCTTTCATCCAGCCGCGTCGTCAGCAGAGCCACATGTTGTTCCAAATCTCGGTTCCTCTCCACCAGATTCTGCACACCTGCAGCTTGCTCCGCGGCGCCGCTGGCACTTCCAGTCTGACTTATGGTCTCCTGCCTGTGCACAAGTAACGTCAGAGACTGACGGATTGCTGTAATCGTTATAAGGGGTCACTTGTGCGTAAGTTGCCGTTACTTTCAGCTAGATTACCTGGCTAACCATGCCTTGGCTGACAGCCCTCCACTCCGTGACCGGTCAGTCGCTTGCAGAATCCGTCAGTGGGTGTTTCTTGAACCTCTTCCAGCATAGAAGCTGTTTGACGCCCAGTCTCCGCCTACTCTCCCTGCGTGGAACCCTTCTGCGCAAGGAAGGACTGGGCAGAGGTGTGCCTGCGCTCTCTCCACTAGTTTCGGGCGAAGAGTCTTGGAGACCCCTCTCCGAATCCTCCATCTCCCTCCCTTCTCTGCTGGTGTTGCGCTGAAATCCTTCCCCTCTGCTGGTCCCCTCTCCTGCATCGCTCGGGAGCCTTGCCTCCACCTCTCTCTCTGATGTCAGTTCCCTGACACGTGTGTAATATGAGACCTTCCTGTTGCATTTGTAAAGGAAGTCTGAGTCATTTGCTTGGAGAAGTTTGAACTGATCGGACATGTTTTTTTTGTAGAGCTGTAAAGTCAGAAATAAACAAGATGTAAAAGGACTTTCTGACTATTCTTCTTTCCCCTGTGAAAGGGGAGAAGGGGGTGTGCATCTTCCACGCTTTTAAATACCTTTTTCATTTCATTATAGAACATCTCCCAGAAAGCCTTAATTCTTGGGCATGTCCACCAAAGGTGAAAGAATGTACCTTCAGTCTCTTTGCATTTCCAACATTTATTATCGGACAAATGATAATTTTTTTTGCGAGTTTGACTGGTGTCATGTACCACCTGTAGATCATTTTCATTATATTTTCTCTTAAGGCATTACATGCCGTGAACTTCATACCTGTGGTCCATAACTGTTCCCAGTCAGCCATCATAATATTATGTCCAACATCTTGTGCCCATTTAATCATAGCAGATTTCACCGTTTCATCCTGAGTGTTCCATTTCAACAGCAAGTTATACATTCTTGACAAGTTCTTAATTTTGGTATCTAACAGTTCTGTTTCCAATTTTGATTTTTCCACCTGGAAACCATTTTTTTTGGTCCAAATTATATGCCTCCATTATTTGGTAATAATGGAGCCAGTCTCGCACTCTATTTTTTAGTTTTAATCTCGCACTCTGCAGTTTTAATCTGTCTCCCTCTTGTTCCAAAATTTCCCAATATTTCAGCCATTTGGCCTCCATATTGAGCTTTTTCTGAGCCTTTGCTTCCATTGGTGACAACCACCTTGGGGTTTTATTTTCAAGCAAGTCCTTATATCTTATCCAGACATTAAACAGTGCTTTTCTGACAATATGGTTTTTAAATGCTTTATGTGCTTTGACCTTATCATACCACAAATATGCATGCCACCCAAATAGATTGTTAAAACCTTCTAGGTCCAGCACGTCAGTGTTTTCAAGAAGCAGCCATTCTCTCAGCCAGCAAAAAGCGGCTGATTCATAATAAAGTTTTAAGTCTGGCAGGGCAAATCCACCTCTTTCTTTAGCATCAGTTAATATCTTAAATTTTATTTGATGCTTCTTGCCCTGCCAGACAAATCTAGAGATATCTCTCTGCCACTTCTTGAAACAATCCATTTTATCCAAAATTTGCAATGTTTGAAACAAAAACAGCATCCTTGGCAATACATTCATTTTTATCACAGCAATTCGGCCTAGCAATGATAGCTTCAGATTTGACCATATTTCTAAATCCTTTTTCACTTCCATCCAACATTTTTCATAATTATCCTTAAATAAATTCACATTCTTGGCAGTCATATTAACCCCTAGATATTTCACTTTCTTAACCAGTGTTAATCCTGTCTCCTTCTGAAACCTCTCTCTCAGTCACTGTTAGGTTTTTCTCTAAAACCTTAGTTTTCATCTTATTCAACTTAAAACCCGCTACCTGACCAAATTCTTGAATCAGTTCCAGTACTCTTTTAGTACTAGATTCTGGCTCCTGTAATGTCAATACCAAATCATCGGCAAATGCTTTCAATTTGTACTGTTTAGCTCCGACTTGTATACCTTTAACCAATTGGTCCCTTCTAATCATGTTTAAGAGAACCTCCAGGACCGATATAAAAAGCAATGGAGAGATTGGGCAGCCTTGTCGTGTTCCTTTCTCTATCTTAAATTCTTCCGTCACTACATTATTCACAATTAATTTAGCCTTTTGTTCTGAGTAAATTGCACCTATGCCGTTTTCAAAACCTTGACCAACCCCCATCCCCTGTAAATTCTTCTTCATAAAACTCCAAGAAATATTGTCAAAGGCTTTCTCCGCGTCCACAAATATCAAAACTGCTTTGGTGTTAATATTCACTTGTAGTTTTTCTAAGATGTTAATTATGTTCCTCGTATTGTCAGACAAGTGTCTGCCCGGGAGAAAGCCCACTTGATCTTTATGAATTTCTTCTACTAGTACCTTTTTTAGTCTTTTAGCCAAAATATCTGCAAAAATTTTATAATCCACATTAAGCAAAGATATGGGGCGGTAGTTCTTGAGCTGTGTCTTCTCAGACTCTGTTTTTGGTATAAGTGTAATATAAGCTTCCTTCCACAACTCTGGTGCCTTTTTCCCTTCCAATATTTCATTACAGACTTACTTTAAGGGTTGTACTAACCATTCTTTCAGGGATCTATAATATCTTGAAGTCAGACCATCCGGTCCTGGAGATTTGCCTAGTTGCATGTTCTGGATGGCCCCTTCTACCTCCTGCTCCGTTATTTTGTAATTCAACATTAGCTTATTTTCTTGAGAGATTTTTTGTAATCTATTTGTTTTCAAAAATCGATCAATGTCCATTTCTTTCTGCATCTCCTGTGTATATAATTGTTTAAAGTACCTCTGGAAGCACTTTCTGATCTCCACTGGATTCTGTATATTCTTTCCTTCCACTTCCAAGTTTGTAATGGTATTGAGTTTTTGTCTTTTTTTCATTTGCCAAGCCAGCAGTTTTCCGCATTTATTTGCCGATTCAAATGTCTTTTGTCTCATCTGTTTAATTTTCCATTCTATTTCCTGGTTCATCATTTTCATATATTGTACTTGATATAACTTTATCTCTTTCAGAATCTCCTGCGACTGTGGTTTCGCTCTCAGTTTCTTCTCTCCTTCCTTTATTTTCTCCAAAATCTTGTCTTTTTTCTCATTTTGAACTTTCTTCTTAATCGCATTCTGTTGTATCAGAAATCCTCTCATAACCGCTTTGCTTGCGTCCCAAATTACTCTTTTTTCAACAGTGGTGTTCATATTTATCTCAAAATAGTTGGGCCTTCTTTGTCACTTCTTCGTTCCCAAACAGTGTCATTCATCCTCCATCTGAAGGAACCAATTGGTGTTAGTTTCATTTCCATCTTCACAGCATTGTGGTCGGAGCAAGTTTTAGGGCAAATTTCCACCTTTCTAGTCTTCGGAGCCAGCCCTCTAGTCACCCAAATTTGGTCAATTCTTGTCCATGTCATTTTGGCCTCAGAGAAGAAAGTTCCCTCTCTTCCCAAGGGGTTCTTCATTCTCCAGATGTCAACTAAATCCATATTGTCAGTTATATCTAAAAAAGTTTTTGGTAGTCTACCATCCTTGGTAACTACCTGTCTCTGTGCCTTGTCCATATTTGTAGACACCACTCCATTCATATCCCCCATCAGAATCATATTGTAATCCATATAGTCCATCAGAGTCTCATGTAACTTTTTAAAAAATTCCGATTTCCCCTCGTTTGGTGCATAAATGCCTACTATCAAAAATTTCTCTCCTTGTGATTGGATTTCAATTGCAACAAATCTTCCTTGGTCATCTTTAAATAAAAATTTCAGTGATAGGCTCTCCTTTGCATAAAGTACTACTCCTCTTTTTTTAACTTTGTCTGATGAAATAAATTCATGTCCCAGTCTTTTATTGCTCAATACCTTCCTGTGTAGCCTTATCACATGTGTTTCTTGTAGACAAATCAAGTCCAATTGTTCTTTTTTTAATAAATGAAAGACTCTTCGCCTTTTTTCCGGGGAGTTCAGTCCATTAACATTCCAGCTTAATGCTTGCAGTGCCATGATGTAGTTACTTTGATTTTCCTCCAACTGCGCCCAATGCTTGCTCTTGTTCTGTCGGTGGTGTTGGTATCACTTTCACTGGGCAGTCCAGTCCAAAGGATAGTGTTGCTATGTCCACTATCGGTGATCTTCTGTCCAATACTTTTTGCTCTAGTCCTCTATCTGGTGATCTTCTGTCCGATGCTCCTGTCTCTTTTCCAAGTTCCTTCTGCAGATCTTCTTCGTAGTTACTCAAAAACTTTTCTTTATCCTCAACTGATCTTATTTTTATTTTCCTTCCTTTAAAACTGAAGGATAGGCCTTGGGGAAATTCCCACCTGAAGATGATTCTGTTCCTTCTCAGCAGGACAACCAGATCTCCATAGTTGGACCTAAGGTCCAAAAGATGTTTCGGGATATCTTTGAATATTTCCACTCTTGACTGCTGTATTACCAAGGTCTTCTGATAGTGCCGACCCAGAATTTTATCTCTCTCTTCTTTAGATTGGAGGGTAATCAAACAGTCTCTTACTCTATTCTTCTTCCTTCCTCTTCCAAGTCTAAAGGCACTCACAATTTTAAATTCTTCTTGTTCCAAATCCAAATCCCAAAACTCTGCAAATTCCTGCGTGAGAAAGTCTATCAAACTACAGTGGTGCCTCGCAAGACGAAAAGAATCCATTCTGCGATTCTCTTCGTCTAGCGGTTTTTTCGTCTTGTGAAGCAAGCCCATTAGCGGCATAGCGGATTAGCGCTATTAGCGGCTTAGCGGCTTTTAGCGGCAAAGCGGCTAAGAGGCTATTAGCAGCTATTAGAGGCTATTAGAAAAAGGGGGGAAGCGAAAAAAATCGCAAGACTCGCAAGACGTTTTCGTCTTGTGAAGCAAGCCCATAGGGAAATTTGTCTTGCGAAGCGCCTCCAAAACGGAAAACCCTTTCGTCTAGCGGGTTTTTCGTCTTGTGAGGCATTCGTCTTGCGGGGCACCACTGTATCCTTCTCCAATTCAGGTACAGCTCTGATCCTCAAATTCGTCTGTTTTTCCTTAAGCTCAATCATAGAAAGCATCGACTTGTGGTCCTCAAGTTGCCTCTGTAGATCTGGGACTCTCTTTGTTTCCAATTGTGTTACCTTGACTTCCACGGCAGCAACTTTTCCCCTGGCTTCCTCTGCGGTCTGTCGGATCAAAATAGATTCCTGTATCAATTTCTGAATGGTTTCTATGTTGGTATTCACCTTTTGTCCCAAATTATTTATACTTTCTGTATTTAAATCGATTAAAGGAGGACTCTCCTGTATGTGAGTGTCTAAGGGCCTTGCTCCTTCCTGCCACTCACCATCTGGCCTGGGGCGGGGCCTGGGGCCTCATAGGGACTGCTGGACTCTGCTGCCCAGGAGGACTCTCCTGTATGTGAGTGTCTGAGGGCCCTGCTCCTTCCTGCCACTCACCATCTGGCCTGGGGCGGGGCCTGGGGCCTCATAGGGACTGCTGGACTCTGCTGCCCAGGAGGACTCTCCTGTATGTGAGTGTCTAAGGGCCCTGCTCCTTCCTGCCACTCACCATCTGGCCTGGGGCGGGGCCTGAAGCCTCATAAAGGACTGCTGGACTCTGCTGCCCGGGAGGACTCTCCTGTATGTGAGTGTCTAAGGGCCCTGCTCCTTCCTGCCACTCACCATCTGGCCTGGGGCGGGGCCTGAAGCCTCATAAAGGACTGCTGGACTCTGCTGCCCGGGAGGACTCTCCTGTATGTGAGTGTCTGAGGGCCCTGCTCCTTCCTGCCACTCACCATCTGGCCTGGGGCGGGGCCTGAAGCCTCATAAAGGACTGCTGGACTCTGCTGCCCGGGAGGACTCTCCTGTATGTGAGTGTCTGAGGGCCCTGCTCCTTCCTGCCACTCACCATCTGGCCTGGGGCGGGGCCTGAAGCCTCATAAAGGACTGCTGGACTCTGCTGCCCGGGAGGACTCTCCTGTGTGAGTGTATGGGGTCCTGCTCCTTCCTGCCACTCACCATCTGGCCTGGGGCAGGGCCTGATGGGCCTCACTAGAACAGTTGCTGTTACTGCCGGAGGGGTGCAGAGTGCTTTTAAAATGTTTTAAAATTTTTATTTTGAATTTTTTGTATGTGGGGGGGGTGCGGTGGATGTTTATTGGGCCTGGGAATTTGTTTGATTTTATGTTTTTGTAATTTTTGTAATTTTTATTGTTTTTTGTTTATATTGTCTTATTTGTGTTTTTTGTTTGTTTGTTTGTTTGTTTCTTAAAGGGGTTATTTTGTTCTTAAGGGGAGGGGTCAGGGCTGCCGGGGAATGGGCCCCAGCCCACAAAATGGCTGGGATATGCTTCACAGGGGGGAATGCACTGGGACAACCGATCTCAGTGATCACGGGTAGGAGGAGGAGTTACGCTAAGACCAGACCATGTCATTACAGAGGAGGCAGGTTTAGTCGTTGTCTGAGGACTATCCCTGCCTCTGGGTCTGGTCCTGACCGGATGAATACTAGAATCAGCAAGGGATACCCACATGACCTGAAAGTGTTGCTGTGCAATGCCAGGTCAATGATCCATAAGACCACTGCCATCCATGACTTGATCATGGATGGAGGACTTGACCTGGCATGTGTAACAGAGACTTGGTTGGATGAAGCAGATGGGCCTGTCCTTGCCGCTGCTTGTCCACCAGGTTTCTCTTACGCACAGCAACCCAGGTCATGTGGGCGGGGAGGGGGGGTTGCAGTGATTTTTAGGAAGTCATTAGTTTGCACCAGGCGTCCTATTGGGAAGACCCAGTTTTCTGAGTGCATGTTCTGGAAGTTGGGCAATAGGGGCAGTACAGGATTCCTTTTGGTGTACCGACCTTCCCGCTGCACCAAGGATTCCCTGCCCGAGCTGCTTCAGGTCGTGGCGGATGTTCTCCTGGAGACACCTAGCTTGGTCGTCCTAGGGGATTTTAACATCCATGCCGACACGACCTTACAAGGGGCCGCTCGGGACTTCGTGGAAAGCATGGCCTCCATGGGGCTGTCCCTGAATAAGTCTGGCCCAACCCATAGCCGCGGACATGCCTTGGACCTGGTGTTTACCTCTACGGATGTTGGTGATCTGACACTAAGTAAAAGTGAAACGAAAGAAGTGCCATGGTCAGATCACTTCCTGGTGCAACTGGACTTCTCCGCGACCCATCCCCTCTGCAGGGAGGTGGGACCGATTCGGATGGTCCGCCCCCGCCACTTAATGGATCCAAATGGTTTCCAGAGAGTGGTTGGGGATGCTTTATCCCATGTTGATGGCCTTTCAGCCGATTCCCTGGTGGCCCGCTGGAATGTGGAGTTAACCAGGGCTATTGACTGTTTGGCTCCGAAGCGCCCTCTCCGATTGCATGAAGCCCGGAGAGCCCCGTGGTTTTCCACGGATCTGAGGGCAATGAAACAATCGTTGAGACGGCTAGAGCGCCGGTGGCGGATAACTCATTCTGAATCTGACCGGACACGGGTTAGAGCTCAACGTCGAGCCTACCAAGTGGCGATAGCGACGGCGAAGAAGACTTTCTTCACCGCCTCTATTGCATCTGCAGAAAACAGCAGCAGGAGACTCTTTCAGGTGGTTCGCAATTTAGCGGAACCACCTGTAACATCGGGGCCCAGTACGGGCCACATGTTCTCCTGCAATGATTTTGCAAATTTTTTTGCAGATAAAATCGCTCAGATTCGGGAAGAAGTAGACTCCACCGTGGGAGCAGGGCCGGGGCGGGAGAGTGCTAGAGTCCTGTCTGGTCAAGTTGTGTGGGATCAATTTCAATCTGTTACCTCCGAGGATGTGGACAGGCTGCTTGGACGAGTGAAGCCAACCACCTGTCTCCTGGATCCTTGCCCATCCTGGCTTATAAAAGCTAGCCGGGAAGGACTGGGCGATGGGCTTCGTGGGGTGGTGAATGCTTCCCTCCGTGAGGGAGCCTTCCCAGACCCGCTGAAAGAGGCGGTTATTAAACCGCTTCTTAAAAAAACATCTTTAGATGCGGCCACGATGGCCAATTATCGCCCAGTCTCAAACCTCCCATTCTTGGGCAAGGTGATTGAGCGAGTGGTTGCTGAACAACTCCAGGCACGCCTGGAAGAAGCGGACCATTTGGATCCCTTCCAGTCGGGATTCAGGCCTCATCATGGGACTGAAACTGCCTTGGTCGCACTGGTTGATGATCTCCGGCGGGCTAGGGACAAAGGTGAGAGCTGTTTCCTAGTTCTGCTGGATCTCTCAGCGGCGTTTGATACCATCGACCATGACATCCTGCTGGACCGTCTTGAGGGGCTGGGAGCTGGGGGCACTGTCATACAGTGGTTCCGCTCCTTCCTCCTGGGCCGTGTTCAGAAAGTGGTGGGGGGGGATGAGTGTTCAGACCCCTGGCCGCTCACTTGTGGGGTGCCTCAGGGTTCTGTCCTCTCCCCCATGCTTTTCAACATCTACATGCAGCCACTGGGAGGGATCATCAGGAGGTTTGGGCTGGGTGTTCATCAGTATGCAGATGATACCCAGCTCTACCTCTCTTTTAAATCAGAACCAGTGAAAGCGGTAAAGGTCCTGTGTGAGTGTCTGGAAGCGGTTGGAGGATGGATGGCGGCTAACAGATTGAGGTTGAATCCTGACAAGACAGAAGTACTGTTTTTGGGGGACAGGAGGCGGGCAGGTGTGGAGGATTCCCTGGTCCTGAATGGGGTAACTGTGCCCCTGAAGGACCAGGTGCGCAGCCTGGGAGTCATTTTGGACTCACAGCTGTCCATGGAGGCACAGGTCAAATCTGTATCCAGGGCAGCTGTTTACCAGCTCCATCTGGTACGTAGGCTGAGACCCTATCTGCCTGCGGACTGTCTCGCCAGAGTGGTACATGCTCTGGTTATCTCCCGCTTGGACTACTGCAATGCGCTCTACGTGGGGCTACCTTTGAAGGTGACCCGGAAACTACAACTAATACAGAATGCGGCAGCTAGACTGGTGACTGGGAGCGGCCGCCGAGACCATATAACACCGGTCTTGAAAGACCTACATTGGCTCCCAGTACGTTTCCGAGCACAATTCAAAGTGTTGGTGTTGACCTTTAAAGCCTTAAATGGCCTCGGTCCAGTATATCTGAAGGAGCGTCTCCTCCCCCATCGTTCTGCCCGGACACTGAGGTCCAGCTCCGAGGGCCTTCTGGCGGTTCCCTCACTGCGAGAGGCCAAGTTGCAGGGAACCAGGCAGAGGGCCTTCTCGGTGGTGGCGCCCGCCCTGTGGAATGCCCTCCCATCGGATGTCAAGGCGATGGACAACTACCTGACATTCAGAAGACATCTGAAGGCAGCCCTGTTCAGGGAAGTTTTTAATATGTGACATTTTAGTGTATTTTTTATCTCTGTTGGAAGCCGCCCAGAGTGGCTGGGGAAACCCAGCCAGATGGGCGGGGTACAAATAATAAATTATTATTATTATTATTATTATAGTATTTGCAGCATCCACCTTCGCATTTGTTGCATCCACTTTCGCATTTGTCGCATCTACCTCCTTATTGAGCTGCTCTAAAGATTCATTTATCTTACCTAATGCAATCGCTAGAGCTTCTTCTGATGACATTCCTCTTGGTTTGGATTGTGTTGGTACAGCTGCAGGTGAGGCAGAAGGACCAGATGCTGACGCTCTTCACTGCCAAGACTTCCCAGATCTTCTTGTTTTGTCTGGGAGTGACGAATCTACTTTTTCTTTCCCATCTGCCATAACACTTAAAAAGTCCAAGGTCAGTCCCACAATCACACAGTTTTATCTTACAAGTGGAAAATTCCCCTGATCCAACTCTTGTAACAGTTTCAGAAACTTCCTCTAGGGGGAAACAGTTACAATCCGTACTTGTATTAATCCAAAATAACGCCTTTTAAAACACAGCTCAAGCAGGAAAGTTAGTTTCAATTTTCAGTTACTTTTCTTCCTTTTTAGGATCAGAAGGGGACAGCTAAAAACAATGTATCTCTTACTGAGCTAGCTGTCAGCGGATGATCTATTCACAGTCAGTGCGCATTTCAAAGTACGGCAGTCTTATTGTCCTATTGGCAGCCCGTTCCCAGGTTCTGAGTGGTGGAATTTTAGCTTCCTTCCCTCTCTCTTGCAGGTATATATAGTCCAAAACTCTTCTCCTGCTTCCAAGGGGGGGGGGTTACTATTTTTTGGTGTTGAAAAATTAGTCCTTTCCGATCGGCTTTCCAAGACTTTAGCTTGCAGCCTCTTTGCTTTGATCTATTTACAAAAGCGGAAGGCGGACTTCCTGTTTATGCCTCCCCGCTACAGTACCAAATTGAGTCTTTTTTTCCTTTAAAAGTTTCCAATTTGTTCTACTCACGGGTAGTTGCTTTTAGAATCCAATTGTCCACAGGAAAAAGTCAGCGCTCTCCGGCAATGGCTGTGCGGCTTCGCTCCGTGGAAAAAGCAGTCGATTCACAGCACCGCGCTGCTCACCCCACTTTGCTCCGGAGCCCCGAAATCGGGTTTCCCTGCAAGTAGGGGAGGTGCAAAAGGTGCCCACCGAATCCCACGTTCACAGGCTTCACCCGCCTGTGATTTTGAGGGGTCCCCGCCTTCGCCGTGGTGGCCAGACCCGGTTCCCACAGAGCAAATTCCTCCTGGTCAGAGGAATTCCGCCATTACCGATGGCGCTAACCCGGAAGTCTCCATCAGGTCTTTATATTTTTCCCATACAGCAAAGAGTGACTTTCTTATTATATGGTTGGTAAAATTTTTATGAATTTTCGCTTTTCCATATATCAGGTAGGCGTGCCATCCCCAACGATTGTCAAAACCTTCCAGGTCCGGATCCTGCAACGTGCACCAATCCTTTTAGCCAGGTGAAACAGGCTGCCTCGTAGTAAAGTTTTAGGTCAGGTAGGGAAAAGCCTCCTCTCTGTTTTATGTCTATTAAGATCAGGTGTTTAATCCTAGGTTTCTTCCCTTCCCACAGGAATTTGGAAATTTCTCTTTGCCATATCTTGAGACAACCTGTCAAGTAAGGTAGTGTCCCATTGTTCCGCTGTCCAGTTAACATGGGTTTCATCTTTTCAACCTTTTCAACCTTTACATTGCGCGATGACATCTTGTATACACCCAGATGATTTTCTTCTGTCATGTAGGCACAGTCTCTCCACTCATCCATCGTCACTTGCCTTTGTACACATTCCCTGCCTTAACAAGTCTGATTTTGTAGTGACTGAGTCTCCTTATACCTCTTCAAAAATATAGAAAGGCCAACTTTGGTTAAGTTTTCCCCAATCTCTCTTCTAATTTTTCCTAACTGTAGCCTTCTTCACTTAATAGTACAATCTTACTTTCTGGGGACCACTCAACTCTTTGTGCCATTTCTATAATTTTATTATGTTTTACACCCTCACTAAATGAAAGAACACACCAAACCAACCAACTTGATAGCAATCACATAACACACTGACAAAAGTCAACCTAAGCAAGTTGTGCTTTCTTTTTCTGGTTATTTGGATATAATTTTGATAGAAAAGGGGTAATTGAAGAAACTTTGTTGGATTGCAATCTCGATTGCATTCTTGATCGAATTATCTTTCCACTGATATATAATTTTATGACATTACTCCAAATGAAGTGGTGTTAAAGAGCCAGCAAACCTCTGAAATACACTTGAAGATACAATGAAGAGCCAGCAAACCTCTGAAATACACTTTTCCCCAAAAGTCTTTCACAATTTTGACCACTACTGTATATCAAACAAAGCAACATTAAACAACACATCAGAATCTCAAAATAAATATGTTGGTTAATGACAAGCAATACAGGTAATGAACAAAACAAAATAAAAAAATTCCTTCCAGTAGCACCTTAAAGACCAACTGAGTTAGTTCTAGGTATGAGCTTTCGTGTGCATGCACACTTCTTCAGATACACTGAAACAGAAGTCACCGGACCTTTCTATATAGTGAGAAGGTGGGGAGGGGTATTACTCAGAAGGGTGGTGGGAATGGGTGATTGGCAGATAGCTGCGATGAGCCTGTTGACGACTCTTAACGACTGCAATAGGTCTAACAGGAAAAAGCAAGGGGTGAGAAGGTGAAAAATGGCTTTGTCATGTATAATGAGATAAGAATCCAATGTCTTTATTCAAACCAGGTCTCTCCATAGTTTTAAGTTTGGTGATAAGTTGCAATTCAGCAGCTTCTCTTTCCAGTCTATTTCTGAAATTCCTTTGTAATAGAACAGCTACTTTGAGATCTTGTATAGAATGTCCTGGGAGATTGAAGTGTTCTCCTACTGGTTTTTCTGTCTTGTGGTTCCTGATGTCGGATTTATGTCCATTTATTCTTTGGCGTAAGGTCTGGCCTGTTTGTCCAATATAGAGAGCTGAAGGACACTGTTGGCATTTTATGGCATACACAATGTTAGACGATGAGCAATTAAATAGTCCCGAGATGGTATGTGTGATGTTGTTGGGGCCAGTAATGGTGTTGTCCGGGTGTATGTGGCAGCAAAGTTGGCATCTGGGTTTATTGCAGGCTCTGGTGCCAGTGTCCGTGTTAAGTCTGGTTATAGTATTATTGTGGGTTAGGAGTTGTTTAAGATTGGGGGGCTGTCTGGAGGCAATGAAAGGTCTTCCTCCCAGAGCTTGAGAAAGAGAACTGTCATTGTCCAGGAGAGGTTGTAGATCTCTGATGATGCGTTGTACTGTTTTAACTTGGGAGCTGTATGTGATGACTAGAGGTGTTCTGTTATTTTCTTTTTTGGGTCTGTCTTGCAGCAAGTTCTCTCTGGGTATCAGTCTGGCTCTGTTGATCTGTTGTCTAACTTCATCTGCTGGGTATTTTAGTTCTAAAAAGGTTTGCTGTAGATCTCTTAGGTGAGAGTCTCTGTCTGTAGAATTGGAGCAGATGCGGCTGTAACGTAGTGCCTGGCTATATACAATGGACTGTTTGGTATGTTTGGGATGGTAGCTAGAGGCATGTAGATATGTTTGTCGGTCAGTTGGTTTACGGTATAAGGTGGTGTCTATGCGCCCATCCTGTATTTTTATAGTAGTGTCCAAAAAATGTATTTCTTGCATAGATTGATTCATTGTTAGGTTGATGGTGGGGTGAAAATCATTGAATTTCTGGTGGAAGGTGTCCAGGGTCTGTTGACCATGTGTCCAGATGATAAAAATATCATCAATGTATCGCAGGTACAAGAGAGGTTTGAGTGGGTAGGAGTTTAGGAAACGTTGTTCTAAATCCGCCATGAAGATGTTGGCATACTGTGGGGCCATGCGGGTGCCCATTGCTGTGCCGCTGATCTGAAGGAACAGGTCATCACCGAATTTGAAGTTGTTGTGGGTAAGGACAAATTGGCAGAGTTTGGTAGCAAAGTCCGCTGTGGTTTTATCTGAAATGGTATTCCTTATAGCTTGTAAACCATCGTTGTGTGGGATATTGGTATACAGAGATTCTACATCCATAGTAGCTAGTATAGTATTGTTGGGAAGATTATTTAAAGATTGTATTTTCCTCAGAAAATCTGTGGTGTCACGTACATAGCTGGGAGCACTGATGGCATATGGTTTCAGAACAGAGTCCATATAACCGGAGACACCCACTGTAATAGTGCCAATACCTGAAATGATGGGGCGTCCTGGATTTCCTGGTTTGTGTATTTTAGGTAGAAGATAGAAAGTTCCTGGTCGAGGTTCTGTTGGTGTGTTTGTGAGGATCTGTTCTTGGATGTGTGGGGGTAGCTCCTTAACAATCTTGTTCAGTTCTTTTTTGTATTCTTGTGTGGGGTCTGAGTCCAATTTTATGTAAAAGGCGGTATTGGAAAGTTGTCTGTGAGCCTCCTGAATGTAGTCAGTTTTGTTCATGATGACGACCGCTCCACCTTTGTCCGCTTCTTTAATTATAATGTCTGGGTTGTTTCTGAGATTATCTATGGCTCTCCTTTCGGCATGGTTTAGATTTTGTTGTAAGCGATGGTGTTTTCTGGTCACATCTGTTTGGATTCTGTGGCGGAAGCAGTCAATGTACAAGTCCAGTGTGGTGTTGCGTCCATCAGGAGGGGTCCATGTGGAGTCCCTTTTTGTGTAACACTTTTTCGGTGGTAGTTGGTGGTCAGTGTTCTGTTGGGAGGGTGGTTGTTGTTCTGCAGTGGGTTGTGAAGTTGTTGCTTGTTCTGCTTTGTCTTGTTGTTGTGTGTGTTGAAAATACTCCTTCAGGCGTAAACGGCGGAAAAATGCTTCCAAGTCCCCACAGAACTGAATCATGTCTGGGGATTTGGCAGGGCAGAATGACAGTCCACGTGAAAGGACTGATTCCTCAGCTGGGCTGAGTGCTTGCTGTGAGAGATTGACAATATTGTTGATCTACAATATTGTCAATCTCTCACAGCAAGCACTCAGCCCAGCTGAGGAATCAGTCCTTTCACGTGGACTGTCATTCTGCCCTGCCAAATCCCCAGACATGATTCAGTTCTGTGGGGACTTGGAAGCATTTTTCCGCCGTTTACGCCTGAAGGAGTATTTTCAACACACACAACAACAAGACAAAGCAGAACAAGCAACAACTTCACAACCCACTGCAGAACAACAACCACCCTCCCAACAGAACACTGACCACCAACTACCACCGAAAAAGTGTTACACAAAAAGGGACTCCACATGGACCCCTCCTGATGGACGCAACACCACACTGGACTTGTACATTGACTGCTTCCGCCACAGAATCCAAACAGATGTGACCAGAAAACACCATCGCTTACAACAAAATCTAAACCATGCCGAAAGGAGAGCCATAGATAATCTCAGAAACAACCCAGACATTATAATTAAAGAAGCGGACAAAGGTGGAGCGGTCGTCATCATGAACAAAACTGACTACATTCAGGAGGCTCACAGACAACTTTCCAATACCGCCTTTTACATAAAATTGGACTCAGACCCCACACAAGAATACAAAAAAGAACTGAACAAGATTGTTAAGGAGCTACCCCCACACATCCAAGAACAGATCCTCACAAACACACCAACAGAACCTCGACCAGGAACTTTCTATCTTCTACCTAAAATACACAAACCAGGAAATCCAGGACGCCCCATCATTTCAGGTATTGGCACTATTACAGTGGGTGTCTCCGGTTATATGGACTCTGTTCTGAAACCATATGCCATCAGTGCTCCCAGCTATGTACGTGACACCACAGATTTTCTGAGGAAAATACAATCTTTAAATAATCTTCCCAACAATACTATACTAGCTACTATGGATGTGGAATCTCTGTATACCAATATCCCACACAACGATGGTTTACAAGCTATAAGGAATACCATTTCAGATAAAACCACAGCGGACTTTGCTACCAAACTCTGCCAATTTGTCCTTACCCACAACAACTTCAAATTCGGTGATGACCTGTTCCTTCAGATCAGCGGCACAGCAATGGGCACCCGCATGGCCCCACAGTATGCCAACATCTTCATGGCGGATTTAGAACAACGTTTCCTAAACTCCTACCCACTCAAACCTCTCTTGTACCTGCGATACATTGATGATATTTTTATCATCTGGACACATGGTCAACAGACCCTGGACACCTTCCACCAGAAATTCAATGATTTTCACCCCACCATCAACCTAACAATGAATCAATCTATGCAAGAAATACATTTTTTGGACACTACTATAAAAATACAGGATGGGCGCATAGACACCACCTTATACCGTAAACCAACTGACCGACAAACATATCTACATGCCTCTAGCTACCATCCCAAACATACCAAACAGTCCATTGTATATAGCCAGGCACTACGTTACAGCCGCATCTGCTCCAATTCTACAGACAGAGACTCTCACCTAAGAGATCTACAGCAAACCTTTTTAGAACTAAAATACCCAGCAGATGAAGTTAGACAACAGATCAACAGAGCCAGACTGATACCCAGAGAGAACTTGCTGCAAGACAGACCCAAAAAAGAAAATAACAGAACACCTCTAGTCATCACATACAGCTCCCAAGTTAAAACAGTACAACGCATCATCAGAGATCTACAACCTCTCCTGGACAATGACAGTTCTCTTTCTCAAGCTCTGGGAGGAAGACCTTTCATTGCCTCCAGACAGCCCCCCAATCTTAAACAACTCCTAACCCACAATAATACTATAACCAGACTTAACACGGACACTGGCACCAGAGCCTGCAATAAACCCAGATGCCAACTTTGCTGCCACATACACCCGGACAACACCATTACTGGCCCCAACAACATCACACATACCATCTCGGGACTATTTAATTGCTCATCGTCTAACATTGTGTATGCCATAAAATGCCAACAGTGTCCTTCAGCTCTCTATATTGGACAAACAGGCCAGACCTTACGCCAAAGAATAAATGGACATAAATCCGACATCAGGAACCACAAGACAGAAAAACCAGTAGGAGAACACTTCAATCTCCCAGGACATTCTATACAAGATCTCAAAGTAGCTGTTCTATTACAAAGGAATTTCAGAAATAGACTGGAAAGAGAAGCTGCTGAATTGCAACTTATCACCAAACTTAAAACTATGGAGAGACCTGGTTTGAATAAAGACATTGGATTCTTATCTCATTATACATGACAAAGCCATTTTTCACCTTCTCACCCCTTGCTTTTTCCTGTTAGACCTATTGCAGTCGTTAAGAGTCGTCAACAGGCTCATCGCAGCTATCTGCCAATCACCCATTCCCACCACCCTTCTGAGTAATACCCCTCCCCACCTTCTCACTATATAGAAAGGTCCGGTGACTTCTGTTTCAGTGTATCTGAAGAAGTGTGCATGCACACGAAAGCTCATACCTAGAACTAACTCAGTTGGTCTTTAAGGTGCTACTGGAAGGAATTTTTTTATTTTGTTTTGACCATGACAGACCAACACGGCTACCTATCTGTAACAGGTAATGAACACACACCCAAGTCCCTTCAGTTCTTCTCCATTTATTCCTGAGGCTCTAATCCCTTTTTGTCTCCATTGCAGATTGTGATGAATTGGAAATCGAGAGCAAAGGTGACCACGACAAAATCCCCAGAGAGGAGAAGCCACGCAAAAATTTGGAGTGTGGAGAAAGCTGTAGTCAGAGCTCCAATTCCACTTCCCATCAACAAAATCTCATTGGAAAGAAAGTCTATCAGTGCATAGAATGTGGAAAGAGCTTCACTGATAGCTCCTCTTTCACTTCCCATCAAAGAATTCATACAGGGGAGAAACCCTATCAGTGTGTGGAATGTGGAAAGAGCTTCAGTAAGAGATCTCATCTCTCTTCTCATCAAAGAATTCATACAAGGGAGAAACCCTATCAGTGTGTGGAATGTGGAAAGAGCTTCACTCAAAGCCACAGTCTCACTTCCCATCAAAGAATTCATACAGGGAAGAAACCCTATCAGTGTGTGGAATGTGGAAAGAGCTTCACTCATAGCTCCTCTCTCACTTCCCATCAAACAATTCATACAGGGGAGAAACCCTATCAGTGTGTGGAATGTGGAAAGAGCTTCAGGAAAAGCTCCTCTCTCACTTCCCATCAAAGAATTCATACAGGGGAGAAACCCTATCAGTGTGTGGAATGTGGAAAGAGCTTCAGTCAGAGCAACGATCTCACTAAGCATCAAAGAATTCATACAAGGGAGAAACCATATCAGTGTGTGGAATGTGGAAAGAGCTTCACTGATAGCTCCAATCTCACTTCCCATCAAAGAATTCACACAGGGGAAAAACCCTATCAGTGTGTGGAATGTGGAAAGAGCTTCACTCACAGCCACAGTCTCACTTCCCATCAAAGAATTCATACAGGGGAGAAACCCTATCAGTGTGTGGAATGTGGAAAGAGCTTCACTCATAGCTCCTCTCTCACTTCCCATCAAAGAATTCATACAGGGGAGAAACCCTATCAGTGCATGGAATGTGGAAAGAGCTTCACTCATAGCTCCTCTCTCACTTCCCATCACAGAATTCATACAGGGGAGAAACCCTATCAGTGTGTGGAATGTGGAAAGAGCTTCACTCATAGCTTCGATCTCACTAAGCATCAAAGAATTCATACAAGGGAGAAACCCTATCAGTGTGTGGAATGTGGAAAGAGCTTCACTCAAAGCCACAGTCTCACTTCCCATCAAAGAATTCATACAGGGGAGAAACCCTATCAGTGTGTGGAATGTGGAAAGAGCTTCACTCAAAGCCGCAGTCTCACTTCCCATCAAAGAATTCATACAGGGGAGAAGCCCTATCAGTGTGTGGAATGTGGAAAGAGATTCAGGAAGAGGTCCGATCTCACTTCCCATCACAGAATTCATACAGGGGAGAACCCCTATCAGTGTGTGGAATGTGGAAAGAGCTTCACTCATAGCTCCCATCTCACTTCCCATCAAAGAATTCATACAGGGGAGAAGCCCTATCAGTGTATGGAATGTGGAAAGAGCTTCACTCATAGCTCCCATCTCACTTCCCATCACAGAATTCATACAGGGGAGAACCCCTATCAGTGTGTGGAATGTGGAAAGAGCTTCACTCATAGCTCCTCTCTCACTTCCCATCAAAGAATTCATACAGGGGAGAAACCCTATCAGTGCATGGAATGTGGAAAGAGCTTCAGTCAGAGCTCCTCTCTCACTTCCCATCACAGAATTCATACAGGGGAGAAACCCTATCAGTGTGTGGAATGTGGAAAGAGCTTCACTCATAGCTTCGATCTCACTAAGCATCAAAGAATTCATACAAGGGAGAAACCCTATCAGTGTGTGGAATGTGGAAAGAGCTTCACTCAAAGCCACAGTCTCACTTCCCATCAAAGAATTCATACAGGGGAGAAGCCCTATCAGTGTGTGGAATGTGGAAAGAGATTCAGGAAGAGGTCCGATCTCACTTCCCATCACAGAATTCATACAGGGGAGAACCCCTATCAGTGTGTGGAATGTGGAAATAGCTTCACTCATAGCTCCCATCTCACTTCCCATCAAAGAATTCATACAGGGGAGAAGCCCTATCAGTGTATCGAATGTGGAAAGAGCTTCACTCATAGCTCCCATCTCACTTCCCATCACAGAATTCATACAGGGGAGAAACCCTATCAGTGAATGGAATGTGGAAAGAGCTTCACTGTTAGCTCTAAACTCATTTCCCACCAAAGAATCCATACAAAGGTCGGAAAAAACATTATATAGCTTTAGGAGTCAGGCAAATCCGCACCTTTTTAACCAGGCCTTTTTCTTATTGACATCTAATGCTATTTTAACATGTGATATTTTGTGTTTTTATGTTGTATTTTTATGTTCTAAGCATTCTGAGACATGTGGGTGTAGGGAATACAGCCACTCTTAAATTCCTAGGGGTCTTTGCCCCCCCATAAAATATTTGAGGAGGCCACCCCCCCAGGTTTTCTTTGTGTGTTCTTTTTCAAATGCAACATTTTATTCTTCTGCTACTTGCCATACAATTTCACTGTCAATTTGTCCTTTTAAGAATTTTTTTTAAACCGCACAAACGTCATGAGAAAAACAAAATACAAGAAAATACAAACATGGACAGGTCCCATCTTTGCGGGCAAAATGGAAAAGTTGCTTTGAAGGAGGCTTTCCCAAACTTGGGTCCCCAGCAGCTCCCGGACTACAGTTCCCATCGTCTCTCCCCATTGGTCCTGCTAACTAGAGATGATGGGAGTTGTAGTCCAAAACCAGCTGGAGACCCAAGTTTCCTTTAAAGGGAAAGTAGGCTGGCCCTGTGACACCCTCTGCTGGACAAAAGCACTACCCCAGAATCTGAACCACCCCCAGTACTCCTAATTGGAATTAATAGAGTGCAAAACTGAAGTTTGATGGGCACTTCAACCTCTAGGGAGCTTCTAGGTGTTTTCTGCACCACCTAGAGTACCCACAGAATTGTGGCTTCTACTGGCAACACACACAGGAGAACAAATGAATGACAAACACAAGAGGCAGGAAAAAACCTGGAAAGGGCCATACCAAATGGACATCCGGTGTGAAGAGGTCACTTTCCCCACTACTGAACAGTGCCACAGGTAGAGGAGATGGAATGCTAGAAGTGTTCTCTGGGGCAAGGGCAGCTGCTGAGAAATTGAACTATGGGCGCAAAATACTACTTTTTTTAAAAGTCGCTGCCATTATAGACATTGCCATTCTAATGGCGTGCATGCATCCTGTGATTGATAGTGCAAGGCGGGACTTACCTGGCCCCCACCAATATTTTATTCAAGTGGCACCACTGGGTCGGGTGGTTTACAGATTAAATAAATACATAAATCGCCTCCCTTTGCAAATATTCCAGCTTGTCTATATCCTCATTTATTCTTCTTTAAAATGTATTTGCCCTTCATCTGAAGATTTTACATTATAAGCATACAGGATGAAAGCATGGCTTTCTCAAAAACGACAAGCCAGAGAAATCTCTTCTTTTCTTTTTTTGGATGGAGTTACAAACTTTGTTGATCAGGGAACTGCTTTGGAAGTAGTGCATCTCGATTTCAGTAAGGCTTTTGACAAAGTCCCCTGCGACATTTATGTGAGGAAGCTGGTAAAATGAGGCTGAATGAGGTAACTGTTAGGTGGATTTGACTGACCGAACCCAAAGAGGACTCCTTCATGGTTCCTCCTCATCCTGGGGAAAAGTGACCAGAGGGGTGCTGCAGGGTTCTGTCCTGGGCCCGTTGTTGTTCAACGTCTTGATAAGTGACTTGGATGAAGGAACTGAGGGGATGCTCATCACATGTGCAGACGACACCAAACGGATCATAATGGCGCCCTCTCTCTTCTTCAGCAACAGACAGGGAGACAAAGAACAGTGCAAAAGCACAGCAGAGTGAAAGAGATAAGACCGACTTCCGTTCTTACACTTCCCAAGCCTAGGAAAGTAAACAGGGGCATGTGACATACTAGCCGCATATCCAGCAACGGGAGGAGTGAAATGCTAACACAGCAGACATGATTGCAGGTGATATAAGGGAAAAAACCTGCTCCTTTTTCCTTATGGGGTACCCAAGGGCCCATATACAGTCCTTTTGTAGGTTCTCTATCGGTAGGAGAAAATAACAGAGACCAACCAAAGAATATTGAAAAATAAAGCAGCTAGTAAGCCTGTTCTTTATTAAATGTTGCAGCAGGGTTCTCCACCCACACGCAGGAGAGAGGAGGAGGACCCTGAGCCCTGCATGCAAGCCCTTATATAGACATTTTTAATTGCCCGCCCTGGAGTCCAAGACCACCCCCAGAAACTGTCAGGATGTGAGTACAATGCAGCTGCAAACAGGCAGCTCAGTGTTTACATCATATGATGTGGCTAGTCCTGGGAAAGAATCTTCCAGGCAGTTCACGGGATTCACAAGGCTTTGTTCTCAGTGTAATATGAGACCTTCCTGTTGCGTATGTGAAGGAAGTCTGTGTCACTTGCTCGGAGGAGACTGAACTGATCGGACGTGTTTTTTGTGGAGATGTACAGTCAGAAATAAACAAGATGTAAAAAGCCTTTCTGACTATCTTCATTCTCCTGCTGGTATGCAAAGGGGGTGTGCATCTTCCATTCTGGGGGATGTCGCCTATCAAGATCTCCCTGGACTGTCCGGGATGTCAGCCAGAGAGGATCACCGATAAACAGGCCCCAGGAGCAGGGAGAGAGGCCAGCCTCACCCAAGGGGGCAAGTTTTCCAACAGAAACATCATACCTACATCACAGAAAAGGCGGTCTACAACAGAAATCTGAGTGTTGTTTTTACCTTGTCTGCCAGGTTACCTGTTAATGGCCACTTGACTAGATTACCATATTTTTTGCTCTATAGGACGCACTTTCCCCCCTCCAAAAATGAAGGGGAAGAAGAAGAAGAGTTTGGATTTGATATCCCGCTTTATCACTACCCGAAGGAGTCTCAAAGCGGCTAACATTCTCCTTTCCCTTCCTCCCCCACAACAAATACTCTGTGAGGTGAGCGGGGCTGAGAGACTTCAGAGAAGTGTGACTGGCCCAAGGTCACCCAGCTGTGCGTCCTATAGAGCGAATGCAGGCTTTCGCTGAAGCTATCCGCAAGCCTTCGGAGCACTGCGGGAGTGCCTGCCAGGCTCCGAAGGCTTGCGGATAGCAGCCTGAAGCCTGAAGCTCGGGGAGCGCAGTGCCAACTGCGCTCCCCGGGCTTCAGGCAGCTATCCGCAAACCTTCAGAGCGCTCCCCCAGCCCACAAGCTATGGGAGCGGCGACAAGGCTGTGCAACCTTGCCTCTGCTCCCAGACCTGTTCTGGGGCCTGGGGTTGGGGGAAGCTCGGGCTGCCCCAGCCCCACGGCTAAAAACGAAGCCGCACGCAACCTCTCATGGATGGACAGTCTTGGCTTCTTTGCTCTTTGGGGTGGGGGGAGGGGAGAAATAATTTTTCTTTATTCCCCCCCCCAAGAACTAGGTGCGCCCTATGGTCCGGTGCACCCTATAGAGCGAAAAATGCGGTACCTGGGAGGCTGGCTATTCTTTTGTAATGATAATACTTCATTCCTGAGCCAGGTCACAGGCTCACCCTAGTCACACCTTAAATGTGCCCTTAAGGCAGGATTTGTGAGGACAGAGACAATGGGGAGGTTTCTGCATTTCCTTTGACCTTGTAGAGAAATATTTGAGGTGACTGAAAGAGTCAAAATGGCTTTAGGACTTTTCCTGTGGGTTTTGGACATGTGGTTTATATATTTATATATGTGTTTGCTTGGTACATTTAGATCTCTCTCTCTCTCTCTCACCTAAAAATTCTTATAACAATTCCCCCCTTTGGGGATATAATTTTTTTGTAAAAAATTGCTGCCCCACAAATAATAACCTGGCATGTTGTAAATGGATGCCTTCATGTAAATCTTAAGAGACTTGCATGTCAGGCCTCTCAAGGCTATTTGCAGGTGTAGCAGTGCACATAGCTGGGCATAGGATATCACATAAAAAAATAACACATGTTGCATTTTGTTCCTAAATTACTTGTGGCATTCTAGCACTTTGGGAGGAACATTCTCAATAGTGGTCTATGCTTTACACTTAGCGGGAAGGTCAAATAATGAGTGAAAAATGCAGGGGTTTTTTTTGTTTCTGCCTTTTTTGTGTGTGTTCCCAGGTGTCAAAGCTAGCTCTCGTCTGGTCTCACACCTCCATCATATCACAGCAGCAACAATCCCTGGTGAATCCCTGTAGGGCTTTCATATTGACCATGTCACCTTGTAGTGGCACAGGTTTGGGCATTTCTTGAGAGAGATGTCTTTGCCTTGGCCTTTCTATGGGATTTTCTTGTTATTATTATAGGCTCTGGTCTTCCACTCTAGGGAAGTTGCTCAGTTGTTCCTAAGGAACCAAAAAGCTAATTGCAGCCTGGATACAATTGCCCATTCAAACGGAGTCCAATTAGAATTTATATAGCCCCATGGCTCACTGACGTGGAGTTCCAGCCCCACCTGGTGGTAGCGGTCAGCCTGGACCTTGTACGCATCCTTGGCCTGGCGCAGTTGCTCCTGTGATGGCCTGGGAATCTGATTCAGAGGCTGAACCGGAGGAATCCCAGCCTGCACAGGAGTCTCTGCCTCCAGTGCCGGCTGAGCCGGGGCAGGGCTTTGAATCTGAACAGCCCACACCTGTGCCGGATCCTCAGGAGCAGAAACCAGATGAATCCACTCTGGCTCCGGGGGTGATTGAGGACCCATTGCCTGCAGGTGCTCCTCTCCCAGCCCTTAAGGCCAGGAGAGGCGAGTCACCTTTGGGCTGGGACCACCCTAGGCCCCAGAGGAGATAAAGACCAGTCAGCCTGTGCTGGTCCTGGGGGGAGGTTACCGTGGGGTGAGGTCCAGGACCTGGGTCGAGGGTCTGTAGACTGTCCTCCACGGGCAAGGTGGAGTCCGAAGCGAGGAGCCAGGCAAGGACAGGAACTCTGAAGGAACAGGACTGGGTGCTGGCCGAAATAGCTCTTCAACGACGTTGCTCCCGCAACCTGGGACCGGGCTGACTGGCCTTTATCTTCTCTGAGGCCAGGGGCGGTCCCAGCCCTCAGGTGACCCGCCTCTCCTGGCCTTAAGGCGAGCACTCCTCCTGGGAGAAACCAGCTTCCTCCGCCTCTCTGCCCTGAGCCTCTGCAGCTCAGGAGAGGCTGGAGGGTTACTGGACCCAGGGGGAGACTCGCCTTCCCCTGACAGGGCTGGGAGAGGCGCACCTGTAGGCAATGTGTCCTCAATCCCCTCCGGAGCCAGAGTAGATTCACCTGGTGCCTGCTCCTGAGGATCCGTCACAGATGCAGGTGCCTCAGAGTCAAGGCCCTGCCCCAGCTCAGCCGGCCCTGGAGGCGGGGACTCCTGTGCAGGCTGGAGTTCCCAGGCCATCACACAACCCAGTCTCCCAGCCGTGGAGTTCTGGCCCCACCTGGCGGTGGCAGTCGGCCTGGGCCTTGTACGCCTCCTTGGCCTGGCGCAGTTGCTCCATCAATAGTTGTTGCTGAGACTGGAGCTCCTGAAGCCACTCTGTCACTGCAGGGACCGCAGTTGCTGGCAACACATCCGGGAACAGCCGCGGATGATAACTGTAACTGGCCTGGAACGGGGTCTGCTGGGTGGACGCATTCACCGCGTTGTTGTAGGCGAACTCCGCCAATGCTAGGTGGTCGACCCAGTCATCCTGCTGGTAGCTGCAGAAACACTGGAGGTACTGCTCCAGCACCGCGTTTGCCCGTTCTGTCTGGCCATCGGTCTGTGGTTAGTAGGCAGATGATAGACAGACCTCTGTCCCGAGGGTCTGGTGCAATGCTCGCCAGAAACGGGATGTGAACTGCACGCCCCAGTCGGACACCGCACGCTCAGGTAGGCCGTGCAGGCGGAAGACATGCTGCAAGTATAGCTGAGCAGTTTCCTTAGCTGTGGGAACGGATGGGCAGGGGGCACAGTGCACCATCTTAGTGAAATGGCCGGAGAAAACTAGGAGGCAGGTACAGCCACAAGACGGGGGTAAGTCCACTACAAAGTCCAGCGAAACCGTGTGCCAAGGACGTGGTGGGACTGGCAATGGCTGAAGTAGGTCGGGGGGTTCGCCCAGTAGGGCCCTTGGCCCGCCGGCAGACGTCACAACCAGCGACATAGCGAGCCACGTCAGCCTTCAGGCAGGGTCACCAAAACTCGCGGCTTACCAAATGGGTGGTCCGATACCGCCCAAAGTGTCCCCCTGCTGGGGCATCATGGGTCATCTGGAGAACCTCAGCCCACAGTGGCCCTGGCAGGATGTACAGGCGACCGTGGTGCAGCAGAAGGCCCTGGTGCAAGACCAGCCCCGGATACTGAGGGCATGAACCTTTAGCCAGTTCCCGGAGTCGTTTCTGGGCCCAAGCGTCGACCCGCTGCTGTGCCCTCACCCGAGCCTGCAGTGGCTCAGCCTCCTGAGTGGCCAGGAACGCAGCCGGTGGTAGGATCGTGGTTGGTACTGCTTGCTGTACCGTGTCTGCGGCATCTTCAGGTTTCCGGGACAGGGCATCCGCCTTCTGGTTTTGGGAGCTAGGGATGTAGCGGATCCAGAACTGGAACCGGGAAAAGAACAACGCCCACCAGATCTGCCTTTGGTTCAGCTTGTGGGTGGTCTGGAGGTACTCCAGGTTCTGGTGGTCGGTTCTCACCTCCACCGGGTGTTGTGTCCCCTCAAGATGGTGGCGCCAGACCTCAAAGGCCACCTTGATGGCCAGTAGTTCCCGCTCCCACACGGTATAGTTACACTCCGCCAGAAGGAGCTGGCGGGAATAGAAGGTGCAGGGTAAGAGTGGCGCATCAGGTCTGTGCTGCTGAGACAAGATGGCACTGAGAGCCGTGCTGGAGGCGTCGGTCTCTACCACAAAGGGTCGAGAGGGATCAGGATGTTGCAAGCTCAGCGCTCTCTGGAAACAGGCTTCCAACCCCTGAAACGCCTCCTCTGCCTCCTTGTCCCAGGAAAATGGCGTCTTGGGGCACAGTAGCCGGGTCAACGGGGTGGTGTGATGAGCATAGTCTGCAATGAAGGTCCGGTAATAGTTGGCGAACCCCAGGAATTGCTGTAGGTCCTTGCGGTTCCGAGGTGCCGCCCATTCCCGAACCGCTGCCACCTTCCCAGGATCCATCTGCACCCCATTTGGAGAGAGTCGGTGACCAAGGAAGTGTACTGACCGCTGATGGAACTCGCACTTGCTGAGCTTCGCATACAGGTGGTGCTCCCGCAAACGCTGCAGCACGGTCCGGACATGACCCTCGTGGCGAGTCGGGTCACAGGAGAAAACCAGAATGTCATCCAAGTACACCACCACCTACTTGTCTAGCAAGTCCTGGAACACGTGGTTGATGTACTGTTGAAACACAGTGGGCACGTTGCACAACCCGAAGGGCATAACCAGGTATTTGAACTGAACATACCCGGTCCCGAATGCTGTCTTCCACTCATCCCCGGCTCGGATCCGAATTAAATTGTAGGCCCCCCCAGAGGTCTAGTTTGGTGAACACCTGCACCCCTTGCACCCGCTCCAGCAACTCCGAAATAAGGGGCAAGGGGTACCGGTCTGGGATGGTAATTTTGTTCAGGGCCCAGTAATCATGGCAAAGGCGAAGCTCCCCACATTTCTTCTTAATGAAGAGCACTGGCGCAGCGGTGAGCGAGGTAGAAGGCCGAATGAACCCACACTCCAGGTTCTTGCGCAGGAAGTCCTGCAAAGCTTCGTGCTCTGGCTCTGTAAGAGAGTACAAGCGACTCACTGGCAGGGGCGCTCCGGGCTGGAGGTCTATGCCGCAGTCAAAAGACCGATGCGGCGGGAGCTGGTCTGACCCCCGTTCCTCTAACATGTCTTGGTAGTCCCGGTACTCAGCGGGGAGCATTGATGCAGCCTCTGCAGTGGGCGCGGCTGCTAGCATCTCGGACTGAGCATGGGGACATGGGTCTGGGAAGTGCACAGTCCGATTGACCCAGTCAATCTGGAAAATGTGAGCCTCCAGCCAGTCCATCCCGAGCACCAGGGGGAACCGGGGCATGGTGGCAATGTCCAAAGTTCGCACCTCCTGCTGCTGCTGACACAGGACCAAGGGCTGAATCTCCCAAGTAATGGCCCCCGAGCGCAGGAGCCGTCCATCAATTGCCTTCACCTGTACCGGTTCTGGCTTGTTCTGAAGTGGCACCTGATGATGGGCATCAAAGGCAGCATCCATATAGGAGCGGGTTGACCCCGAATCTACCAGGGCGTGGGTAATAATCCAGGGCCCACCTGGAGGGTATAGATGCTCCGGGACCATGAGGTGTCACAATTCCACTGGTGAGGGCCCCTCTAGCATGGTCTGGGACCCCAGGTTGCCAGGGCCTTCGGCTACCGGGGTTGGCGGTTTCCCTGCAGCTGGCAACTTCTCGGGACAGGACCGGGCGTAGTGTCTGCTTCCGCCACAGTAGAGACATAAGTTCCCCTCCCGACGACACGTCTTCTCTGCGGGGGAGAGACGAGGTCGCGCAGCCCCTAGCTGCATAGGCTCATCGCTTTTCCCGAACGCACCCCAACGAAGGGGGAATGCGGGTGTGGCGGGAGCAAACCGTGCTGGTCCCGGGGAGAGGTGAGGTCCAGGACCTGGGTCGGGTGTCTGTAGACTGTCCTCCACGGGCGAGGTGGGGTCCGAAGCAAGGAGCCAGGCAAGGACAGGAACTCTGAAGGAACAGGACTGGGTGCTGGCCGAAACAGCTCTTCAACGACGTTGCTCCCGCAACCTGGGACCGGGCTGACTGGCCTTCTCTGAGGCCAGGGGCAGTCCCAGCCCTCAGGTGACCCGCCTCTTCTGGCCTTAAGGCGAGCACTCCTCCTGGGAGAAACCAGCTCTCTGCCCTGAGCCTCTGCAGCTCAGGAGAGGCTGGAGGGTTACTGGACCCAGGGGGAGACTCGCCTTCCCCTGACAGGGCTGGGAGAGGCGCACCTGTAGGCAATGTGTCCTCAATCCCCTCCGGAGCCAGAGTAGATTCACCTGGTGCCTGCTCCTGAGGATCCGTCACAGGTGCAGGTGCCTCAGAGTCAAGGCCCTGCCCCAGCTCAGCCGGCCCTGGAGGCGGGGACTCCTGTGCAGGCTGGAGTTCCTCCGGTTCGGCCTCTGAATCAGATTCCCAGGCCATCACACAGCCCAGTCTCAGGTTGCAGGAGCAACATCGTTGGAAACCTGTTTCTGCCAGCACCCAGACCTGTTCTTCCAGAGTTCCCAACCACGCCCGGCTTCTTGCTTTGGACCCCGCTTCGCCTTTGGTGGACCGTTTCCAGACCCTCAACCCAGGACTGGACTCTGACCACGCCTCATGGTACCCCCCCCCCCAGGAACAGCACAGCTCCATCAATAGTTGGTGCTGAGACTGGAGCTCCTGGAGCCAATCTGTCACCGTGGGGACCGCAGATGCTGGCAGCATGTCCGGGAACAAACACGGATGGTAACCGTAAGTGGCCTGGAACAGGGTCTGCTGGGTGGAGCCATTCACCACATTGTTGTAAGTGAACTCCTCCAATGCCAAGTGGTCGACCCAGTCTGGAGGTACTCCAGGTTCCGGTGGTCGGTTCTCACTTCCACCAGGTGTCTTGCCCCCTCAAAATGATGGCCCCAGACCTCAAAGGCCACTTTGATGGCCAGTAGTTCCCACTCCCACACGGTATAGTTACACTCCGCCAGAAGAAGCTGGCAGGAATAGTAGGCGCAAGGTAACAACAGCACATCAGGTCCGTGCTGCTGGGACAAGACAACACTGAGAGCCGTACTGGAGGCGTCGGTCTCCACCATGAAGGGACGAGAGGGATTAGGATGCTGTAAAAGCGGCGCCCTCTGGAGACAGGCTTTCAACCCCTGAAACGCCACCTCTGCCTCCTTGTCCCAGGAGAACGGTGTCCTGGGGCACAGCAGTCGGGTCAGCGGGGTGGCGTGGTGAGCATAGTCCACAACGAAGGTCCAATAATAGTTTGCGAAACCCAGGAACCGCTGTAGGTCCTTGCGATTCCGGGGTGCCGCCCACTCCTGTGTGGGAGTCATAAAGCCAAGGCAGAGGCTTGTAAATACCGCAGGGTGCCCCCTGACCTCGGCTGACCAGCACTCTGTGCCTTACAATGTATTAGGATGTATTGACCTTAAATGGAGTTGTGTTTCCTCTGGGCAGTGTTTCCTTATATGGTGAGGGGAGTGTCAAACCATTACCAGGCATGTAACGTGAGACATTGCCAGATGACCATGCTGTTGGTGAGGACAAAGGATAATAAAAGTTACCGGGGAAGAGAGAGGTTCAAAGGAGCTGCCCCTGCATTATGAAAATACTCGCTGCCTCTGTCTTCTTTCTATGCTATGCTAAGCACCATCTATGACGGCAGGACTCTGTCAGGTGGTGCCCCGTGTGAGGCCAACTTAAAAGAAGAGGCAAACTTAAAAGAAAACAGGCTGACTAGAGAAAACAGTGTGAGGCTGTTTTAAAGAAAACCGTGTGAGGCTTTTCGATCCATGCAACGGTATCATCGACTCACCACGCCCGGCAAGGGTTTCAAGCGCTATTCATCTTAGGATCCCGGTGAGTCGATCCCTTTTATATTGATTTTAGAAAAATGGGCAGCCCTTTGTCTATTCCCCAACAGAATTTTTTTAAAGACTTAAAATTTCTCCTCTCCTCCAACAAATTGGAAGTTCCTGAGGGTGATTTGATACAGCTTATTCTGGCCATCGATGAACATTGCCCCTGGTACCCCCAGGATGGTACTTGGGAATTAAGAGACTGAGATAAGATTGGAGCACATTTTCATGGACAACCCAGCATTGGTGTTCACGTTTTAAATGCATGGTGCAAGGTTCGTTATGCCATGGGCTCTTTATCACCGAAAAGTATCTCCAGGGCAGTATTGCCAACATCACCTCCGGCTTCTATAATCCAGCCTGCTGTGATGCCGTCTGTTCCGGCACTTGCCTTGCCCACACCACCAGACCCCAAGCCTCCGGACTATAGTTCCTCACCAGAGGATCCAATCCTGCAAAAATACCGTGGTCTGGCTGGCAATGATCCTACTCTCTCACCAACAGAACCAGCCACCCCTTCTCAACGTGCAGTCCTTGCCTGTTCCTTAATTCAGGATACTATGGCATTTCCCGTTATAGTGCCACCTGCTGGTGCCCCAGCAGGAATTCAAGCCCACACCAACCTTTTGATTTTAAAATCTTGAAAGAGCTGCAATTGTCAGTAAAAGCTAATGGACTCCAAGCCTCATTTACACAGGCACTTTTGGAAGCCACATTCGCCCAGCTTTTGGTTCCAGATGACATAAGGCTTCTGGCCAGTACAGTTTGACCCCCATCAGCAGGTGTATTGTTTGCCCACGAATGGGAAACTGCCTGCGGTGCATATGCTCCGGCTTTATTGCAAATAGTCAGAGGGAATAACCCTAACATTACCCTCGGAGATGTCATAGATGCCATGATGGGGCGTGGGTCCCTTGTTCAAGCTTCAGTGCTAGCCACACTGCTGCAAATCCTATTGAAGGATACTGCCCTTGCTGCTAAACAAGCAATGAGAAAAGTCAAGGAACAAATACAGCCAATGGGAACTTTACAACCTGGCATGCCAAATCCAAATATGCTCCCGCGAGAATATCAGTTGGCGGTGATTGATTTAAAGGACTGTTTCTTCTCTATCCCACTGGCCCCAGCAGACAGGGAAAGGTTTGCTTTTACATTGCCAGTATATAACAATTCGCAGCCCACCCAGTGATATCAGTAGGTTGTCCTGCCTCAAGGCATGTGGAACTCCCCTACACTTTGTCAACATTTTGTGGGTGAAGCATTGAAACCTTTCCGCATGCACCACCAAGAGGAAAAGCCTTTGTGGGTTCCAGCTCGTTCCAGGTCATCCTTTGTTGCATCGTTATACAAGGAAGAGAAGCAGACGACCCAGTCCAGTTGAAACCACCATATTTCACCTTATCAATTGGCAAGCCGCTGTCATCAGAATCCTACTCTGGCTGGCAGATAGATAGATAATACTTTATTCGGCTATAAGCCCACAAGGTAAAACAAATCAACAAATAAAATAGCATTTTACAATCTAAAACATCAGCTAAAATATTTCAACGCATAATCTCCATCACACTACTTACAATCTCTAGATGTACCGTATTATGGCCTTGAAGATAAAGATGGTGCATAGAGTTTACTAGATTTTTAGTAGTCATGCAGCATTTCATGAAGTCTTCTATATGAAAGAACTGAAATCAGGAATCTGGCAACCTGTAATGTTCTATAAGAGTCAATGTCCTGGAGTAGATAAGCTAGATGTAATTCAGGTGGTTTAGCAACAATTTCCAGAATGATTGAACTCAGAATCCTTGATCGGGGAACAATGTATAAGGGGCAATTAAACAAGATATGATAAAGGGGTTCTATTGATTTGTTGTCACATGCGCATAAAACAGAGGTTTTACCGTTAGAAAATCTATTGCTCAGCACATTTGAGGAGAACACATTAAATCTGGCTCTAACAAATGCAAATCTATGCGACGCAGCCGATAAGGTAGACAGATATCAAGGTATCTGGGACATAGATGTAATGCCCTGATTTATCGTGTACCTCCACCTGTAGTAAGATTTTGTTGCAAATCAACCTCCTCCAATCTTTGTTTGATGACCTTTTTAGCTGTAATTAGATCTAAATTAAGTATATCAGAAGGAGAGATTCCATAAGACAACAGTTTGGAATGGATTTTTGTTGCCCATGGGCTGGTGAATTCATCTCTCCAAAGGCACTGAATAAGATGGTAATTTGGCAATTTATGCCAAAGGGACAGCCAATAATTAAAGGCATGTCTCCACATCAGAATCTCTAAGGAGGGGGTCTTAAGTTCTAAGCGAATGGCAGAGTTGCTTACACAGGAGGGTAGTTTCAAAAGGCGTCTTAGAAAAAGATTTTGCAATGTCACCAGAGGCATGAGGTTTACAAAGGCGCCCCATAAAGGGACCGCATAGGCCATAGTTGCAACCACTTTTGCACTATAAACTTTTAAAGTAAAGAAGAAGCGTAATAGAGCGTAGATAAGGGCTTTAACCTTATTTTGTAAATATGTGATATGCGCTTTCCATCCCATATTATACTGGAAGTAAATTCCTAGATATTGAAATTTGTAAACTTGTTCAATTGGCTTCCCCTCGAGTTCCCATCTATACAGTTTACGACTCCTGGAAAAAATTAGGACTTTAGATTTGGAATGGTTAATAGTAAGTAAATTTGTTTGGCAATATAGCGCAAAAATCTTAAGGGCCCTCCTCAAACCGATTCGAGAATATGAGAGGATCACCGCATCGTCAGCGTACAATAATAAGGGGCAGCGATAGTCTGCAAGCCTGGGTGCATGAATGGTGGTTTGGGCCTCAGCTAGGGGGGTTCTCATGTCACTAATATAGAGGTTAAAGAGATAGGGGGCAAGGGTGCACCCTTGTCGTACCCCCTTATTTATTGGTGCAGAGTTTGTGAGATCACCCTCAGGTGTTAACCTCACCCTAGCGGCCGACCCTTCATGTAATTTAATCATAAGCCACAACAGCCTTTTATCTATGCCCCACTTTGCCAGTTTTCCCCATAACAGCTCTCTGGAGATACTGTCAAAAGCCGCCTTCAGGTCTATAAAAGCGGCACATAGAAGACCATGGGTGGGGGAAGAATACTTCTGCGCCAAATGGTATAGAATTATTGCATGGTCAATAGAAGTGCGATTTGGTCTAAACCCGACCTGTTCGTGGCCTATCTGATTGGAATCTTCGGCCCATTGGGTTAGTCTGGTTAGCAGGAAGCGAGTATAGATTTTCCCGATGATTGATAGTAAACTGATGTTACGATAGTTTCCTGGGTCCTCTGGTGGTCCTTTTTTATATATAGGAATTATGATGGACTCCTTCCATGATCTAGGTATCTGGCCCGTGGCATTGATTGCATCAAAGATTTTTGCAAGAATTTTGGCCCACCATGCTGGGTGTTGTTTAATAGCTTCCGCCGGGATCAGATCGGGCCCTGGGGCTTTATCAGTTTTCAGTTTAGCAATTAAATCTACTATTTCGTCCGGGTCAGTATCTGGCCATATGGGCAAGTGACTTGAAAGAGTATCAGAATGAATGTTAGAGATATCTGTCTGGGAGAAATATTTTCTTAGAAATTGTTCCCATGTCGGGGCTGGGATAACCATCAATGGGTATTTCCTCGATCTTTTGTTGATTAAATTCCAAAAACCGCTAGAGCTGCGAAGCTTAGAGGCAGCAATCAGCGCTTGCCAACGTCTTAGCTGCCACTCATGCTTGGCTGACTTCTGTGCCTGTTTGTAAGCAATTTTGGCCTGCAAGTACTCTGCGGGAAGAGTTTCAGCTCCAGAAGATTTATATCTGTTGTAGATACAACAGAGAGAGAGTCTAGCTTGCTTGCATTTGGAATCAAACCAAGGTGCACCGAACCTGGGTTGATCTCGGTTAACCAGGTGAGCCGGCATCGTAAAGAAGCTAGTTAAAATCTGCAGAGAAGTGGGAGAACCACTCCAGTATCCTATTTGGTTCAGACAACTCTGCCATTGAAACAATAAGGGATTCGGAGATATTCCTCTGGAAGAATTCTGCATATTTTTGGGCCTGTTTCATAGACCATTTAATGCCTCTTACTTGAGCTGCGGCATTTAAACCTACATGAATTGGGTGTGTACCGCTAACCGGGTGCCAGTCAATAGTTAGCTTGGCCGCTAGAGGTAGGTGGTCACTGGATTGTACATTGTCTACTTTGAAATAAAAGAAGTTTGAAAATAGGTCTTCTGAAACTAGAAGGTAGTCTAGGACACTATTTGATGTTGTGCCCAAATGAGTGAATTCTCCTGGCACATCTGGAGGGCAGTTGCCATTTAAAATGTTCAAATTCGGACTTCCGGGTTAGCGCGAACGGCTAATGGCGGATTCCCTCCGAGCTCCGGAGGGAATCGGCTCTGCTGAAGACGGGTCCTGCCGTGCCGGCGACACGGGGACCCTCAGAAACCGCAGGCGCGGAAGCCTGCGGACTTGGTGACTCGGTGGGCACCTTAAGCGCCCTCCCGACCCACGAAGAGCCTTTTTAAAGGCTACGGAGAGGGTACGGAGAGTGGCGTGGTGCTGAGAGTAGACCGCTACTTCAGTAGAGCGAAGCCGCAAGCCATGGCCGGAGAGCGCTGACTTTCTTCCCAAAATTTGGACTGGATAACAAAGGACCCGTGAGTAGTGGAATTTGGACTTTAAAAATTTTTTTTCCTTTGAATTCGGCACGACCGGGGGATGTGTTAAAGGGAAGTCCGCACCCCCTCTACTTATAGACGATTTAAAGCAAGGAACGGAGAATTAAGGCGGAATGAATACTGTTTTGATGATTTAAAAGTTTTTCACAAATTTGATAGAAGAAGATTTCGTGCTGGAGAGAAAGGGAGGAACTTTGGAACTTTGTGTGTAATCCACCCCAAAACCCGGGAGTGTCCTGTTTGGGTGCCGGAGGAAGAAGTGAAAGGAGTTTGACAGCTGTCAAAGGAGCTGTCAAATGGGTGGACAAAGTAAAGAATTTTGTTATTTAACAACTCTCTGAATTAAAGGTGATACATTTGAACTGAGGCGATTGGAAACAAAGTAGTGATTACAACAAAGTAACAGATTATTGGAAAAGGACTACTAAATAACTGAAAGCCCCCTAGGGGGAATTGGTGACATTACAATGGCTGCAGAGGGAAAATTACTGGCGGAGATAGAAAAAATGTTCTTTCTCGTGGGAATCCTGCAAGAGCAGAGTATGGCTCTGAGCAAAGTATTTATGACCTTGAATTCTGAAACAAACAACTCTGCTGAATGCACAAAGGAGACGTATGACAAAAACTCTGCAGCTGAGCAGGAAGAGATGCTTTTGGAATTGGCAGAGAAGAAAGAAGGAGTGCAGACACTACAAGTGGAAAATATCAACCAGGAATTTACACTGTTAGAGTATGAGCAAGAAGACCTTTGGATTACAAACCTGCGAAAGATGAGAAAGAAGAAGAGGGAAGTCCCTGGAGTACTTGGAATATTAAAACTAAAAAGAATAAAGCAACATGATTGGGACTTTCCTCTTGAGTATGGAAAAGTAGATGATCCTTCGCAGCAAACACTTCTTAACATTCTGGATGAAAGAAAATATGATGTGACTCTGACTGAACTCCTTCGGGGTCTTAGGACCAACAAAGAGGACTACCAATATACTTGGCAGAGAGGGGCTGACAGAGAATCAGACGCCTCGGACGTGAGGAATCCGGGCTAAGAACTATTTTTTGTTTGTTTTTTGGACATTTGTTTGGGAAGGGACAGAAACCGGGGCAGGGGGGGGAGAGAGAATAGAATTATAAAATGTTATGATTTGTTTTATTTGGTCAATGTGACCTATAATTAATATAATAAAGGGAAAATTTGTGGAAGGGAAGTTAGATCGACCTTAAAAAAAAAAAAAAGAAATTAATGATTATAAGAGAATTGGATAAGTTGAATATAGATAAACAAAAAGAATTAAATTTTTAAAAGCAATATGAATATGTTTAAGACGTTAGGTAAGAACTTGCTGAATTAATTATTGGAACTGGGATGTAAGAGGAGGGGGTGGGGGAAGTCAATGAAAGTGGGTAAAGAAAATTAGGGTATGAAATTGTATTTGTGTGTTTTTGTCTTTGTGTGTGTGTTTGTTGTTATAAAATGTAAAAACCCAATAAAAATTATTTAAATAAAATAAAATAAAATAAAATAAAATAAAATAAAATGTTCAAATTCATACGAATGGCCAATTGATAAAGAAGGACTCCCGCCTCATTCACTCTGTTGTCCTTAGATCTTCTTGGTTTTTTTATATAATATTTATTGAAATTTTCCATATAATAACAAAACAAAAAGCAAAAATTAAAAAAACACAAAAAATATCCAAAAAAGAAAAACAATTAAAAAAACACATAATATTTAAAGAACCTTATCTTCTTTCACCTTATTTCTCAGAACTCCTCCCCCCTCCCCTTCTTGCATTCCAATTTATGTTGTCTGCTCAACAAGTTCTTATCATTTTTCTCAACCTTAACTTAATAATTTCTTTATTCATACTATTTATTTTAGCCTTATTTCTAATTAATTTAAAAAACCCAATTTTAACTTAATCTTAAACCTTTTTCCTAAAGTCGACCCAAATTTCCTTTCCACAATTTCCTCACATCCCATAAAAATCGCAAAAGTTATAAAAAGAAAAAAGAACTTAACAAACTATATTTTAACCCCCTTTGGATTCCCAAATCCCACCCTCCCTTTCCCGGTTTGATCCCCAAATCAATGTCCATCAGTCCATCAATTCTCAGCCTGGATCCCAAACTTCCGAGGCTCCTAAAACTCTTTCCATTTCACTCTGCCGGATTTTTTGACCCTCCTTTGTGTTCAATACCAAATCTTGGGGAAGATCTGTCCAAATAATGACCATTTTTCTTCCAAGCAGGCCTCTGAATTTAAAAGTGGAGCTCAAATTTTGTTCCTTAAATTTTTTAAAACTGTATGTCCCAAAAGCTCCAACTTCCATCTTGATCTCACTTGTGCTAACAGGCCTCTGATCTGCCTTGATCTTCCACAACATTAGAGCTTCACCTTCATTTTCCACCAAATTTTCCACCAAATCCTCATATATCTCTTTTTCCACTTTCTCAAATTTATCAGATTTTTTTTGCCCAGCTGCAGCTCCTTCTGTTCCAACTTCAAGGGCTTTTGGTTCCACGACAGAGGCTTGTATCAAGTCTCTTCCTGTTCTAGCAAGTTTATTTACTGCTTCATTCAATGTTGTCACCCTTGTAGTCAAAATATTACTCTGGTCCTGGATCTCTCCCTGTAATTCCTGGAGTTTTCCCAGGAGATGAAATGTCCTATTCAGCTCAGTCAGTATTTTTCCACTTACAGCCATTTCTTGCAGTGTTCCAAAACTCCCCTCTAGGGGGATTTTGTTTACTTAGTATCTTTCCAGTTCCAATCCAAAAGTCCAGTGTAACTTATTTTTCTTTATTCCCAGCAATTTGTATCCAAATTACAGAAAATCTAACCGGCAGAGTCACCAGAAACAACGTTTCCTTTTATTTCCCAGCTTTGACAGCTAGTTTGACAGCTGTCAAAGTCTGTATCTTTTCAGCAGGCTCTCTCACTGATCACTCCCGGGTCCCGGGGGGTTGCACTTTAGCTTTCCAAACCGACTCTTGTCCTCCAGCAAAATTAATTGTAGTGTCCAATCATGAAATTAATAGTTTTTCTCCACAAGGGACAAAGATGTTTCTCTCAACTTTAGCTCTCTAGTCCTTGCTTTAGGTTGTCTGCAAGGCGGGGGGGCAGACTTCCTTTTTACACCTCCCCCGGTCGTACCGAATTTAAAGACAAAAATTCCTTTTTAAATCCAATTTCTGTATTACTCACGGGTTGTTGCTTTTAGTCCGAATGTTCAAGGGAAAAAGTCAGCGCTCTCCGTCCATGGCTTGCGGCCTCACTCAGCAGGGGAAGCAGAGGGCTCTCAGCACCGCGCCGCTCCCCATTCCCCGTTCCATAGCCTTTAAAAAGGCTCCTTCGCGGGTCGGGAGGGCGCTTATTGTGCCCACCGATTCACCACGTCCACAGGCATCCGCGCCTGTGGTTTTTAGGGGTCCCCGCGTCGCCGGCGCGGCAGGACCCGAACCCTGTTGAGTCGATTCCCTCCGGAGCTCGGAGGGAATCCTCCATTAGGCGATGGCGCTAACCCGGAAGTCTGTCCTTAGATCTTCTTGATGTAAAAGAGATTAAATCAGATTTTGGGTAGGGGGGAGATACCCACCACTTGGCCTTAATTATCCCATCCCAGTTGGCGGCTGTACGTGCATTAAAGTCACCACCCATTATCGATGGAATATTAGGGTACATAACATAGCAAGCCAATAAATGATCTTCCAGAGAATCCCATCTATAATGGAGGTCTGATATAAGACCACCTGGAGGAAGATAAACATTGGTGATTAATAGTGAGAATTTTTCGCTTGAAATCAGACCTGTAAAAGCAAAAGGAGGAAAAGTCTGAACTAGCGAGAGTTTAGCTCTCATTTTAAGCGATATGGCGATTGCAAGACCACCTCTGGACTGGCCACCTTTCTGGGAGGGGCTAGCTGGAAGTGATATCAGTTCAAAGCCATTTATATCTATTGTATCTTCTTCCCAAGTTTCATGCAAAAGGATTATCTGAAAAGAGTTTATATAGGACAGAAATTCGGGATCTAATCTTTTCCTTTTCCAGCCAGCAATGTTCCAACTTAGGACTGCTAGCTGGGGACCTCGGTGTTGTTCTTTTAACAGTTAAAACGGGGGGGGGGGGGCAGACTCTCTGTTAAAGACAGAAGATGTAACAAAAAAATCAGTTATTTTACTTTGGGAAGATGGTAACTGTGAGGAGCCCTCCAAATTAAAATTTTTAACAATTTGGTTCGACTGTTGGCACACCGTGGATGATCCACTAAAAGTAGATCCCTGAACAGGAAGTCTCTTCATTTCGAAATTCTTGGTACAACTTGACAGAGAAGTACCCAGGGAGGGAGAAATTAAGTCCGTTGGAGGAAACCCTCTCGCAGATTTATCATCAGACATTAGGATGATTTTATTGATGCGTCCCATCGGGTCTTCAATCGTTTCCGACGGCGGGTCCCGAGGTGTAACATTCGCATTTTCCTTTGAAGAAGGTAATTGAGGGGACATCACGGGGGCGGGAATTGCAGAAGGCTCTCTCAGGGGCATCACTTGTGGACTACTTCTATATCTGGTCGAAACTGGAGAAGATTCTAGCTCTGGCATAGATGAGTGAGTTAAGGAGGAATTTGAGTCAAGCAGGGAAATCAGAATTTCGTCCTTAGGTATGTTGGTTGATGAATGTAGATGAAGGTTCAGTGAGGATGGCAGAGCCTGGTCGTCTCGTGATATAGCGCACGGGGCAGAAACAACTTGAAGATTTGAGTCTTGCCGGATGGTTTTTGTTTTCAGAGTGGGGCTGAGCTGAAGAAGGTCAACCACTTCTGTCCGGTGAGCCCAAGTGGGGTTATTTGAAACATTGTTAGTATCTTCCCCTCTATGTTGGACTTGCAAAAGCTGAGATTTAAGCGTGTCAAATCTTTGCATCATCACCGACTGTTCTTTCGGAGGGAGGGCTCTGAACGAATCAATAAGTTCCCTTTCGTCAAGGGCAGTCTGCAGATTTTCATCCTCATATATGGCTGTTTGAGAGGGTATCGAGTTTGGTCGAGGATGGCACGCTGCAGAGTCATCGCAGTGGGGCCTGACAGTATTTTGAAGTAAGGCAGAGTCTCTTGTCCTAATGTCCTCACCGCCAGGGCACCTATTTAAAAGGGGTTTGATCTTGCTATCTGCAAAAACCCTCGTTGCTACAATGTCGGCCATGGACAAAAGCGTTTTCCTCCTAACAATAATAGATGGTATCTTTTCAGAGTGGAACGCAAGTATCACCTTCAATAAGTTGGTCTGCCGGAGAAGGGGCATCACAGCATATAGGTCAATCTGATGTTTCTTAATTTTTAAAAGTTTGCTTAAACAGTCTTTAGCCCCTTCTAGCGTTGACCATCTTCCTATTTCCGACCTGACAGAAAGGCAACTTTTCTTGGGTTGCAGAGTTAATATCTGATTATTCAATTGGGAGTTTAAGATATATTTAATTTTAGTCTCCTTTATTTTATCTGAATTGGGGTGAGGCAATAAGTTTTTGACCTCACAAACTGAAGATTGTGTTGTTGATTCAAGTTTTTCGATTTTCAGCAGGATATTGGATAATTGTGAAGATACCTCGTCCAGCCTTTTAAAAATACAGTGAAGGGTCTTAATTACTAAGTGTAACTGCTCACAACTGGGGAACTCCCCCATATCAGATGTTAAACCATCTTCCTGTGATGAGAGTTTTTCTTTCGTACTCTCCTTTACAGGCTTTACTTTTGAAAAATTTTGAGTCATCGGAATTGGAGTGGCTTCTAAATCAATTAGAGGTAGGAAGCGATTTTGGGTTTCCACTGCAAAGCAATGCTCGGCATGGTCACTCCCTCCTCTATTCCGGTGTGGCACCAACCTTGCTAGTTTTGGTTTAGGGGATGATAGGGGCTCGTCAAAGTCTCTCAAGCGTTTTTTCTGACCCATACTTTCCTCAGGCCAGGGATTATACGATTCTTAAAATAGCATAACACTTGACACACAATTAAGATAGTTAAGACCACCAGAAGATGGCACCGTGGGTGAAAGCTCCTTGGATGGATACTAATAGTGAAGTTTTCCTCTCCCCTACGGTAAAATCCACTTACAACATCAGTCTTTCGTGGACACCTCGCACCCAGTTTGCAGAAGCTTCTCACAAGGGAAGTATTGAAATGTGACAGCCTCAAGATGTCTAGGGGGTAGGGTGCCAATTGTCCTGGCTCCACTGGTCTCTCTCAGCCCTCTATGACAGCAGCCTGGGCACAAACGATGTCTTATCCAAGATTTAAACACCACACAGCGTCTTCCTCTTTAGCCCTCTCTCCAATAAAAAAAATTGCCTTCTCATCTCTTTTAGCAGCCGAGGCCGGCCCACTGATAAGAGAGAAACAAAGAGCAGCCTGCAGCAGTCTGGAACTGGGCCAAATCTCTCAGAGAGTTTCCATAGCATGCGGCTGCAGCAATTATAAAATACTTCAAAAACTGACTGGGTCAGTTAAGATAAAATATAAAAGATTAAAAGAAGATTAAAAGAAGTCCAAAGAGCACCGGTAAGCGTGTCTTACCTCGGCGCCATGTTGGCCCCTCCTCACTGGCTGGCAGCATCCATGGCTCAGCCACTCTCGAACTAGAAGAACTGTGTTGTTGAATAAGACTTTTAGGGGAGAAAATTATCATAAGATATGGAGGGATAATATTTTTGTACAAGATATGATTATGTTTACCAGTTTATTGCATGCTTCTAGATGCTGGTTGTGTAAAATATGCCCCTTTTTGCCCGTCATTCAGGCATAATGCTTCATGGCGTGCCTATTAATGGATCCTTTCAATTTACAAATGTTATATCACCTAACCAAACTTTTTGGCCTCCAGTACAATTGACCCTCCATGAGCCTGCCTCCATTTGTTTTCAAATTAAAGAGGGGAAAGAATCATGGGGCATATATCCAAACTGTCAATATACATTGAATTTCACTTTTAATAGCTCTTGTTCTCTTACAGGAACATACAGTGACCAATCTCAGTGCTATAGGAGTGACACCAGTGCATGGCTAAAAACTGGAAAAGAAACCTACCATGCAAATTGGAATCTGAATTCTTCTATCCCTGGCTTAGCAAATGCCGCAGATGAGCAATTTCATATCAGTTCTTTATTTACTGCAGCCTTTACTTGGTCCCAACAGAGTAGTAATATCAGCTATTTACTCCAAAGAGAGTTATGGTTGCTTTGTGGCAGATCCATGGGCATGGTTATATTCTTGGCTTCCAGAGTTGGCTTCGACATTTATTGATTTTAGTGATCCTTATAGTAGTTATTTGTGTTATTTTGTGTTGCTGTATACAATGTATTTCTTCTTTAATCTCTGTATGTACTGCATGGTTCTCCGGTCAGCGGCCTGCTTCCGGCCTTACAAGAGTCGCCCATCACGCTCGATATAACCGTATTGGTAATGAAATATATGACACTGATTAATAAAATAAAGAAAGAGGGCATGTGGGACTCATAAAGCCAAGGCAGAGGCTTGTAAATACCACAGGGTGCCCCCTGACCTCGGCTGACCAGCACTCTGTGCCTTACAATGTATTAGGATGTATTGACCTTAAATGGAGTTGTGTTTCCTCTGGGCACTGTTTCCTTATATGGTGAGGGGAGTGTCAAACCATTACCAGGCATGTAGCGTGAGACATTGCCAGATGACCATGCTGTTGGTGAGGACA
The DNA here is from genome assembly GCF_964252035.2 of Podarcis erhardii. Lineage (NCBI taxonomy): Eukaryota > Metazoa > Chordata > Lepidosauria > Squamata > Lacertidae > Podarcis > Podarcis erhardii. The sequence continues at coordinate 4,640,038 of NC_138508.1, forward strand.
AAGGATAATAAAAGTTACCGGGGAAGAGAGAGGTTCAAAGGAGCTGCCCCTGCATTATGAAAATACTCGCTGCCTCTCTGTCTTCTTTCTATGCTATGCTAAGCACCATCTATGACGGCAGGACTCCGTCACTCCTGAACTGCTGCCACTTTCCCGGGATCCATCTGCACCCCATCAGGGGAGAGTTGGTGACCGAGGACGTCCACTGACCGCTTGTGGAACTTTCACTTGCTGAGCTTAGCATACAGGCGTTGGTCCCGCAAGCGCTGCAACATGGAGCGGACATGACCCTCATGGTGAGCTGGGTCGTGGGAGTAAATCAGAATGTCATCTAGGTACACCACCACGTACTTATCTAGCAAGTCCTGGAACACGTGGTTGATGTACCGTTGGAACACGGCAGGCACATTGCACAACCCGAAAGGCATTACCAGGTATTCTGGGAACGGACTGCCTTGTAAGAAGGGGAAAAGAACTTTGAACTGTCAAAAGTGTGAGCCTGGAAATAACTGGGAAAGATACAGTGTTGAGGACTTTTACCTGGACTGTTACATATCTGTAACTATTTAAGAAAAAAGTGCTGGAACTGGGGATTCTTTCTCCTTTAAAAAGATGGGGGGGGACTTTGAGACAATATATCTGTTGTAAGAACTGTGAATTGTGAATGCAAGCTGGGAATTCCCCCCTCTAGAGGAGACTTTGTTACATTGTGGGAAACAACTAAGCAACTAGAAGCTGAGCCACTGGAAATTTACTAGTAAAAACAAATCTAGGAGTGTGGGACTGACCTTGGCCTGGCTGATAGTGGCATGGCAGATGGCAAAGGAAAGATAGATCAGGCTCAGGAGAAAAACCTCAGATCCGGCAAAACTTACAGCACTACACAGCCAAGAAGGGCCTCAGTGATAGGAGCAGCTGCGGCCTCGCAAATAAAACCTAAAGCTATGTCTGCTGAAGATGCTTTGACGAAAGCTCTTGGAAAAATAAATGAATCTCTGGAATTTTTAACAAAACAAGGGACTGATACAAGTAAACAAGTAGCTGAGATCTCAAAAAAACTTGATCTGAATACTTCTAGCTTGAAAGAATTGGGAACTCAAGTTACTGCTAATGCTCAGAATATTGGAAGACTCCTAGAGGAATCAGCCACTACACGAAAGATTGCTGAGGAGGCAAAGGAGATTGTAACTGAAACTCAAGGAAAAATACCACCGGTTGTAAAGAAACTGGCGGACCATGACTTATCCTTTGCTATGATAGATCTTCAAAGGAGGGATCGTAACTTAAGATTAAGATTTGTCCCAGAAAGTGAACAGGACAACCTGGTGGACTTTATTACAAAAGAATTTTATGACTTTTGGCAAGAAGGCCTGAAGGGGGAGGAGGTCAAGATTGTGAGTGCATTCAGACTTGGAACAAGACAAAAAAAGAATAAGCCAAGAGACTGTTTGATTACTTTGGGATCAAAGGAGGAAAGAGATAAAATTTTAAACTTGCACTATCAAAATACACTGCAAATTGAGGATTCTTTCGTGGAGATCTTCAAAGATATCCCAAAGCCCATTCTAGATGCAAGAGAGGACTACAAAGATCTGGTTGTACTACTGAAAAAAAAGCAGAATCTTCTTTAGGTGGGAATTCCCCCAAGGACTATCTTTCAAATACAGAGGAAAGAAAGTTAGACTAAGGACACTGAGTGATAAAGACAAATTCTTGAGAGATCACGAAGAAGACTTAGTGAAGGAAGCAGAACTTGGAGAAGAGCCAACAATATCAGGAAAAGGAATACTGGACTTGGCAAACTTATCATTTGTACTACAGCCACCAACAGATGAAGAGCAACAATTGGGAGCAGTAGGAGGAGTAAGTAAATAACCCCATCATGGCCCTGCGACTACTGAGCTGGAACTGTAACGGACTGAATATTCCTCGGAAGAGGAAGAACGTCTTTCATATTCTACAGAAACAACAATTGGATTTGATTTGCCTGCAAGAGACACATGTGACAAGAACACACAGAAAACTACTTATTAATAAAAAATTAGGACATGAATTTATTTCATCTGACAGAGTGAAAAAAAGAGGAGTGGTTATATATGCAAAGGATAGATTGATGCCGAAACAAATATTTAAATATGAACAAGGAAGATACCTGGCAATTGAAATTCAAGTACAAGGCCAGAAATTTTTGATTCTAGGAATCTACGCACCAAATGAAGGCAAATCTGAATTCTTTAAAAAGTTGCATGAGATTTTACTGGACTACATGGATTCAAATATAATTTTGATGGGAGATATGAATGGAGTTGTCTCTACAAACATGGACAAAGCACAAAGACAAGTAATTTCTAAAGACGGAAGGTTACCAAAAACATTTTTTGAAATGACTGATAATATGGACTTAGTTGATATTTGGAGATTAAAAAATCCTCTTGAAAGAGAAGGAACCTTCTTTTCTGAAGCCAAAATGACCTGGACTAGAATTGACCAAATATGGGTTACTAGAGGACTGGCATCGAAGATAAAAAAAGTGGAAATCTGCCCAAAGACTTGCTCCGACCATAACGCCGTGAAGATGGAGATGAATCAAACAACAGCTGGCACTTTCAGATGGAGGATGAATGACTCATTATTCAGAGATAAAGAATTTTGTAAAAAGGCCCAAAAAACACTAAGAAACTATTTTGAAATTAACATGAGGACTAATGTGGAAAAAAGAGTAATCTGGGACGCAAGCAAAGCGGTTATGAGAGGTTTCTTGATACAACAAAATGCAATAAAGAAGAAAAGCCAAAACGAGAAAAAGGATAAGATTTTAGAAAAAATTAAAGAAGGAGAAAAGAAATTGAGATCAAAACCAAAGTCTCAGGAGATCTTGAGAGAAATTAAATTATACCAAATTCAATACATGGAATTGATGAACCAAGAAATAGAATGGAAAATCAAACAAATGAGACAGAAAACGTTTGAATCTGCTGATAAATGCGGGAAATTCTTGGCTTGGCAATTGAAGAAGAGACAAAAACTAAATACAGTGACAAATTTAGAAGTGGATGGAAAGAACATTAACAACCCAACTGAAATCAGAAGCTGCTTCCAGAAATACTTTAAACAATTATATGCACAAGGGCCAGAAAAAGAGATTGATATAGAACAATTCTTGAAGGAAAATGGGATGAAGGAAATTTCATGTCAAGACAAAGTGCTTTTGAACCAGAAAATAACTGAACAAGAAATAGAAGATGCCATTCAAAACATGAAACTGGGCAAATCTCCGGGACCTGATGGACTGACTTCCAAATATTATAAGGCTTTAAAAGAATGGCTAATACAACCTTTGAAGGAAGTCTGTAATGAAATCCTTGAGGGGAAAGAAGCACCTGATACGTGGAAAGAGGCTTATATCACGCTTATACCGAAGACAGTGAAAAGACTCAACTGAAGAACTACCGCCCAATCTCTTTATTAAATGTGGATTACAAAATTTTTGCTGACATTTTAGCTAAGAGATTGAAAAAAGTTTTGATGGGGGAGATTCATAGGGACCAATCGGGCTTCCTCCCGAGAAGACATTTATCAGATAATGTAAGGAACATAATAGACATTTTGGAAATGTTAGAAGTTAATATAAACACAAAAGCTGTTTTGATATTTGTGGACGCGGAGAAAGCCTTTGACAATATTTCTTGGACCTTTATGAAGAAGAATCTCCATGGGATGGGGGTAGGCCAAGGTTTTGAAAACGGTATAGGCGCAATTTATTCTGAACAAAAAGCAAAGCTAATTGTAAATAATGTTATTACAGAAGAACTTAAGATAGAAAAAGGGACACGTCAGGGGTGCCCAATTTCCCCACTACTTTTTATTTCGGTCCTGGAGGTTTTGCTGAACATGATAAGAAAAGACCAGCTGGTTAAAGGGGTTCAGGTCGGAGCGAGACAATATAAATTGAGAGCATTTGCAGATGACTTGGTACTTACATTGCAAGAGCCGGAATCCAGTACGAAAAGGGTTTTGGAATTAATTCAAGAGTTTGGTCAAGTGGCAGGATTTAAATTAAATAAATTAAAGACTAAGGTATTAGAGAAAAATCTAACAGTAAGAGAGAAGGAGAGGTTTCAGAATGAAACAGGTTTAACTGTGGTTAAGAGTGTAAAATATTTGGGGATTAATATGACAGCTAAAAATATGAACTTATTTAAAGACAATTATGAGAAATGTTGGAACCAAGTGAAAAAAGATTTAGAAATTTGGTCAAACTTGAAGCTTTCTTTGTCTGGTCGAATAGCAGCTATTAAGATGTATTGCCTAGAATGTTATTTTTGTTCCAAACACTGCAAATTGTTGATAAGATGGAGTGTTTTAAGGGATGGCAGCGAGATATTTCTAAATTTATCTGGCAGGGCAAAAAGCCCAGAATAAAATTTAAGATTTTAACTGATGCAAAGGAAAGGGGGGGGGGGGATTTGCCCTGCCAGATTTGAAACTTTATTATGAATCAGCAGCTTTCTGCTGGTTGAAGGATTGGCTGCTCCTTAAGAACACAGACATTTTAGATTTGGAAGGTTTTAACAATTTCTTTGGGTGGCATGCATATTTGTGGTATGACAAAGTTAAGGTTCATAAAGGCTTTAAAAATCATATTGTCAGGAAAGCACTGTACAATGTTTGGATCAGATATAAAGACCTACTGGAGAACAAAACTCCAAGGTGGCTTTCACCAATGGAGGCAAAAGCTGTGAAAAAACTTAATATGGAGTGTATATGGCCGAAATATTGGGAAATTTTAGAACAGGAGGGTAGTAACTTCAAACTGCAGAGTTTTGAGAAATTAAAGGATAAAGTGAGAGATTGGCTCCACTATTACCAAATAATGGAGGTTTACAAGATGGATAAAAAAATTGGCTTCCAGGTGGAGAAATCTAAATTGGAAACAGAATTGTTAGAATCCAATACTAAAAATTTATCAAAAATGTATAACTTGCTGTTGAAATGGACTTCCGGCGAGGCAGCATGGCGGCTGCAACAGCAGAAAAGAGCTCCTGAAGCCAGCCAGAGTAAAAGGCTCTGTCTGGCCGACTCCCGGACTCCCAGGACTGCTGCCGCCAGCACTGCCAGCAGAGAGGAATTGGGGGTGCCCAGGGGTCTATCAAAGGAGCCAAAACACCCCCCCCCAGGACTGAGATTGAGCCGGAAAGGCACCCGGAAAGGCACCTGACCACCCCCCCAACAGCTAAGAGGAGCTCCGAAACCAGGAGGACAGTGCAGCCAACGCAGAGAGGGAGAAAAAGAAGAGAAAAGGGGGAAAGAAGGAGAAAAGGAAAGAAAGAAAAAAGAGCCCCAACTTTACCGCTGCTGCACCCCATCTCTGCCGACGGGAAAGAAGAGGAGAGGTAGGTGAGCACGGCTCCGAAAAAACAGGCTCCGAAAAAACACGTGGCTGAGCCGACGGGAGCCTACCCCTCCGGAAAACAGAGGAAAACCGCATGACAAAGGAGATCGCAGAAAGGAAGAAACTACCCTCTCCCCCCCCCCTTTTAAAAATATATCCTTTTTTAACCCCTTCCTCCCCCTCTCCCTTTTTTTTTGTTTTAAAAAAAGTCCTTTTTTTTATCCCCCCCCATATACCTACTTTGATCATTTTTCTTTTTAAAAGAGGGGCCACTGCTGCAGCAGCCACCCTTACTTTTTTCAAACAGAAAATAATAATAATAATTAGGGGGAAATAGGTTTCTTTTTATATATATTTTTAAAAAAAACACAACCCCCCCTCTCTATTCTATTTCTATTTCTATTTCTATTCTATTTGTTAGCTTGTTCTTGAGGGGGGGATCTTTCACCCCCATCCACGACCACCACTCTCTTTTTAAACAAAAATTTCCTCCATATCACTGCTATTGCTATTGATACTCCCCCCCATTTATTTTTCTCTCCCTTTTTTCTCTCCTCTCTCTCCCTTCACCCCCTTTATCTTATTTTTTCCTTTTATCCCACCTTTCTCCATCCCCAATTTTGCTCTCTATCCCCTTTATCTTTTAAAATCAACTCCCCCTTTTTAGCCTGTTCGTCAGCTTGTTTTTGAGGGGGGAGCCCTTTCCCCCCACCCCCTCTTTTAAAATAAGACTTCCCCCCCATACCATTGCCACAGCTCACCCTCCCTCCCCCTCCCTTCTCTCCCCCTCTCTTTTCTTCTCCCTCCTTTTCCCACCCTTCCCCCTCCCCCTCTCCTTTTCTCTTCCTCCTCCCTCTCTCCACCCCCCCTTCCCCTAAAGGAAACACATACACACATTCATATCACCATATCCTACTTTGCCCCCCTCATACTATAGCTAAAACTACTGCGGCAATCTAATACCGCCGATATTACTGTACTATCTCTCCTCTTTCAACTCTCTTTTTGTCTCTCTCTCTCTCTTCTCTTTTACTCCAATCTCCCCTCTCCCCCCCCCGTCTCCCCCCTTCTTCTTTCTTTCTTCTTCTTCCTTTTTCTCCCTCCACCCTTTACATATAGCCTATTTGTCTGTCTCTGTTTCTGAGCGCACCCCCAACCCCAACCTCCACCTTAACCGGACCCCAATACCCTTTTTGGGTATATACAACCCCCTCCTAAACACATATTTTCCCTGGCCCCACCCCTCTAATCTCTTGCATCTCTACCTGCTAACCCCTCCCCCTTATATGAACTGTCTGTCCGTTAGTCTACCCATCTCTATTTACCTGCCCCCCCCCGCTTTGGCGGCAACGCTGAGGCAACCACAGAAACTCTAGACAAGTTCTTAAAACACAGGCTAGAAGTGACACAAATGACCACCTAATCCAAACGCTCTGTAAAAGCCACCGGCAACACCTGATCAGCCCAGCAACCCAACAATACCCAGGAATCACCACTGCCACAACTCCTAACCACCACACGCCCTACTCCAAGAGGATGCCAAGCCAACCTCAAACCAAAACCATTAGGGAGACTGAGATGACACCAACCAGGGAGATGGCAAACAATGCCAATACCATAACTCCCCTTCAAGATGACGACCACCCAGTAACGAAACGAGATCTGAGGGAAATGGAAGCAAGATTAGAAACACGATTAGAAGAAACACTGAAGGCCACAATGGCTCCCATGCAGGTACTAATCAACAATCTAACCTCCAAAGTGGAAGCTCTAGAGAACAAGAACCAAATGCAAGAAAGAATAATAGAGCAATACCGGGAGGAGAACGCACGTGTGAACAAGAAACTGGACGAACTGGTAAACCAAATGGAAGCAGAACACAGAGAGATGAAAATTAAGCAAGCCGACCTTGAAGATCGCAATAGACGCTGTAACATCCGCTTCCGCAACTTTCCTGAAAAAACAGAGGAGAAAAGCCCAGCAGACCTAATTATACGCTGGCTGAAAAACACAATCCCAGGCCTGAAACTTGAGGCAGATGACTTGGAGAGGGCTCACAGAGCCCTAAAACCCATGCCAAAACCCAGCGCCCCCCCCAAGAGACATCATTGTATGCTTCACGCGCTACAAAAAGAAGGAAGAGGTATGGAACAACCTCAGAAACTCAACCAACCTTCGATATGGAGAAACCCCCATTCTGGCCGTACAGGACCTATCCCAGGATACCCTAAACCGGAGGAAAAGCCTGCGCCCATTCACCCAGCGTCTCCAACAAGCCGGGATCAAATACCGATGGGGCTTCCCCTTCCGCCTAATTGTAACAACTAATACAACACAACACACGGCCACCAACATATCTGAGGCCCTACAACTACTAAAGAACCTTGAACTCGACCTCCCACCGGAATGGCAACCGACAAACCCACCAAGTGACAGCCCCAACCACGAGGAAACAACAGCAAACAACTGGACGACGGTAGAGAAGAAGAAAAGGAAACAACAGAAGCGGCACAACAACGCAAACCAATACAGACAAGCATCATGCTCAGAACCACCCCGCCGGCCATACGACACAAGAAACCAGACCAAGATTAACCAAACCAATTCATCGCAGATGGACAACCCTACAACAACAACAACCGCAGCTGAATGAAGCCACAAACTGAAGGACTGGTGATTCCCCCCCCCCGTTCCCCCTCTCCCCCCCAAAACATAGATTTAGTTAACACCATCAACATCCCCCCAGCCCCACACCCCCACAGAAATCCCCACCCCAACACCAGCCCAGACGACCTCAACCACATTCCCCACCACCCACACCTTCAACATTCCCATACTCCATACTAAGGAAAAACAACTCCTCCAACCTCAATAACACAACCCACAATCAGGCTAAAATCTGATACCCAACCAGCACTATGGTGGCACCAGAGCGTACCAGCACCCACACCCACACCCCAACACACCAACAATGTTGCTCATAACATTGGCAACATTGCTCATGAACCTTATACTTGACAGCGACGTTACAAAGTCACTTCACACTGTCTCACTGATCTCCCCCTCTCGCAAACAACAGGGGGGACGGCCTGTCCTTGAACACGGCCTTCCACACCAGCTGAGACCTAGGACCAACCGGCTAAATGCCAGATGGCCCAAAATACCCCAAACAAACACCTATATGACTACATATAGGAAACTCTCTACAACTTACCCCCTACTCTTTAACCCAAATCTTACTCTAATCCCATTAGCCCCCCACCCACCACACCCTAGGTCAGCGCAACCCCACTGGTTCTTTAAACAACACGAAGAGAGAGACACAAGACAACCCGAACGGGTTGGCAGGGAATCGCCCCACATAATAGATAAGCAAGATGGCTAACCTAAAAGCAATTACATTAAACGTGAGGGGGCTGGGAAACCCCATCAAAAGAAAACACATCACCTCATACATAAACACCATGAAACCACACATCACCTTCCTACAAGAAATACACAACCCACCCAAAGGCAGCAAACTCCTGAGCGACCCCCGCTTCAGTCAGCAGTGGGTCGCACGAGGCTCAGGGAAAGCTCGCGGTGTAGCCATAATACTCAGTAGAGACCTGAACTTCACTGCCACAACAGTCCTCAGGGACAAAAAAGGCAGATTCATTTTCGCTAAAGGGACACTAGATGGTAAAATCAAACTGACAGTTGGCTCCATATATGCCCCAAACGCGAAACAATTAGAATTCTTCCAGAAGACACTAAACAAATTCCTCTCCTTCTCTGAAGGGGAAGCAATCCTAGGAGGGGACCTCAATCTAAATATGAAAGGTATATCCCTGAAAGATATCCACCCTACAACCCCATGGGCAACCTTCCTCCGAAGGAAACCCCCAACAACTAGGAACTCTTACAAGTTACTAAAAATGCTAAAAAACAGGGGTCTCTACGACATTTGGAGTGAGCAAAACCCGGGAGACATCAGCCATACATTCCAATCGGGACGTCATGATACAGTGTCCAGACTGGACAGCATTCTACTCACACAGGGTCTGATCCCCTCAGTGGAATCAACAAACATCGGTAACATTAAAATCACAGATCACGCCCCAGTAGAAGTCATCGTTAAAATAGGAGAAGGAACACAAACCACCCCATCATGGTCCTTCAGTCCCATCCTAACTACAAACAAACAAATTAGAGAGAGTCTCACAAAAACCCTCCAAAACTACTTCAAGGAAAACGATGTAGACAATATAACAACCCCCCTCCTATGGGACACAATGAAAGCGGTCACCAGAGGAGCTTGCATAAAAGAGAAAACATTCCTTAAAAAACAAACCTCCTCAAAAATTAGCAAAATAGAACAAGACATCACAGCCCTCTCAACACGCTACAAACAAACAGGATCTAAAAAACTCCTCAAACTTATAGAACAAAAAAGGAGAGAACTAGACTCCCTAGAAATTAACAAAACAATGATCAGCATTCTATATTCTAAACAACGTTTCTATGAATATGGAGGGAAAAACTCCAGATTACTAGCAAATAGATGTAGGAAAAAAGCACTCAAAACAAGAATACACTGCATCACCAAAAAAGACGGCAGCATAACATCCTCCCCTGAAGAAATAACCTCAGAATTTGCAGAATTCTACTCCAACCTATACACCTCCCATAACCCACCAGAGAAGGAAATCAGAACATTTCTAGCAGGACTGACCATGCCTACCCTAACTGATGAGGAACAGGAATTCATGGACAGCCCTATCACCCCAGAGGAAATAGATGTGGTCCTCAAAAACCTGAAACCACACAAAGCCCCAGGCCCAGACGGCTTCACAGCAGAATTCTATAGGAAATTCAGAGAACCCTTGATGCCCTACATGACCCGCCTATTCAACGACATCATAAAAGGGGGCCCCATCCCCAAAACCTGGACCCACTCCAAAATAGTCTCCATCCCAAAACCACTAAAAGACAGCCTCAAAGTAGAATCATACCGCCCAATCTCATTAATAAACCAAGACTACAAGATATTCACATCAATCTTGGCCAACCGCCTAAAAATCTTCCTACACAAGTTAATAGCCCCAGACCAGACTGGCTTTGTCCCTGGCCGCAATATAACAGACCCCATCAGGAAACTACTGAACCTGATCGAACACAGCAAGGCAACGAAACTCCCATTGACAATTATGTCCCTAGACATCCTCAAAGCCTTTGATTGCTTAGAGTGGAAATACATATTAGCAGTACTAACTAACATGAAATTTGGCCCAAACTTCCTACAAATCCTCAAACAAATATACTCCCAAGCCTCAGCAAAATGCAGAATTAACAATATGGATTCTAATACTATAGCTATCCAAAGAGGCACGAAACAAGGATGCCCACTGTCTCCCTTCTTATTTATCCTGGCTCTGGAACCCTTAGCAATCCGCATCCGAGCAGCCACAGACATCAAGGGAGTGGAAATAAAAGGCAGAACCTATAAATTAGGGCTCTTTGCAGATGACCTAATGGTGACAACACCAGACCCCATAGGCACAGCAACCTCCCTAATCAGAGAACTCAACAAATTTGCAATGGTGTCGGGCCTACAGGTAAATTTTACAAAGTCAGAAGCTATGTGCTTCAACACCCCTCCTCACACCCAAAAAGAGCTCACGAAGGTCACCAAAATAAAACTCTGCCACACCAAGTTCAGATACCTAGGGGTACAAATAACCAGAAACCTCAACAAATTGTACCTCCACAACTACAAGCCCCTGTGGCGGCAAATTAACAAAGACCTAAAGAGATGGAATAACACGAATTTCACTCTCTCAGACAAAATAGCCATGATCAAAATGATCACACTCCCAAAACTAACCTACCTATTCCAAACCCTCCCAATCTGGATCCCCTCAACCCAACTCCGCAGTTGGCAGAGAAAACTACACTCTTTCATCTTCTCACATAAAAAACCAAGAATAAGCCCCAAATACCTGCACCTCCCCACCTCAGAAGGAGGATGGGGAATCCCCAACATAGAAGCATATTACATTACCAACCAAATACGTCATGTAATTCCATACATACTAGAAGATGAGACAAAACAATGGGTACACCTAGAGAGGGACACAATTGAAAATACCTGCACCACAACATACCCACTCCTCCCAAACAAACTAAAGAAAATTCCCACAACACTTAACAGGTACACACAGACCATGCTCAAAGCATGGAAAACACAAATAGGCAAACTATCCCCAACCCCATCCCCACTAATCCCCCTGGCGTACCACCCATTATTCCACCATGCAGCACAAAACCTCCAGATAAAAGCCTGGCGAACCAAAGGCTTATATCGCCTAATAGACTTTTATAAAAATAACAAACCCTTGTCAACACAAGAAATACAAGACAAACTAGAAGACACCCAAATGCCCTGGTTAACACAACACCAACTACATGCCCTCTTAAACAACCCAACAGTAAAATCAGCAGCAACTAGGCCCCTGACAACCTTTGAAAACCTCCTCCTAACAACAAAGGGAAATGGTAAAGGGACGGTATCCGCAATATACAAAATACTACTCCAAAATCCCGCAAATCCCCTAGACGCAATCAAAAAACAATGGGAGAATGACATAGGCTATGAGATTAACCCCACTCAATGGACCAGAATGTGGTCTAAACCCCCCTTTAAATCCATATCAACGAAAAGAAAAGAACTCACACTGAAACTCACCTACAGGTGGTACCTAACACCAAGGAAACTAGCGCTAATACACCCAGGAACCTCACCAAAATGCTGGAGAGGGTGCACCTCCACAGGCACATACCTCCACATGTGGTGGGAGTGTCCCAAAATCCAACTATTCTGGACAACAGCCATACAAGAAATATGTAAAATAACTAAGCAAGTAATAAACATCACCCCAGAATTGGCCCTACTAAACATCTTCCAAGACAACAATGCCCATTTACTCCACAAAGAACTCATAACCCACCTACTTTCAGCAGCCAGAAACACCATAACCAGACACTGGAGAGACCTGTCAGGAGTAAGCATGGACCAATGGTACCAAATAGTATGGGAAACAGCCCTACTAGAAAAATTAACTAACAAACTGAAACTGACACGGGGACAAACAGAAGAAGACACCTTCACCCCGGTATGGCTCCCCTTTATCACATACACAGCCCAACAGGACAATGACAATAATCCACCAACAGCATACAAATCAATATGGCTAACTTGATCCAAAACACCCACCCACCTCACTCACACACGAAAACAAAGATCACCACAGCCAATCACAAACAAACAATCACATCCTAGGCCAACCCCAACCTCTCTCACCACCAAAGGAACACAAGTGAACAACACAAGCACGCTGACACCAAACTACATACATTAAGCATAATAGAAACACCGCTACCCCACCCCACCCCCATCCATCTCCCCTCCTTCCACCCTCCTTTCTTCTTTTTTTTTTCTTTTCTTTTTTTTCTCCCCCTAATGCCTCAACAAATGAAATGGATTTGTAAAAATATTACACGAGGAAAAAAAAAACACGAGGCATTACACTTACACTGTAAAACAAGAAAACCCTTAATAAAATATATTTTTTAAAAAAAACAACTTGCTGTTGAAATGGAATACGCAGGATGAAACAGTTAAATCAGCTATGATTAAGTGGGCGCAAGATATTGGTCATAACATTATGTTTGCTGACTGGGAAAGGTTGTGGACCACCGGCATGAAATTTACGGCGTGTAACGCCTTGAGAGAAAATATTATGAAAATGATCTATAGGTGGTACATGACCCCAGCCAAGCTTGCAAAAATTTACCACTTGTCAGATAACAAATGCTGGAAGTGTAAAGAAAATGAAGGCTCATTCTTTCACCTCTGGTGGACGTGCCCAAGGCTTAAGGCTTTCTGGGAAATGATATATAATGAAATGAAAAAGATGTTTAAATACACTTTCTTGAAGAAACCAGAGGCCTTTCTCCTGGGTATGGTCAGCCATGTGGTGTTAAAGAAGGACAGAACTCTCTTTTTATATGCCACAACAGCAGCAAGGATCCTTATTGCAAAGTATTGGAAGGCATCAGATCTACCCACTCTGGAAGAATGGCAGATGAAGATGACAGACTACTACTCGCAGAGATGACGGGCAGAATCCGAGACCAGGAGAAAGAGACAGTGGAAGAAGATTGGAAGAAATTTAAGGACTATCTTAATAAATATTACAAGATTAAAGAATGTTAGATTGATATGGACTTAAAAACATTGTGGTTTTCAGAGACATTAGAGTAAGAAAAGGAATGGAATTAGTAAAAAAACTTTTGGGAAATAAGGGAATGGAGTTGCTGATGGGATAATGAAACTAGAATACAGAACGGTGAGGTATGAGGAAGTCGGGGAAACTAGGTTGAGAATATAAGTTTTGAAATTATACTTGTTGTTTTTTGTTTGTGTTTGTTTTCATTGTAGTTGTTTTGTATTTGTATGTTTTTATTGGAAAGTTTAATAATTTTTTTTTTTTAAAAAAAGAAAGGCATTACCAGGTATTTGAACTGCCCATACTGGGTCCCAAATGCTGTCTTCCACTCATCCCCGGCTCGGATCCGAATCAATTTGTAGGCTCCCCGAAGGTCCATCTTGGTGAACATCTGTGCCCCTTGCACCCTCTCCAGCAACTCCGCAATAAAGGGCAAAGGGATACTGGTCCGGGATTGTAATCTCTTTTTTTAAACTTTTATTTTGCTTTTAACAGGTACATATATAGACAACCAAAATTACGAAGGAAAATTCCTTAATAGTAATGGGGAAAAAAACTTTTAAAACTCCAAAAAGTATCAAAGTACATGACACAGAACATAAGCAACTATGGAAAAGATAAAAGAAAAGAAAAAAGAAAAAAGAAAAAGAAAAAGGAAGATGAGCCAAAACAGGAAGGCTCATCTATTGTACACTTCCGTCAAGCTCACAACAGATCATTATTCTTATCAATTATCTCTATCTGCATTCCAAATCCCTCATATTGGTATCAGGGAACATTTCTCTATGCGGCATCATTCTAAAAATAGCCAGATATTTCTTGCTGAATCCTTGTCCCCTAAATAATTATTTAAACATTCTCATTCTTCTTTCACCAATTTTTTAGGTTTACCCCTTATTGCATCTGTCACCTTTGCGAGCTCCAAGTACTCGCACACGGGATGGTAATCTTATTCAGTGCCTGGTAATCATGGCAGGGACGAAGCTCCCCACACTTCTTAACAAAGAGTACTAGAGCATCGGTGGGCGTGGTAGAGGGCCGAATGAACCGCGCTCCAGGTTCTTGCTGTTACGATATGAGTACAACGCAGCTGCAAACTGCCAGCTTGTTTACATCACATGATGTGGCTAGTCCTGGGAAAGAATATTCCAGGCAGCTCACGGGATACACAAAGCTTTGTTCCGTGTGTAAAATGAGACCTTCCTGTTGCGTTTGTAAAGGAAGTCTGAGTCACTTGCTTGGAGAAGTTTGAACTGATCGGACTTTTTTTTGTTGAGCTGTAAAGTCAGAAATAAACAAGATGTAAAAGGACTTTCTGACTATTCTTCTTTCCCCTGTGAAAGGGGAGAAGGGGGTGTGCATCTTCCACGCTGGGAGATGTCGCCTATCAAGATCTCCCTGGTCTGTCTGGGATGCCAGCCAGAGGAAGATCACCGGTAAACAAGTCCCAGGAGCAGGGGGAGAGGCCAGCCTCTCCCGAAGGGGCTAGTTTTCCAACAAGTGGTAGCACGTGGATGGTGGCTACAAAGTAACAGCTGCAACACCCGGTGGAGACGTGTTTTGCTGATTTACGACGTTCCATGGACCCCTGATGGTTGCTGATTTATGGCTGATGGTGAACGCGGATTGAATCGTTCTCCGGTTCGTTGAGAAAGGCTGGTGTTTTGGATTAAACAGAGCGGAGAGAAGGCCACATACCAAGCATTCCAGGGGAGCTGATAAAACTGCCGTTGCCTGCCAACAAGTCGTGAGTACTTTACGGGCTGATTTATGGGCTCATTAGCTTCAGAGGCAAGAGAGAAGCAAGCCAGAGCTGTAAAAAGCTCAGAGGCTGAAATAAGCTGTTGGTTTTTCAGCGAAGCTTGCTGATCACAGACTGTTAGATTTTTCAGCTCTTAGCTGCAAGCTGTAACTTGGATTCAAGATGGATGCCAAGAAAGGGGCAGGTTTACCTTACCCAGCTCCCCTAACTAATGACAATTATTCCTCATGGTCTGTGAAAATGAAAGCCCTGCTTCAGAGTCAGAGGGTATTTGGAGTGATTGAAAATCCCATCCCAGCTGCACCCACAGCGGCTTGGAATTCTCAGAATGTGAAAGCCAGGTCAGCTATTATTCTGTGTCTCTGATGAGCAACTTGTGCATATAGCAGAATTGCAATTCGCGCGCGAGGTTTGGGAAACACTGCAGAGAATCCATCAATGGGATGCAGCAGGCACCACACTGCTGCATTTTGAGAAGCTCACAAACATGAGACTGGTGCCTGATGGAGATGTGATGGTGCATTTGACAGAGATGAAAAATCTATGCCAGCAGATGGCGCAAAGAAACTTTCCTCTTCAGGAAGAGATATTTTGCTTTATGATAATTAACAGCCTTAATCGGACTTATAAAATGGTTGCAAGTCAACTTGGTTCTCTACCTGCCCGGGATCTTACAGTGGAGAGAATTTGTTCTGTGGTTCTTAATGAGAGAGACCGCCTTGCTGCAATAGTTGTTGCTGATGGGGGGAGTGAAGCTCGGAATACAAGCACCCCCACTGCTATTGCTAGAGAAGAGCAAGCTGTAGCTCTGAACGTTGTCCGTTGTTACAATTGTGGTCAGCCTGGGCATATTCAGAGGAACTGTAAAGAGCCACGTCAGCAGAAAGGAGCAAAAGGGAGCTCTGCAAAGCCTGAGGCTTCAAGCAAAGGTCATGCCAAGTCACAGGCAAGGCCAGCAAAGGCTTTAATATCGCCGAAAGCCTCTTCATTGGTTGAAAACGCGTTTATTTTAGACATGGGCTGCACCCAGCACCTAGCATCACGCAGGGAATTATTTTCTACGTTTGAGAAGCAAAGCTTCACTGTGAAACAAGCCAATGGTCAAGAGATCAAAGCGATCGGGTTTGGGACTGTGTATCTGAAAAGCCTGAACTTGACTATAAACAATGTGTACTATGTTCCTGATTTAAAGTTCAATCTGCTGAGTGTTTCTCAGATGACAAAGAAAGGACTGGTGTTGTCCTATGATAAAGAGAGTTGCAAAATCTTTAAAGATGGAGAGCTGTATCTTTCTGCCAGAGAAAGATGGACTGTATCTATTGATTTTTGAAGAGTCAGATTACAGAATGTGCACTGCATGTGATACTAAAATGTTTTCTCTTGCAGGTGTATCCAAGGATAAGAAGGCTGCAAAGATAACCAGTGTTTTTCAGCGAGTGTATGCTGATGTAATTGGTCCTCTAGCACCATCTAGAGGCAATGCAAAATACTATCTTCTATGTGTTGATCATTATTCTCAATATGTATGGATTTATGTATTGGAATCACCAAAAGAAGCCTTAGCAAGGTTTCAGGAGTTTTGTGACAAAGGTAAAACTGTTCATAATGCAGATATTGATTTTCTTTTCACAGATGAAAAGCCAGTTTTTCTTTTACAGGATTTTCAGGATTTCCTTGAGAAACAAGGGATAGAGCATAAGATTGCTGTTTCTGAAGCTTCATGGAACAAGAGTATTTGTGTAAAGGTGAACAAAGAGTTGCAAAATGGCATGAAGGCACAATTGCTGAGTTCACATTTACCACATGAGTTCTGGGCTGAATCTTTATCTTCTTTTTGTTACACTTGGGTGAGAAAGGTTTCAAAAGGTATGGAAAGTTCTCCTTTTGAGAAGCTATTCCACAGGAAACCTTCTTTAACACATTTTAAGGTTTTTGGATCTCACGTCCGTACTGAAACTCCACATGGGGTTAAGAATGCAAAAGGCATTTTTGTGGGTTATGAAAAAGGTCTCTACAGAGTAATTTTATTTGAATCTGGTCAGATGATTCTCACAAAGTTTCTAGAGAGCACTCCTGAGCAGGAGAGAGAGGTTTTTCACACATTTCCCACTGATGACAATTCAGATGATAATTCTGATAATTCTGGTACTGAAATTGACACAGAAAGTTCAGATAGTTCTGTTGACACAGTCATCGAGAAGGGTTCTCACACAATGCCTAGACCCACACAGGTTAAAGCTAGACTAGAAGTGACTGAACCACTGTTTACTGTTGGGCATTGTAATGGTTCTAGGGGGTTGCTCATGCGTAAGTTGCCACCACTCTTGGCTTGGTTGCCTGGTTGAACCCTTTCTGTCTGGACAGCCCTTCACTTCGTGGCTGTCTGTCGCTGGCAGAATCCGTCAGTGGGCGTTTCTTAAACTTCTTCCAGCACAAAAGTTCTTTCACGCCAAGTCTCCTACTCTCCCTGCGCGGAAGTCGTCTGCGCAGGGAGGGTGTGGGCAGAGGAGTGCCCATGCTCTCCCCACCGGTCTCCTGTGAAGAGTTCTGGATCCTTCTCTCCGATTCCTCCCTGTGCCCCCTGGTGTTACGCTGATTTCCTTTCCCAGCAGATGGGCTGCCTCTCTCCCTGCTGGGACCCTCTCCCGCATCCCTCTGGAGCCTTCCCTCCGCCTCTGGCTCCGATGGCAGTTCCCTGACATCCACCTCCCCCCAGGGCCCCCTCCACCCCCGGCCCGACCTTCTGATCCAACTCCGTCCCTTTCCTCAGCCGACAATGCGGGGAATCTCCTGAAGGAGCTATCGCCATCCTCTGAGGATTCAAAACCCGCTTCCCACCTGCTCCAATCTCTTCCCGCGGGGCGGGCCTCCCAATCTGATTCCTCTCCTTCTGACACCTCCCCTCCCTCCCCTTCGGAGGCAGGGAAACCCACAAAGTCCTCTTCGTCGTCTGTGGTTCCAAATTCTTCCTCCCAGAATCGCGCTAGTGGTTTTGGTTTGTCCGGGAACAGGCTGTGGAATTCTCCCACCAGATAGTCGTCTTTGATCGACTCAGCAGGGACCCACGTGTTTTCTGACCTGGGCTCTCCCTCCCAAGCCACCAAGTACTCCGCCTGGCGGCCCCGCCACCTTTAATCGAGTATTTTCGTGGCTTGGTTGCGGTGTTCCCTTTCCTCTACCCGTGGGTGGGTGGTGACTCCTCCTTCCCACCCCAGAAATTCCTTTTTTTTTTTTTAAATAATTTTTATTGATTTTACAACATAAACAAAAAACAAATAAACATAACACGACTTCCCCAAACCTCCCCTTCACTGCATCCATATTTTAAAATTTTTAGCAATTCTTCATCCCTTTTTATATTTAATTCTCTTTAAAAAAAAGTTTTTTTATAAATTCAATTTTTATAGCTGTAATTCTTTGTATCCAATCCCTTGACATCTTAACATTCCGAAATTTTACAACAATTTTTAAGATAGATTTTAAATTTTTTCCAGTCCTCCTCCACTGTCTCTTTCCTCTGGTCACGGATTCTGCCGGTCATCTCTGCCAGTCCCATAAATTCAGTCACCTTGGTCTGCCATTCTTCCAGAGTAGGTAATTCTTTAGTCTTCCAATACTTCGCCAAAAGGATTCTTGCTGCTGTTGTTGCATACATAAAAAAGGTCCTATCTTTCTTTGGTACCAATTGGCCGACCATGCCCAAGAGAAAAGCCTCCGGTTTCTTTACAAAAGTCCACTTAAGGATTTTCTTAATTTCATTATAGATCATTTCCCAGTAGGCCTTAATCTTTGGGCAGGTCCACCAAAGGTGATAAAAAGTTCCTTCGCATTCATTACACTTCCAACAATTGTTATTGGGCAAATGATATATCTTTGCAAGCTTGACTGGGGTCATGTACCACCTATAGATCATTTTCATTATGTTCTCTTTCAGGGCACTGCATGCCGTAAATTTAATGCCTGTGGTCCATAACTGCTCCCAGTCAGCAAACATAATATCATGACCAATATCTTGTGCCCACTTAATCATAGCTGATTTAACCGTTTCATCCTGTGTGTTCCATTTTAGCAGCAGATTATACATTCTAGACAAATTCTTAGTATTGGGTTCTAACAATTCTGTTTCTAACTTTGACCTCTCCTTCTGAAATCCTAGTTTTCTGTCCTGCTTAAAGGTTTCATTAATCTGGTAATAATGTAACCAATCTCGGACTTTAGGTTTCAATTTCTCGAAACTCTGTAGTTTCAACTTTTCACCATCATATTCTATAATTTCACAATATTTTGGCCAATCTGTGTCCATGTTCAGTCTTTTTACCGCCTTGGCTTCCATTGGTGACAACCACCTGGGGGTTTTACTTTCAAACAAGTCTTTATATCGATTCCATACATTATACAGTGCTTTCCTAACAATATGGTTTTTAAAATTTCTATGTACCTTTACCTTATCGTACCATAAATATGCATGCCAACCAAAGTTATTATCATAACCTTCCAGGTCCAGAATGTCTGTATTCTCAAGAAGTAGCCATGGTTTCAACCAGCAAAAAGCTGCTGCTTCATAGTATAGTTTTAAATCCGGCAGGGCAAAGCCCCCTCTATCCTTTGCATCAGTCAGAATCTTAAATTTTATTCTGGGTTTTTTGCCCTGCCAGACAAATTTAGATATGTCTTTCTGCCACTTCTTGAAACAGTCCATCTTATCTAGAATTTGCAATGTCTGGAACAGAAACAACAATCTCGGCAATACATTCATCTTGATAACAGCAATTCAGCCTAACAAGGAAAGTCTCAGTCTTGACCATATATCAAAATCTTTCTTCACTTCAGCCCAACATTTCTCATAATTATCTTTAAATAGGTTCACATTCTTAGATGTTAAATTCACCCCCAGATATTTTACCTTTTTAGCAATTTCCAAACCAGTTTCTCTTTGAAAACTGTCTTTTTCCCCCACCGTAAGATTTTTTTCCAACACCTTTGTCTTATGTTTATTTAATTTAAAGCCTGCTACCTGACCAAATATTTCAATAAGTTCCAAAACTCTTTTTGTACTGGTTTCTGGCTGTTGTAATGTCAAAACTAGATCATCTGCAAATGCTCTTAGCTTATAATGTTTAGTTCCGACCTGTATGCCTTTAACCAGCTGGTCTCTTCTAATCATATTTAGGAAAACCTCCAGTACCGATATAAACAATAGAGGGGAAATTGGGCATCCCTGTCATGTCCCTTTCTCTATTGGAATTTCGTCCATGACCATACCATTTACAATTAGTTTGGCCTTTTGCTCAGAGTAAATTGCACTTATACCATTTTCAAAGTTCTTGCCTACCCCCATCCCTTGGAGATTCCTCTTCATAAAGCTCCAACAAATATTGTCAAAGGCTTTCTCTGCATCCACAAAAATCAAAACAGCTTTTCTATTTATGTCAGTTTCCAAAAGTTCTAGAATGTCTATAATATTTCTCACATTATCTGACAATTGCCTGCCTGGTAGAAAGCCTGTTTGGTCCCTGTGAATCTCCTCTAACAAAACTTTTTTGAATCTTTTTGCTAAAATGTCTGCAAAAATTTTATAATCCACATTCAAAAGTGATATAGGGCGGTAATTCTTAACTTGATGTTTCTCAATTTCTGTCTTCGGTATAAGTGAAATGAATGCTTCCTTCCACGATTCGGGAGCCTTTTTCCCTTCCAAAATTTGGTTGCAGACTTCTTTCAAAGGTTGTATTAACCAATCCTTCAATACTTTATAATATCTCGCAGTTAGTCCATCTGGTCCTGGTGATTTTCCCAGCTGCATATCCTGAATGGCGCTCTCTATTTCTTGATCTGTAATTTTCTCATTCAAATTCCTTCTATTATTTTCAGAGATTTTTGGTAGGCCGTATTTTCCGATAAATTCTTCTATCTCCTGTTCGTTTTTTGGCCCTTGTTTGTATAATTTCTTGAAGAAACTTTGAAAACAATTACTTATCTCATTTGGTTTATTAATAAACTTCCCATCTACTTCGAGTGATGTCACTGTATTCAGCTTTTGCCTCTTTTTCAATTGCCAAGACAGTAGCTTCCCACATTTATCTGCAGACTCAAAAGTCTTTTGTCTCATTTGTTTAATTTTCCATTCTATTTCCTGATTCATCAATTCCATATATTGTGTTTGATAGAATTTTATTTCTCTTAATATCTCATGAGATTTAGGTTTAGATCTCAATTTCTTCTCCCCTTCTTTTATTAGATTCCAAATTTTCTCTTTCTTCTCATTCTGTTTTTTCCTCTTTATTGAATTCTGTTGTATTAGGAAGCCACGCATCACGGCTTTACTTGCATCCCAAATAACTCTTTTTTCAGTGTCTGATCTGAAGTTAATCTCGAAGTAGTCTTTAAGTGTTTTTTGAGCCTTTTTGCAAATTTCCTCATCTCCAAAGAGGGTGTCATTCATTCTCCATCTAAAGGTTCCAGCTGTTGTCAATTTCATTTCCATCTTGACAGCATTGTGGTCAGAACAGGTCTTTGGGCAGATTTCTATTTTTTTAACCTTTGATGCCAGATTACTAGAAGTCCATATTTGGTCAATTCTAGTCCATGTCATTTTTGCTTCAGAGAAGAAGGTCCCCTCCCTTTCCAGAGGGTTCCTAGTTCTCCAAATGTCAATCAGGTCCATGGTGTCAGTCAGTTCAAAGAAAGTCTTTGGTAGTCTTCCATCATTAGATATTATTTGTCTTTGGGCCTTGTCCATGTTTGTGGAGACGACTCCATTCATATCGCCCATCATTATGATTTTAAAGTCCAAAAAGTCCATTAAAGTCTCATGCAACTTCTTGAAAAATTCAGCCTTCCCCTCATTTGGTGCATAAACTCCGACAATCAAAATCTTTTCTCCATGAATTTGAATTTCCACTGCCAGGTATCTTCCTTGGTCATCCTTAAAAATCAGTTTTGGTTCAAATTTTTCCTTAACATAAATCACAACTCCTCTTTTCTTAACTCTATCTGATGAAATAAATTCTTGTCCTAGTCTCTTGTTTATTAAAAGTTTTCTATGTATCCTGGCAATGTGGGTTTCTTGTAGGCAGATTACATCTAGATGTTCTTTCTTTAATAGATGAAATACTTGGCCCCTTTTTCGAGGGTGGTTCAAACCATTACAATTCCAGCTGAAGAGTTGCAGAGACATTTTTGTTATTGGGTAGCTCTTCCACCGACTGCACCAAGTTGTTGTTCCTCCTCGGTCGGTGCTTGGTTCAGTCCAAATGATAGATTTGAAATATCCGGTACTTCCCCCTCACTAACAGTTCCTTTCTGAAGATCCTCTTGATTTCTTTCCAAAAAGAGTTCTTTATCCTGGTTTGTTTTTATTTTAATTTTCTTCCCTTTGAAGTTAAAGGACAGCCCTTGTGGAAATTCCCACCTGAATGGGATATTATTCTGTTTAAGTAGATCAACTAATTCTTTAAATTGAGATCTAACCTCCAAAAAATATTTAGGAATATCCTTGAAGATCTGGATCTGAGAATTTTTAATGACCAAGGCCTTCTGAAAATGTAGGTTCAATATTTTGTCTCTTTGTTCCTTTGATCTCAAGGTAATTAAACAATCTCTTGGCTTCTTCCCTTGCTTCCTGCCAATCCGAAAGGCTGAGGTTATCACAAATTCATCTTCTTCTCCATCTAGCTCATCATTCCAAAAATCTTGAAATTTATCTGTGAGGAATTCCCCAAGTTTGTCCTCTTCCTCTTCTGGAACCAATCTTAATTTCAGGTTCTTACTTTTCCTTTCCAGTTCTAATAGGGCTAATGCTGTATCATGTTCATGTACTTTTTTTACAATAGGCGCAAACTTTCCTTTGGTTTCTTCGGCAGTAGACCTAGCACTCTCAGCTATTCTCCTTGTTTCCGTAGACTCTTGAACCAAACGGTTTATAGAATCTGTGTTAGATGAAATTGTTGTTGTGTTCAGGTCTAGTCTTGTTGTCAACTCCGTCAGTTTCTTAGAGTTCTCTGTAGACTGTTTAGTAAGTTCTGCAGATTGCTTGGTGAGTACTTCTAGTGACTGATTTATTTTGAGCAGAGCCTGTGTCATTGAATCCATTGATGCTGCTGTTATTTTTTCTTGTGCAGCTGCTGCTCCTGATAAAGAGCCTCTTTTTTGAGCTTGTTTTTGAGCCTGCTTTGTTTTACTTCTTGTTGAAATCTCTTCTGGCGGGTTGCTCATAACTCAAGGTCATTCACACGGGAAAGTTGCAAATGGAAAGTCCCGCTGGATACACCGTAATGCAACTAAAGCCCTCTAGAGGAGGAAATTGTAACCATCCAAAGGCACCCACAACAAAAAAACAGAAAGTCCAGAGGCAAAAATCCCACCAAGAGTCTCTAATTTGTAGCACTTTACTGTTAAAATCGTAATCCACCAAAGTCCGTTAATATGTTTCAAATAAGTCTTATTTTATAACCGCTGTCCTTTGACAGCTCCCTTGACAGTTCCTTTTTCAGGCGATCGCTACTCCGGCAGCCTGACCAGAAGTGTCGGCAGCAGGGGTTTTTTATTCCTTATACCTTTCTTTTGCAGGTTAAATTAATTCTGTTTCCTCCCCCCCTTCCCCTGCACTACAGGGGGGAGATCCTTTCGATGTCTGGTCTAATAAGGATTAAGAAGAAAGTTTCCATTTAAACACAGCTCAGTCTTTTCATTGCTCCGTTAATCATGCAGATCCGGGAGGCTGACTTCCTTGGTTTTTGCCTTCCCGTTTTCAGCCAAATCTTCTGGATTTTTAAGTCCCGTTTTAATTTTGCGTTCTTACTCACGGGTATTGTTGTTGCCAATCGTTAGTTTCAGAAAGGAATCGGCGCTCTCCGTTAATGGCGACGCGGCTTCACTCCGTAAGCTGGGTAGCGATCCTCAGCACCGCGCTCACCCCGATGCCGCTCCGGAGCCTTTAAAAAGGCTCTTTCACGATGCCGGGGGGGCGCAAAGGTGCCCACCGAATCTCCTTGCTCACAGGCTTCAGCGCCTGTGATTTTAGGGGTCCCCCGCTTGCCGTAGCGGGTAAGACCCGAACTTACGGAGCAGTCCTGCCTCGGAGCTCGAGGCTAGGACCGCCATCAAACGCTGGCGCCGACCGGAAGTTCCCACACCCCAGAAATTCCTGCCCCTCTCGGTACGGGGAGAGTAAGGACCTGTGGAACACCGGATGTATCTTCATGCTGTCAGGCAACTTGAGCTTGAATACCACTGGGTTCACCTGTTGTGTTACTTCAAAAGGCCCCAGCCGTCTTGGCTGCAACTTTTTGCACCCTCCCTTTAGGGGTAACCCTTGGGTTGACAACCACACCTGGTCTGCCACCCATATGGCCTCCCCCTCCCGACGGTGCTTGTCCGCCTGCCTTTTGTAAACCTCCTTGGCCCGCTCCAGGTTCATTTTGAGTTGCTGGTGCAAAGCTTCCATTTCTTATACAAACTGCTCTGCCGCGGGCACACTCCAGGCTTCCTCCCCCCTCCCCGGGAAGGCTCTGGGGTGACACCCATAATTGGCCATGAACGGGCTCATTCCCGTGGACACATGTTCAGCGTTATTGTATGCAAATTCAGCCAATGCTAGTTTCTCTACCCAATCATTCTGTCTCTCGCTGACGTAACAGCACAGGTATTGCTGGAGTATACTGTTCGCTCTTTCTGCTTGTCCGTTGGTTTCCGGGTGTCTCGCCGTCGAGAAGCCCACCTCGACCTGTAGCAAGCTCATGAGTTTCCTCCAGAACCGGGAAGTAAATTGTTTCACGCGATCCGAGATGACCCTCGAGGGAGCCCCATGCAGCCTGAAGATGTGATCTCCTCCGCCGTCACCACATGTGAGCAAGCTATGAAATGGCACATCTTGGTCAGTAGATCGACTACTACCATGACTGCTGTCTTCCCCCTCGACTTGGGCAAATCGGTCATGAAATCAATGGACACCACCTCCCAGGGTCTTCCCGGTGTGGGTAAAGGTTCCAGTAACCCTGCGGAGGCAGCCCTCTCCCCTTTTGCCCTCTGGCATCGGTCACACCCCTGTACATACTCCCGTACATCCTCCCTCACCTTTGGCCACCAGAACTGCCTGGTGACGAGCAGTATGGTCTTGTGCTGTCCAAAGTGTCCAGCGGTTGGATTGTTGTGGAGCTGTTTGAGTACCTTTCCCCTCAGGGTCTCCCCCGGTACATACAATGCCCCCTTATAGTACAGTAGCCCTTCTTTTTCCTCAAACCCTCCATTGTCTTCCCTTCCACCCTGAAGTTCTCTGATTTTGGCTTGAGCGAACGCGTCCTCTCTGGTAAGCCCTGCCAATTCTCGTTTCCCCACCAACGCTCCCCCACACACCCATCTGTCCTCGGGAAACACGTGTCGGCGGTCCCTCTCCTTCCATGTACTCCGGCTTCCTGGAGAGAGCATCTGCTCTTACGTTTTCCTCTCCCGGCACGTATTGTATCTCAAAGGAAAACTTGGAGAACTCCTGAGCCCATCGAATCTGTCTCTGGTTGAGTACTTGCGCGGTCCGCCAGTATTCCAAGTTCTTGTGGTCGGTACAGACCTGGATCTTGTGCCGCGCCCCTATCAACAGATGTCTCCATTGTCGAAAAGCCGCATAGATTGCCAGCAGTTCACGGTCATACACGGTATAGTTTTGCTCCAACTTGCTCAGCTTCCTTGAGAAAAAGGCACACGGTCTCCAGTCCTGTTTGGCCCCCGGCTGCAAAAGCACCACCCCAATGACTCAGTTGGACGCGTCTGTCTCCAGTCTCATGGGCTTCTTCAGATCCACGTGCAGGAGCTGCTCCTCCGAAGCAAACGCCTTCTTCAGTCTTTCAAAGGCTCGCTGGGCACTTTCGGTCCACGCGAACTTCTTTTTGCTGCTCAGACAATCTGTGATGGGTGCGGTCAGGTGAGCGAAGTTCTTTATGAACTTCCTGTAGAAGTTGCTGAACCCCAAGAACCTCTGCACATTTCTGGGTTTTGGGGGCCTTCCACTCCAGCACTGCCTTCACCTTGCTTGGGTCCATAGCTAGGCCCTTGTCTGACAACTTGTACCCCAGAAACCCGACCTCTCTGGCGTGAAATTGGCATTTTTCCAGCTTGACCCACAACTGGTGCTTTTGCAGTCTCTGTAGTACTTCTCTGACGTGTTGCTCCTCATAGTCTGAATAGATTAAGACGTCATCCAAAAAGGCCACGCAATTTTGGTACAGCAGGGGCCCCAACATGTGATGCATGAATGCTTGAAAACAGGCGGAGCCCGATTGTAATCCAAATTGCATGACCAAGTATTCAAAAGCCCCCAGGGGGGTGAACATGGTGGTTTTCCATTCCTCCCCCTCCCTCATCCTAATCAAATTGTACGCTCCTCTGAGGTCCAGCTTGGTAAAAATTTTTCCCCTGCCTCACCCGTGTTAAAATATCGTCAATTCTGGGCATCGGGAAGGTCACGGGTTTGGACACAAGGTTGACCCCCCTATAATCCACTACAAG
This sequence comes from Podarcis erhardii, assembly GCF_964252035.2. Taxonomy (NCBI): domain Eukaryota; kingdom Metazoa; phylum Chordata; class Lepidosauria; order Squamata; family Lacertidae; genus Podarcis; species Podarcis erhardii. The sequence goes on from NC_138508.1 coordinate 4,666,961, forward strand.
TCCAGGCTGATTAGTGTCTTTTTTGTCTACAAAGAACACTGGACTACCCCCCACCTCCTTTGATTCTCTTATGAACCCCCTTTTCAGGTTCTTGTCAATAAAGTCTCGCAACTCTTGCATCTCCCGGTCAGACATGGCATACAGCTTACCCACCGGCAGCTGAGCCCCTGGGAGTAAGTTGATTTGGCAGTCAAAGGGCCTATGTGGTGGTAGCCTGTCCGCCTCCTTCTCACTGAAGACCTCCTGCAAGTCAGCGTACTGTGGCGGCACCTCTTCTCTCGGCTCCACCGTCATTCCAGCCACCCTGGCCACCCTCAACCTTGGCTCCCCCCTAGACAGTGTTCCAAACAGTGAGCTGACCCGAAGGTGACCGTCCTCTGATGCCAAGCCACTACTGGATCATGTAGGGCTAGCCAGCTCATGCCTAATATTATTGGGGGTCCCGCCAGTGTGGCCACGTGAAAGGCAATGGTTTCCGTGTGCCTGGAAACCTTCATTCTCATTGGTGGGGTTTGATGCGTCACCTCCCCTCCCAGCAGTTCCCTGCCATCTATCGTTGTGACTTGGAGGGGGAAATCCAGGGGCAGCTGGTGGAGTTGATGCTCCAGAGCGAAGTCCCTGCTGAAAAAATTGCAGGAGCTACCTGAATCCAGCAGCCCCTTAACCTTGACTGGGTGCCCATTCGGGAGTTCTAGCACCACTTATATTGCTATAGCTGCTTTGGGAGGGTCAGGCTGGGGCACTTCTATTGGTGGCTGGCCTGGCTGCTGCCCCTGCTGGTCAAAAGACCGATGCGGCGGCAGGCTCCAGGTTCTTGTGCAAAGTCCTGCAAAGCTTCGCGCTCTGGCTCTGTAAGAGTATAAGCAACTCACTGGCAGGGGCGCTCCGGGCTGGAGGTCTATGCCACTGTCAAAAGACCGATGCGGTGGGAGCTGGTCTGCCCCCCGTTCCTCGAACATGTCTTGGTAGTCCTGGTACTCAGCGGGGAGCATTGATGCAGCCTCCGCAGTGGGCTCGGCTGCTAGCATCTTGGACTGAGCATGGGGACATGGGTCTGGGAAGTGCACAGTCCAATTGACCCAGTCAATCTGAAGATTGTGAGATTCCAGCCAGTCCATCCCGAGCACCAGGGGAAACCGGGGCATGGTGGCAATGTCCAAGGTGCGCACCTCCCGGTGCTGCTGGTGACACAGGACCAAGGGCTGAGTCTCCTGAGTAACGGCCCCCGAGCGCAGGAGCCGTCTGTCAATTGCCTCCACCTGTACCGGTTCTGGAGTGGCACCTGTTTTTGTCCTGGAGTGGCACCTGATGATGGGCGGCGAAGGCAGAGTCCATATAGGAGAGGGTTGCCCCCGAATCTACCAGAGCATGGGTAAGAATCCAGGGCACACCAGGAGGGTATAGATGCACCAGGACCATGAGGTGTTGCAATTCCACTGGTGCGGGCCCATCATGTGCTGTTTGGGACCCCTGGTAGCAGGGCCTTCAGCTACCGGGGTTGGTGGTTTCCCTGCGGCCGGCACCTTCTCGGGACAGGATCGGGCGTAGTGCCCGCTTCTGCCACAGTAGAGACACAGGTTCCCCTCCCGACGCCACGTCTTCTCCGCGGGGGAGAGGCGAGGCCGTGCTGCCCCGAGCTGCATAGGTTCCTCCGGCAACTCAGTTGTGGTCGTGGACCTGCTGGTAAAGACTGGAGCCGGAAGCCAGGAGTGCTGGCGGTCCCGGGCCTGACAACAGTCCTCCAACCGATCGTCAATCTGCAGGCTCCGCTGAATGAGGGCGTCCAGCGTGGTGGGCGATCCATCGTGGCCAGCTGGTCCAGTATCTCACCCGAAAGCCCCTCAGGATACTGGTCCCGCAGTGCAGAGTCATTCCAGGACAAGTCCTGCACCAACAGCCAAAATTCTGTGGCGTAGGTGGCGGCTGTGGACTTGTTCTGTCTCAACTGACGAATCGCCCGATTGGCTTGGCTCCCCTTCATAGGGTTGCCAAATGCAGTCTCCAAGTGGTTACATAGTCTGTCAGCAAAGGAGAGTCTTGCCGGGGCAATGGCAAAGCCCACTTAGCCGCCTGGTCCTTCAGCAAGCTGATCAAGAAGTGCACCTTGGTGCGTTCGTCAGGAAAATTCCGGGCTTGCCCCTGAATATACAGCTTGGCCTGGGCGGGGAACATGGGAAAGCTGGCCGGGGACCCATCAAATTTCTCTGGCAGGGCCACTGGGTACTTGCCAGAAACTGGGACGTCAGCCCTAGGAGCCAGTAAGGCGTCCAATTGCTGCTGAAGCGCCTTAACTGCATTGCTGAGCTGCTGAACAGTGTGAGTCAAGGCCTGGTTCTCCTGGGCCAATGCCACCAACGCAGCTGCCTGGTCGGCCATGGCTTCTGGCTCTTCCCAAATGCACCCCAACGAAGGGGGAGTGCGGGTGTGGCGGGAGCAAACTGTGCTGGTCCCGGGGGGGGGGTTACTGTGAGGCGTAGTCAGAATCCAGTCCTGGGTCGAGGGTCTGGAGACTGTCCACCAAAGGCAAAGCGGGGTCCAAAGCAAGAAGCCGGGCGTGGTTGGGAACTCCGGAAGAACAGGTCTGGGTGTTGGCAGAAACAGGTTTCCAACGATGTTGGAACAACCTGAGACTGGGCTGACTGGCCTTTATCTCCTCTGGGGCCTAGGGCGGTCCCGGCCCACAGGTGACTCGCCTCTCCTGGTCTTAAGGCAAGCACTCCTCCTGATAGAACTTAGTTCCCTCTGCCTCTGTGCCCTCAGCCTCTGCAGCTCAGGAGAGGCTGGAGGGTTACTGGACCCAGAGGCAGCCTCACCTTCCCCTGACAGGGCTGGGAGAGGAGCACCTGCAGGCAATGGGTCCTCAATCACCCCTGGAGCCAGAGTGGATTCATCTGGTGTCTGCTCCTGAAGATCCGGCACAGGTGCGGGCCCTTCAGATTCAAGGCCCTGCCCCGGCTCAGCCGGCCCTGGAGGCGGGGACTCCTGTGCAGGCTGGGATTCCTCCGGTTCAGCCTCTGAATCAGATTCCCAGGCCATCACAGGAGCAACTGCGCCAGGCCAAGGATGCGTACAAGGTCCAGGCTGACCGCCACCACCAGGTGGGGCCAGAACTCCACGTTGGTGAGCCATGGGGCTATATAAATTCTAATTGGACTCCGTTTGAATGGGCAATTGTATCCAGGCTGCAATTAGCTCTTTGTTGTTGTTTTTTTATAATATTTATTAAAAATTTTCAAATATAACAGAAAAGAAAAACATCCAAATTTAAGGCCTTATTTTCAATGTCATCTTTCCAGGACTTCCCCTCCCCTCCCCCTCTTGTATTCCAATTCTTTCAAATAAATTCAGCAAATTCTTACCCCAAGTTTTAAAATTATTATCATTAACCCAATTTAAAAAATATTTTCCCATCCCCTAAAATCGACCTGTTCCCTTCCACGAGTTCCCCTCTTTAATATACAATACAGATTAACATAAAAAAAATAGAAAAAAGGATAAAATGTAATTTAACACCCTTTGGATTCCAAATTTCCCTCCCCCCTTTCCCGGTTGCGTTCCCAATGTCCGTCCATGTCTACTGTCGTCCTGGAGCTCCCACATCTAAGCCATAGTCCTTCACCAGTCCGCTTTGCCGTCTTTTTAATAGTCTTTGCCGTCTTTTGGTCATCTTTGATTTCAAATGTCCAATCTTGAAAGGAGTCTATCTTCCAACTTTGTCCAGTTCTTGTTATTCTTGTTGTTCTTGTTGTTCTCTCTTCTCCTCTTTTTTTTTCCCCCCTGCTCTCCTGCACAAATGTTCTAATTCCAAAAAGCTTGTAATTCCTCTACAGAGGCTTTGTTATTCAGGAACAAAACATTACGTCAAGTCCCTTCCATTCTTCAATAGATAAATCTATTGTCTCCTTTAGTGTGTAGACCTCTGTAGACAAAATAGTGTTCCATTTCTGCAGTTTCCCAGGAGATAAAAAGTCCGATTCAAATTCCATGCCAGCAATACTTGTAATGACCCACAGCTCCTCTAGAGGGATTATAATAACTCAGTTTCCTTCCCGATCACACCCACCAGTCAAAGTAACTTATTATTCCTTGTTTTAAACAGTTTATATCCAATTTATAACAAATGTAACCAGCAAAGTCCTCGTAACAAAGTTCTCTTTTTGTTCTTCAGTTTTGGCAGCTCCTTTGACAGCTGTCAAAACCTCTATTTCTCCTCTCCCAGCGCTCTCACGGATCGCTCCCGGGGTTTTTCGGGGGGGGGGGTTGTATTTTAATTCACATTCCACTTTTCTCCTCCAGCCCAGCTTATAATTTTCCATCACGAAATTAATAACTTTATCAAAAAAAAAAAAAAGGTTGCACTCGATCTTAGTTGTCAGGTCCTTTGCTTTAGCTCCTCTACAACAGGGGGGAGGCTGACTTCCTTTTTGCACCTCCCCCGCTCGCTCCGAATTTAAGAAAAAAATTGTTCCCCTTTTTAATCCAAGTTCCAATTACTCACGGGTTATTCTTTTAAGTCCAGATTTTCAATGGAAGAAGTCAGCGCTCTCCGCCAACTGGCATGCGGCTTCACTCGGCAGGGGAAGCGGAGGACTCACAGCACCACCACCCCCGTCACCCGCTCCGCAGCCTTTAAAAAGGCTCCTTCGCGTGGTCGGGGGGCGCAAACGGTGCCCGCCGAGTCACCATGCCCATGGGTTTCAGTGCCCATGGTTTTTGAGGGTCCCCGCGTCGCCGGCGCGGTAGAACCCAGCCCCTGCCGAGCAGGCTCCCTCCGGAGCTCGGAGGGAGTCCGCCATTCGGCGATGGCGCCAACCCGGAAGTCCTGCAATTAGCTCTTTGGTCCCTTAGGAACAACTGAACAACTTCCTTAAGAATGCAAAACCAGAGCCTATAATAATAATAATAAAAAATCCCCTAGAAAGGACAAGGCAAAGACATCTCTCTCAAGAAATGCCCAAACCTGTGCCACTACAAGGTGACATGGTCAATATGAAAGCCCTACAGGGATTCACCAGGGATTGTTGCTGCTGTGATATGATGGAGGTGTGAGTCCAGAGGAGAGCTAGCTTTGACACCTGGGAACACACACAAAAGGCAGAAACAAAACAAACTGCATTTTTCACTCATTATTTGACCTTCCCGCTAAGTGTAACGCAGAGACCACTACTGAGAATGTTTCTCCCAAAGTGCTAGATTGCCACAAGTAATTTAGGAACAAAATGCAACATGTTATTTTTTATGTGATATCCTATGTCCAGCTATGTGCACTGCTACACCTGCAAATAGCCTTGAGAGGCCTGACATGCAAGTCTCTTAAGATTTTAACGAAGGCATCCATTTACAACATACCAGGTTATTATTTGTGGGGCAACAATTTTTTAGAAAAAAATTATATCCCCAAAGGGGGGAATTGTTATAAGAATTTTTAGGTGATTATATATATATAAATGTACCAAGCAAACACATATATTAATATATAAACCACATGTCCAAAACCCACAGGAAAAGTCCTAAAGCCATTTTGACTCTTTGACTCTTTCAGTCACCTCAAATATTTCTCTACAAGGTCAAAGGAAATGCAGAAACCTCCCCATTGTCTCTGTCCTCACAAATCCTGCCTTAAGGGCACATAAACTACAAGAAAGAAGATTCCACCTAAACATGAGGAAGAACTTCCTGACAGTAAGAGCTGTTCGACAGTGGAATTTGCTGCCAAGGAGTGTGGTGGAGTCTCCTTCTTTGGAGGTCTTTAAGCAGAGGCTTGACAACCATATGTCAGGAGTGCTCTGATGGTGTTTCCTGCTTGGCAGGGGGTTGGACTCGATGGCCCTTGTGGTCTCTTGTAACTCTATGATTCTATGATTCTATGATTTAAGGTGTGAATAGGGTGAGGGTGTCACCTGGCTCAGGAATGAAGTATTATCATTACAAAAGAGTGGCCAGCCTCCCCAGGTAATCCAGTCAAGTGACCTTTAACAGGTAACCTGGCAGACAAGGTAAAAACAATGCACTCAGTTTTCTGTTGTAGACTGCCTTTTCTGTGATGTATGTATGATGTTTCTGGGGGTGGTCTTAGACTCCAGGGCGGGCAATTAAAAATGTCTATGCATGGCTTGGGGTCCTCCTCCTCTGTCCTGCGTGTGGGGGAGCACCCTCTTACAACAGTTTATAAAGAACAGGCTTACTAGCTGCTTTGCTTCTCAATATTCTCTGGTTGGTCTCTGTTATTTTCTCCTACCGATAGAGAACCTACTAAAGGCCTTACTGAAATCGAAAAACACTATTTCCACAGCAGTCCACTGATCAACAAAATTTGTAACTCCATCCAAAAAAAGGAAAGAAGAGATTTCTCTGGCTTCTTTTGTTTTTGAGAAAGCCATGCTTTCATCCTATATGTTTATAATGTAAAATCTTCAGATGAAGGGCAAATAAATTTTAAAAAAAGAATAAATGAGGATATAGACAAGCTGGAACATGTGCAAAGGAAGGAGATTTATTTATTCATTTAATCTGTAAACCACCCGACCCAGTGGTGTCAACTTGAATAAAATATTGGTGGGGGGCCAGGTAAGTCCCGCCTTGCACTATCAATCACAGGATGCATGCACACCATTTTAATGGCAATGTCTATAATGGCAGCGACTTTTTAAAAAAGTAATATTTTGCGCCCATAGTTCAATTTCTCAGCAGCTGCCCTTGCCCCAGAGAACACTTCTAGCATTCCATCTCCTCTACCTGTGGAATTGTTCAGCAGTGGGGAAAGTGACCTCTTCACACCGGATGTCCATTTGGTATGGCCCTTTCCAGGTTTTGTCCTGCTCATTGTGTTTGTCTTTCATTTGTTCTCCTGTGTGTGTTGCCAGTAGAAGCCACAATTCTGAGGGTACTCTAGGTGGCGCAGAAAGCACCTAGAAGCCCCCTAGAGGTTGAAGTGCCGATCAGACTTCAGTTTTGCACTCTATTAATTCCAATTAGGAGTACTGGGGGTGGTTCAGATTCTGGGGCAGTGCTTTTGGCCAGCAGAGGGTGTCACAAGGCCAGCCCACCTTCCCTTTAAAGCAAACTTGGGTCTCCAGCTGTTTTTGGACTACAACTCCCATCATCTCTACTTAGCAGGACCAATGGGGAGAGACAATGGGAACTGTAGTCCGGGAGCTGCTGGGGACCCAAGTTTGGGAAAGCCTGCTTCAAAGCAACTTTTACATTTTGCCCGCAAAGATGGGACCTGTCCACGTTTGTATTTTCTTGTATTTTGTTTTTCTCATGACCTTTGTGCGGTTTATAAAAAATTCATAAAAGGGCAAATTGAAAGCGAAATTGTATGGCAGGTAGCGGAAGAATAAAAGGTTGCATTTGAAAAAAGCACACAAAGAAAACCTGGGGGTGGCCTCCTCCAATATTTAGTAGGGGGGACTAAGACCCCTTGGCCGTATTCCCTACACCCACACGTCTCAGAATGCTTAGAACATAAAAACACAACATAATAACACAAAACATCACATGTTAAAATAGTATTAGATGTCAATAAGAAAAAGGCCTGGTTAAAAAGGTGCGGATTTGCCAGGCTCCTAAAGCTGTATAATGGTTTTTCCGACCTTTGTATGGATTCTTTGGTGGGAAGTGAGTTTAGAGCTAACAGTGAAGCTCTTTCCACATTCCACACACTGATAAGGTTTCTCCCCTGTATGAGTTCTTTGATGGGAAGTGAGATTGGAGCTCTGACTGAAGCTCTTTCCACATTCCACACACTGATAGGGTTTCTCCCCTGTATGAATTCTGTGATGGGAAGTGAGAGCGGAGCGCTGACGGAAGCTCTTTCCACATTCCACACACTGATAGGGTTTCTCCCCTGTATGAACTTTTTGATGGAAAGTTAGAGAGGAGCTATGAGTGAAGCTCTTTCCACATTCCACACACTGATAGGGCTTCTCCCCTGTATGAATTCTGTGATGGGAAGTGAGAGAGGAGCTATCACTGAAGCTCTTTCCACATTCCACACACTGATAGGGCTTTTCCCCTGTATGAATTCTGTGATGGGAAGTGAGAGAGGAGCTATCAGTGAAGCTCTTTCCACATTCCACACACTGATAAGGTTTCTCCCCTGTATGAGTTCTTTGATGGGAAGTGAGATCGGAGCGCTGACGGAAGCTCTTTCCACATTCCACACACTGATAGAGTTTCTCCCCTTTATGGACTTTTTGATGGGAAGTTAGAGAGGAGCTATGAGTGAAGCTCTTTCCACATTCCACACACTGATAGGGCTTCTCCCCTGTATGAATTCTGTGATGGGAAGTGAGAGAGGAGCTTTCAGTGAAGCTCTTTCCACATTCCACACACTGATATGGCTTCTCCCCTGTATGAATTCTTTGATGGGAAGTGAGAGAGGAGCTGTTCCTGAAGCTTTTTCCACATTCCACACACTGATAGGGCTTCTCCCTTGTATGAGTTCTTTGATGGGAAGTGAGATCGGAGCGCTGACGGAAGCTCTTTCCACATTCCACACACTGATAGGGTTTCTCCCCTTTATGGACTTTTTGATGGGAAGTTAGAGAGGAGCTATGAGTGAAGCTCTTTCCACATTCCACACACTGATAGGGTTTCTCCCCTGTATGAATTCTGTGATGGGAAGTGAGATGGGCACTCTTCCTGAAGCTCTTTCCACATTCCACACACTGATAGGGTTTCTCCCCTGTATGAATTCTTTGATGAGAAGTGAGAGAGGAGCTTTGACTGAAGCTCTTTCCACATTCCACACACTGATAGGGTTTCTCCCCTGTATGAATTCTGTGATGGGAAGTGAGATGGGCACTCTTCCTGAAGCTCTTTCCACATTCCACACACTGATAGGGTTTCTCCCCTGTATGAATTCTTTGATGTGAAGTGAGATGGGAGCTCTTTCTGAAGCTCTTCCCACATTCCACACACTGATAGGGTTTCTCCCCTGTATGAATTCTTTGATGGGAAGTGAGAGAGGAGCTGTGACTGAAGCTCTTACCACATTCCACACACTGATATGGTTTCTCCGGTCTATGAATTATTTGATGGTAAGTGAAACAGCAGCTATCAGTGAAGCTCTTTCCCCATTCCATGCACTGATTCCATGCACCCCATTCCATGCACTGATTCTTTCCAATGAGATTTTGTTGATGGGAAGTGGAATTGGAGCTCTGACTACAGCTTTCTCCACACTCCAAATTTTTGTGTGGCTTCTCCTCTCTGGGGATTTTGTCATGGTCACCTTTGTTCTCGATTCCCGTTTCATCACATTCTGCATTGGAGACAAAAAGGGATTAGAGCCTCAGGAACAAATGGAGAAGTATTGAAGGGAGTTGGGTGTGTGTTCATTACCTGTATTGTTTGTCATTAACCAACATATTTATTTTGAGATTCTGATGTGTTGTTGAATGTTGCTTTGTTTGATATAAAGTAGTGGTCAAAATTGTGGAAGACTTTTGGGGGGAAAGTGTAGTTCTTCTTTTGGAGTAATATTATAAATTTATATATCAATGGAAAGATAATTTGATCAAGAATGCAATCAACAATGCAATCAAACAAAGTTTGTTCATATTCTATCAAACCTTATAGCCAAATAACCAAATAAGAAGCAGAACTTGCTTAGGTTGACTTTTGTCAGTGTCTTATGTGATTGCTATCAAGTAGGTCATTTAGTGAGTTTGAAAAACATAATCAAATTTTAAAAAAATGGCACAAAGAGTTGACTGGTCACCCAGAAAGTGACGTAAAATTGTACTATTAAGTGAACAAGGCTACAGTTATGAAGAAATTAGATGAAAGATTGGGAAAAACTAAACCAAAGCTGGCGATTGAAGAATGGAGAGACTGTGCCTACATGACAGAAGAATATCATCTGGGTGTGTACAAGACGATATGGTGCAATGTAATGGGACGTTGAGTGCAAGTCTGGTCTAAATGTTAGAATTCTAAGAAAAAAGGCATTGTTATCTCTCCAACAAAGGTTGAAAAGATGAAACCCATGTTAACTGGACAGCGGAACAATGGGAGAGTGTTATTTGGAGGGATGAGACCCAAATCTCCTTGCTTGGTAGTGATGGCATGACATACGCGAGGATAAGAATCAGAGAAGATTTACATCCTACTTGCATTACACTGACCGTGAAACACCCAGATAGTGTGATGATCTGGGGTTGTATGGCAGCAAAAGGTGTGGGCAGAATTTGCGTCATTAATGGGAATATAAATGCGGGAAAATGCATAAATGAAATACTTGAGCCCAAACTGAAGTGTTCTGCAGTGATCTTTTCCCAGATACTGGATACTGAAGCATATATATATATATATATATATATAGGTTTTGGTGTCCTCGGGTGTCTTCCCGTGTAAAAGTTGGGGTGTCTAGGCGACGTTTCGACGAGGTCTCACTCGTCATCTTCAGGCTGGTGCTTTCGGCTTCTTGTTACTGGAACAGAGCAGGATCTCAGTGTTTGAGTTCCTATAAATACTGTAGAGGGGGTGTGGTGTATAGCCTCCAATGTTCTGGGCAGAGAGGAAGTTCCCAGGCTAGTGTGCCTTTTCTTCTTTTGTTCCTTAATTACTTGAGAGATATCTTGAGTGATTTCTTGAGTGATATCCTGAGTACCACTTAGGTGGGTCATTAGGTGTGGATTAGTTGTTAAAGTCTTTGTGTCAAGAGGTCAAGACACAAAGACTTTAACAACTAATCCACACCTAATGACCCACCTAAGTGGTACTCAGGATATCACTCAAGAAATCACTCAAGATATCTCTCAAGTAATTAAGGAACAAAAGAAGAAAAGGCACACTAGCCTGGGAACTTCCTCTCTGCCCAGAACATTGGAGGCTATACACCACACCCCCTCTACAGTATTTATAGGAACTCAAACACTGAGATCCTGCTCTGTTCCAGTAACAAGAAGCCGAAAGCACCAGCCTGAAGATGACGAGTGAGACCTCGTCGAAACGTCGCCTAGACACCCCAACTTTTACACGGGAAGACACCCGAGGACACCAAAACCTGCATTCCTGTACCCGTGAAAATCTACGAAAGCATATATATATATAATTTCAACAGGATTCAGCTCCATGTCATGTTGCTGCTGTGTGCCAAAGGTGGTTTCAAGATAATGATATTTCACTGCTGCAATGGCCTGGGAATAGCCCACACTTTAACCCAATCGGAAATCTATGGAGCCGACTAAAGAAACTTGTTATTCAGAAGCAACCCAGCAATAAAGCTCAATTAACAGAGGCAATAATTCAGTCTTGATTTCCCATTATTACAGCTGCAGAACTAAAAACTTGGTTCACTTCATGGGAAGGTGTTGTAAGGCCGTAATTAAAGCTAAAGGTTACCAATGGTTACCAAAGGTTTCACGTTTTCTCTTTATGACTGCTGTTCTAATAAATACTCCTTCATCAAAGTCATTGCATTACATTCTTCATTAAATTATCTTTTCATTGCTATATAATTTTATGGGATTACTCCACACAAAAGTAGTGTTATGAGCCATTAAACCTCAGAAATACACTTTTCACAAAAGGTTTCCACAATTTCGGCCACTAGAAGTTGTTCATTTAAAAGTTAATGTTCTTTATTATGGGATCAGATTATTATTATTTATGTTTCATGTTTATATGTGTGTTGGAAGCCGCCCAGAGTGGCTGGGCAGATGGGCAGGGTATACATATAAATTATTATTATTACTGCAGTGGTACCTTGATTTAAGAACAGTCCTGTTCCGGAAAGTTTGTAAACCGAGGTACCACTGTATCATCCTCATCATCATCATCATCATCACCACCACCACTGCTACTTCTACCTGAAATTCAATAAGCCTAGCTCTTCTTCTCTGGGATGAATTTTGTTTGGCCCAGTCATGGCATCCCCTCCATCTCCAATGTCAGTCGTCTCTTTGGTCAACCCAAGACTGACAGGAGCAAAAACAGAAAACCTGAAGCTACTTATCTTTCCTAACAATTCTGAAGCTGACATTTAAGATGGCCTGGGCAGTTGAGAGCAGCCCAATCGTGGTAGAAAAAGGAATAATTTGAGGAAGATTGTTCAAAGAGAAAACTGTAATTTACTGTTTATTGTGGGGGTGTTAGGTTCCCAGGTGTTATAGGGGCCACTATTGAGCTCTGTGAAAATATATGAGGTTGGTCCATAGACGTATTTTTTGAATTTCCAGGCAGATAGGACGATCCCACAGGGAGGCTTACCAAGAGAGGCCACAATCCCACGATTCTCCTCCATGACGTCCTTATGCAGAGCTCTCTGGTCAGGATCCAGCAACGCCCACTCCTCGTCCGTGAAACGAACAGCAACATCTTCAAAGCACACTGGACCCTAAAAGAAAAAGGGAAATGTCCGCCTCTGAGACAGCAGAAATATGATCTGCTACACAATGCTCTGGGGTTTCCTTCCTGTTAATTGTGGTGTTGTTTCAATAGGATTGCTTTGCTGCACATTTTATTTATAGATGCTTATTTTAATCTGCGTTTTAATCATGGGAATTCATCTTTGTGCAAATAGGTGGTACTCCTCCTTGTGTTTTCCACATTATTCTGCCTATGCAAGCATTCTAGCTTCCCTGATGGAAGGATCCACTTTCTCCTCTCCTTGTGAGCTGTTCTGGGAAGGTTCCTTCCCAATGCCCTAGAACCAAATTCAAGGGGTTCATGGGGGCATGGAGAGGGGGAAGAATGGGGGGGGGCTGGTTAGGTGAATCCAGGCTGCTATTTGTTCTCATTGTCCACTGCTTAGAAACCAATTTTTGCTTTCAGTGATCAATCTAGAAATAAAATAAGCCTGTTTTTGATGGCCATGTGTCTTGGATGATCTAGCAGAGATTCCTGCACTGCAGGGGGTCTCCTGGCTCTGAGAGACAAGCAGGGAGGGTGGCATCTGGCAAAAGGAGAGGGAGCCACCAGTGGCTCCTCCTTCTCCTGACTCACCTCAGCCTCTCGACTTTCCTCTCCCACTCGCCTCCTTCCTCTTCTGCCTCTGATTCTGCACGGCATTCTGCCACAGAGTCTCCCAGCTCACTAAGCCCTGTTTCCCCTTCAGCTTCTGACACTTCCTCTTCCCAGGCTTCTCCCTCTTCTCCCTCTGACCGCTCATCCTTCTTCCACCTCCACTCCTTCGGCTCTGAGCCGTCTTCCCTTCCTGGTTCCCCGGCTGTTTCCTCCCACCATTCCTCTGTGCCCAACCAGTCCATGACATTGCTCCATCCCTCAGCCTCTGTCCCCACAAGGCAGCTTCCCCTGACCTGATCTGGTTCCACAGCCGCTGCTTCCCTTCTGCCCCCATGAAAAGGCGGATCAGGAGGTCTTGCCAGCATCCTTCTGCCACCTGCAAGAGAAAAAAGGTAAGCAGGATGCCAGGAGTGCCTGCTTCTCTCACAGGTGAAACAGGGCATCTCTAACTGCAGATGGGCCTTTGAGAAAGACTTACCTACTGAGAGTATTTGGACGTTTGTGCCCATTTCATATGTTTGTTTTGAAAAAATACATTTCCCCCCCCCTCTGGACCCTTGTTCCCAACTGTCTCCCCCCAAAACAAGGTGAAAAGAACCCTCAGATGAGTTGGAAAACCAACAGAATGAGACCAAACGGAGAAAAACCACCTCCCTCCTTACCCAGTGGCCTCTCTCTGGTGTCCAACGGAGGCCTCTCTGCCTCACAGGAATCCAGGTCCATTTCTGCAAAGAGATCCTTTCCCTGAAAAAGAAACAAGGATTCAAAACAGAGAATGGTGAGAAATACTAGAAAGAGAATGACAAAGACTTGAAGGGGGTGAGATCTCATTCCATGGATGCTTTCCCAGAAAAAGGATGGGCCATCAGCAGACCATTATGGGATGTTTTCTGTCATGTTTGGAGCCCCTTGGGAGTATCCAGAGGAAAGGCTCTCTCACCTGCTTTCTCTCCTCTGCCTGACTCATGAGGAAACCTTCGGCCAGGGCTACTGCCTGCGAACTGGTCTCCGCTCCGCATTCCCTCACCCAGCTCTCCATCTCCAGGGGAAGGACAGCCAGGAACTGCTCCAAGATCACCAGGTCCAGCATCTCAGCTTTCGTGTGCCTTTCTGGCTTCAGCCACTGGTGGCAAAAGTGGTAGAGTCGGCTGCAAACCTCTCGGGGTCCTTTAGCCTCCTGGCAGCAGAACTGCTGGCCCTGCACCTCTGAGCAGAGGGTGTCCTCCTCACCCAGGATCTTCTGCACAGAGTTTTCCCAGATTCCCCCACTGCTCCCAGTTTGGCTTGCATGGCCTCTTCCTGCTTTGGGGCCAGCTGAGTCTCGCTCATCCATCTGTGCTCTCAGGAAGCCTCTGAGAGATCGGAAGGAACCCTTTGGTCTTCTGCCAAGTTCTGTCTGTCTAAATGAGAAGCTCTAGCAAATCCTACAAAGCAAATACATTGTTCTGTTACAGAATCTGTAGGACAGGAGGGGAAATGGTTCCCTGAGCAAGTACGGATGAGTCTTGCTGGGAACCAGGGCTGGACTGCACCACATCCCAGACCATGAGCTATTTTTTTTGAAAAGAAAGAGGAGGAAGAGGAGAAGAAATAAGTCTCTAGCCTTCTAGCAATGCAGAATGTGGAGGCAACGGAAGGGATTTCTGTCAGATTAATCACCCTGGTTTCTGCTGCCTCCCAGTCAATGCATGAAGTCAGAACCGACTGACAAGGGAGTCATTTGTATCTTGTGGAAAATGGATGCTTGGCTCTAGTGGGGGTCCTCACTCGGGGGTGCTCAGGAGTTGCTCCCCCCACCCCCACCCTCCCCCCTCCCCCACTCCACTGCTTCTGTCTCTTTTTCTTGCACTTGGACTCTCTGCCCCTCTCAAGACAGACTCCTGGGGTGGGGTCCCTTTTTCTTTGCTCTGAGGGCCAGTTATGTATCTGGAAAACCCCTGAGGGCCAAGTGGACGGGGCCAAATACGTCTCACTTGAAATTTAGGTGGGTAATTTATCATCATCATTATTATTATTCACACACACAGCCATTGATGCCAAGGTCCCTGGAGGCTCAGTGAGTAGCAGCGCCCATTTCCGGCTGCTTTTCCATCAACAATCCTTTTGGGACAGAGAGGATGTGGTCCTGGGATGCCCTGCTCTGGGTGCGAGGGGATTGCTGCCGTGGCCTCCGTGGGGAGCTGCCCTGGGAGACGACTGGGAAACTGGTCCCCAATGCAGCAGCCAGACTCTGGGCTGGGATCCCTCTCTTTATCCCTGGCCTTTCTTTCCCACCTTTCCTTCCTTCCTCCCCGTGGTATTTTTTTTTGGGGGGGGGGGGCTAGTCCACCTCCTCGTCCAGCTTTGGAAAACCATTTGCAGATGTTTCCTCTGTTGCGCAATGAGGCTGAGTGACGTCACACAGAGTTAAAGTCCCAGGGACTCCTTTGTTTAAAGAAGGGAGATTTCGTGGGAGTCAGGGATCCTCTGATCTGCAGGAAGGAGAGCGTGGCAGACCTGGCCCCTCCCTGGCAGGACCCTCTCCTCCTCCCTGACTTGGGGTCCCCCCCCCGCAGGAGCAGATCAGGCCCCCCAGGCCCCCTCCCCTGCTGCAGCCCTGGGACCCCCACCAGATCCCAGAGAGAGGGGAGACTCACCAGATCCCAGGAGGGGAGAGCGAATCAGCGCTTGCAGGAGAGACACCGAAGCAGGAAAGGCCTGGGGAGGGAGGGGGGCTGGCTCGGGAGGACCTGGCCCCACCTTGCTTCCTGGCCTCTCTAGGAAGGCAGCTCAGTTCCCTTTAACCCTTGCCAAGCCGAGTCCCCCCAGCTCAGCCCTCTCTCCCATTGCAGAACCTCAGATTCTTATTATTTTTTATGGATTTCGGGGGGGGGGACTTTTGGTTGGACTCTGAGCATCTCCCTCCCTTAAAGAATTTGAGGTCTACTTTTAATCATTTTAATCATTTGTCTACTTTTAATATGTTCTATGTTTTAAACGTCCCTGAGAGCTGTTGATGAAGGGTGGTATATCAATGTAAAAAATAGTAACAACCGCCACCCTTTTTTAGTCCATTGAATTAGCAAGTAAGCATTTCCGGAAGGGGAAATTGCATGTTTGCATAGGAACATGCATAAGAAAGTTTTGGTTATTCATGATGAGAATATGATTTATTTTGAACTTCGCTTGGTACCTCCTTGGTAGCCAGTGCAATTATTTCTGTGTTGCAAAATATGAGTCAGCTACCGTATATCAGAAGCAACACAATGGCCAAAAACAATTACAATGTGAAAAACTTTATAGGAATAATTCGAAACATCAAAAATAACAAACTGAAGTCTCTGAAAATTTCTGAAAGTCCTTAAATGAATCATGGTGCCAGACTTTCCCCGGTGGAGAACAAGCTGTGAAACTTTGTTGTTGTTTGTTGTTGTTGAGTCGTTTATTCGTGTCCGACTCTTCGTGACCCCATGGACCAGAGCAGGCCAGGCACTCCTGTCTTCGTGAAACTTTGTATAATCAGCAAATGTCCAGTTCTCAAGTCCAACTCTGAACTCTGATGAACAGTGTTTCCAGATAACAACTACTGTTTCATTGAATTCTTCATCAGCCAATTAGTTCAACACTCGAAATTAGAAAGATATGTCATTTCTTCATAACCAATCTTTTTTCAAATAGATATAATTACATGAGAATGAAAAATACTCTGGAACAGTGCTCAGCTTGTTCTCCGCCGGGTAAAGTCTGCCACCGTGATTCATTTAAGGACTTTCAGAGACTTAAGGTTGTTAGTTTTGATGTTTTGAATTATTCTTATAAAGTTTTTCACATTGTAATTGTTTCTGGCTGAGTGCTGAGTGTGATTATTTCAGCAGGGCTCGAACTCAGGACCCGCTGCCTTGAGGGACACCTAAGAGCAGCTGGGCAGGGGAAAGGTCTCCCTGGGGAGGTGGGGGACTCTCCTTCCTTGGAGGTTTCTCAGCAGAGATCGGAGGGCCATCTGCCATGGATGCTGGAGCTGACATTCCTGCATTGCTGGGGGTTGGACTAGATGACCCTGGGATCCCCTCCTCTCTCTCCACTCCGGAATTCCAGGAGGAGCTTTTCCCTGCAGGCTCTTCCTCTGGTTTCTGGCCAAGGGAGGGAGATGCTCAGAGTCCAGCCAAGAGCCTCACCCCCAAAAGGATATCTGGGCATTGGCGGAGCCAGGGGGGGCAGCTGCCCCCCTAAATGCATAAAAAATAATAAGAATCTGAGGTTCTGCCAAGCGAGAGAGGGCTGAGCTGGAGGGACTCGGCTTTGCAAGGGTTAAAGGGAAGTGATCTTCCTTCTTAGAGAGGACAGGAAGCAAGGGGGGGCTGGTCCTCCAGAGCCAAGGCCCCTCCCTCCCCAGTCCTTTCCTGCAAGAAAGGGGGGGGGTGTTGCTTTGTGTTTCTGCTGCAAGGGCTGCCCCCTGCCCCCTCCCGGGATCTGGTGAGTCTCCTCTCTCTCCCCCCAGAGGGTGCAGGGGGGGACGGGGGGGGGGTCCCAGGGCTGCAGCAGGGGAGGGGGCCGGAGGGGGGGGTGATCTGCTCCTGCGGGGGGGGACCCCAAGTCAGGGAGGAGGAGAGGGTCCTGCCAGGGAGGGGCCAGGTCTGCCACGCTCTCCTTCCTGCAGATCAGAGGATCACAATATGTCATGAGCCCTCTGAGCATGTTGTTTAAGCCCTGCTTGGTTAAAGACAGTATCAACATGTGGTCCGCATAGAGTAATATGGGGATCTTGTTTACCGGTGATCGTCCTCTGACTGGCATCCCAGACAGACCAGGGAGATCTTGATAGGCGACATCTCCCAGCGTGGAAGATGCACACCCCTTTCTCCCCTTTCACGGGGGAAAGAAGAATAGTCAGAAAGTCCTTTTACATCTTGTTTATTTCTGACTTTACAGCTCAACCAAAAAAACCATGTCTGATCAGTTCAAACTTCTCCAAGCAAGTGACTCAGACTTCCTTTACAAACGCAACAGGAAGGTCTCATTTTACACACGGAACAAAGCTTTGTGTATCCCGTGAGCTGCCTGGAAGATTCTTTCCCAGGACTAGCCACGTCAGGAGATGTAAACAAGCTGGCAGTTTGCAGCTGTGTTGTACTCATATCGTAACAGCAAGAACCTGGAGCGCGGGTTCATTCGGCCCTCTACCACGCCCACCGACGCTCCAGTACTCTTTGTTAAGAAGTGTGGGGAGCTTCGTCCCTCCCATGATTACCAGGCCCTGAATAAGATTACTATCCCATGTGCGAGTACTTGGAGCTCGCAAAGCTGACAGATGCAATAAGGGGTAAACCTAAAAAATTGGTGAAAGAAGAATGGGAATGTTTAAATAATTATTTAGGGGACAAGTAAGATCTGGCTATTTTTAGAATGATGCCGCATAGTGAAATCTTCCCTGATACCAAGATGAGGGATTCCTTCGGAATGCAGATAGAGATAATTGATAAGAATAATGATCTGTTGTGAGCTTGACGGAAGTGTACAATAGATGATCCTTCCTGCTTTGGCTCATCTTCCTTTTTCTTTTTCTTTTTTTCTTTTTTTCTTTTTTCTTTTCCATAGTTGCTTATGTTCTGTGTCATGTACTTTGATATTTTTTGTAGTTTTAAAAGTTTTTTCCCCCATTACTATTAAGGAATTTTCCTTTGTAATTTTGGTTGTCTATATTTATATGTACCTGTTTAAAGCAAAATAAAAGTTTAAAAAAAAAAAAAGGTTACCATCCCGGACCAGTATCCCTTTGCCCTTTATTGCGGAGTTGCTGGAGAGGGTGCAAGGGGCACAGATGTTCACCAAGCTGCACCTTCGGGGAGCCTACAATTTGATTCGGATCTGAGCTGGGGATGAGTGGAAGACAGCATTTGGGACCCGGTATGGGCAGTTCGAATACCTGGTAATGCCTTTCGGGTTGTGCAATGCGCCTGCCGTGTTCCAATGGTATATCAACCACGTGTTCCAGGACTTGCTAGACAAGTATGTGGTGGTGTACCTAGATGACATTCTGATTTACTCCCACGACCCAACTTGCCATGAGGGTCATGTCCGGTGCATGTTGCAGCGCTTGCGAGAGCACTGCCTGTATGCTAAGCTCAGCAAGTGAAAGTTCCACCAGTGGTCAGTGGACGTCCTCGGTCACCAACTCTCCCCCTGATGGGGTGCAGATGGATCGTGGGAAGGTGGCAACAGTTCAGGAGTGGGCGGCACCCCGGAAGCGCAAGGACCTACAGCGGTTCCTGGGGTTCGCCAACTATTACTGGACATTCATTGTGGACTATGCTCACCACGCCACCCCGCTGACCCGACTGCTGTGCCCCAGGACACCGTTCTCCTGGGACAAGGAGGCAGAGGTGGTGTTTCAGGGGTTGAAAGCCTGTCTCCAGAAGGCGCCGCTTTTACAGCATCCTAATCCCTCTCTTCGCTTCGTGGTGGAGACCGATGCCTCCAGTACGGCTCTCGGTGCCATCTTGTCCCAGCAGCACGGTCCTGATGCGCGGCTGTTACTCTGCGCCTACTATTCCTGCCAGCTTCTTCTGGCAGAGTGTAACTATAGCGTGTGGGAGCGGGAACTACTGGCCATCAAAGTGGCCTTTGACGTCTTGGGCCATCATTTTGAGGGGGCAAGACACCTGGTGGAAGTGAGAACAGACCACAGGAACCTGGAGTACCTCCAGACTGGGTCGACCACTTGGCATTGGAGGAGTTCACTTACAACAATGTGGTGAACGGCTCCACCGAGCAGACCCTGTTCCAGGCCACTTACGGTTACCATCCGTGTTTGTTCCCGGACATGCTGCCAGCATCTGCGGTCCCCACGGTGACAGATTGGCTCCAGGAGCTCCAGTCTCAGCACCAACTATTGATGGAGCTGTGCTGGTCCCGGGGGGGGGTGGTTACCATGAGGCGTGGTCAGAGTCCGGTCCTGGGTCGAGGGTCTGGAAACTGTCCACCAAAGGCGAAGCGGGGTCCAAAGCAAGAAGCCGGGCGTGGTCGGGAACTCCGGAAGAACAAGTCTGGGTGCGGGCAGAAACAGGTTTCCAACGATGTTGCTCCCGCAACCTGAGACTGGGCTGTGTGATGGCCTGGGAATCTGATTCAGAGGCCGAACCGGAGGAACTCCAGCCTGCACAGGAGTCCCCGCCTCCAGGGTCGGCTGAGCTGGGGCAGGGCCTTGACTCTGAGGCACCTGCACCTGCGACGGATCCTCAGGAGCAGACACCAGGTGAATCTACTCTGGCTCCGGAGGGGATTGAGGACACATTGCCTACAGGTGCGCCTCTCCCAGCCCTGTCAGGGGAAGGCGAGTCTCCCCCTGGGTACAGTAACCCTCCAGCCTCTCCTGAGCTGCAGAGGCTCAGGGCAGAGAGGCGGACGGAACTGGTTTCTCCCAGGAGGAGTGCTCGCCTTAAGGCCAGAAGAGGCGGGTCACCTGAGGGCCGGGACCGCCCCTGGCCTCAGAGAAGATAAAGGCCAGTCAGCCCGGTCCCAGGTTGCGGGAGCAACGTCGTTGAAAAGCTGTTTCGGCCAGCACCCAGTCCTGTTCCTTCAGAGTTCCTGTCCTTGCCTGGCTCCTTGCTTCGGACCCCACCTCGCCGTGGAGGACAGTCTACAGACCCTCGACCCAGGTCCTGGACCTCACCCCACGGTAACCTCCCCCCGGGACCAGCACAGGTTGACTGGCCTTTATCTCCCCTGGGGCCTAGGGCGGTCCCTGCCCACAGGTGACTCGCCTCTCCTGGCCTGGAGGCGAGCACTCCTCCCGATAGAACTTAGTTCCCTCCGCCTCTCTGCCCTGAGCCTCTGCAGCTCAGGAGAGGCTGGAGGGTTACTGGACCCAGAGGCAGCCTCACCTTCCCCTGACAGGGCTGGGAGAGGAGCACCTGCAGGCAATGGGTCCTCCATCACTCCCGGAGCCAGAGTGGATGCATCTGGTGTCTGCTCCTGAGGATCCGGAACAGGTGTGGGCCCTTCAGATTCAAGGCCCTGCCCCGTCTCAGCCGGCCCTGGAGGCGGGGACTCCTGTGCAGGCTGGGATTCCTCCGGTTCAGCCTCTGAATCAGATTCCCCGGCCATCACAGGAGCAACTGTGTGAGGCCAAGGATGCATACAAGGTCCAGCTATGTGCACTGCTACATCTGCAAACAGCTTTAAGAGGCCTGACATGCAAGTCTCTTAAGATTTACATGAAGGCATCCATTTACAACATATCAGGTTATTATTTGTGAGGCAGCAATTATTTAGAAAAAAATTATATCCCCTAAGGGGGGAATTGTTATAAGAATTTTTAGGTGTGAGTGAGTGAGTGAGTTAGAGAGATCTAAATGTACCAAGCAAACACATATATAAATATATAAACCACATGTCCAAAACCCACAGGAAAAGTCCTAAAGCCGTTTTGACTCTTTCAGTCACCTCAAATATTTCTCTACAAGGTCGAAGGAAATGCAGAAACCTCCCCATTGTCTCTGTCCTCACAAATGCTGCCTTAAGGGCACATTTAAGGTGTGACTAGGGTGAGCCTGTGACCTGGCTCAGGAATGAAGTATTATCATTACAAAAGAATAGCCAGCCTCCCAGGTCATCCAGTCAAGTGACCATTAACAGGTAACCTGGCAGACAAGGTAAAAACAACACTCAGATTTCTGTTGTAGACCGCCTTTTCTGTGATGTAGGTATGATGTTTCTGTTGGAAAACTTGCCCCCTTGGGTGAAGCTGGCCTCTCTCCCTGCTCCTGGGGCCTGTTTATCGGTGATCCTCTCTGGCTGACATCCCGGACAGTCCAGGGAGATCTTGATAGGCGACATCCCCCAGAATGGAAGATGCACACCCCCTTTGCATACCAGCAGGAGAATGAAGATAGTCAGAAAGGCTTTTTACATCTTGTTTATTTCTGACTGTACATCTCCACAAAAAACACGTCCGATCAGTTCAGTCTCCTCCGAGCAAGTGACACAGACTTCCTTCACATACGCAACAGGAAGGTCTCATATTACACTGAGAACAAAGACTTGTGAATCCCGTGAACTGCCTGGAAGATTCTTTCCCAGGACTAGCCACATCATATGATGTAAACACTGAGCTGCCTGTTTGCAGCTGCGTTGTACTCACATCCTGACAGTTTCTGGGGGTGGTCTTGGACTCCAGGGCGGGCAATTAAAAATGTCTATATAAGGGCTTGCACACATGGCTCGGGGTCCTCCTCCTCTCTCCTGCGTGTGGGTGGAGAACCCTGCTGCAACATTTAATAAAGAACAGGCTTACTAGCGCTTTGCTTCTCAATATTCTCTGGTTGGTCTCTGTTATTTTCTCCTACCAATAGAGAACCTACAAAAGGACTGTATATGGGCCCTTGGGTACCCCATAAGGAAAAAGGAGCAGGTTTTTTCCCTTATATCACCTGCAATCATGTGTGGTGTGTTAGCAATTCACTCCTCCCGTTGCTGGATATGTGGCTAGTATGTCACATGCCCCTGTTTACTTTCCTAGGCTTGGGAAGTGTAAGAACGGAGGTCGGTCTTATCTCTTTCGCTCTGCTGTGCTTTTGCACTGTTCTTTGTCTCCCTGTCAGTTGCTGAAGAAGAGAGAGGATGCCATCACGATCCATTTCGTGTCATCTGCAAATGTGATAGCATCCCCTCATTTCCTTCAACCATGTCATTTATCAAGACGTTGAACAACGGGACCAGGACAGAACCCTGCAGCACCCCTCTTGTCACTTTTCCCCAGGATGAGGAGGAACCATGAATTTGGGTTTGGTCAGTCACATCCACCTAACAGTTACCTTATTCAGTCTCATTTTGAAGGCGAAGGGGTAGATTTAAGAGACCAAATTCCCAAGGGCATAAAACCTCTTCAGTCAGTTTAAAATCCTCTTTCCCAGTTTGATGTCCTAAGACATATACCTCATTCAGCCCACATTTTACCAGCTTCCTCACATAAATATCACAGAGGACTCTGTCCAAAGCCTTACTGAAATCGAGATGCACTATTTCCACAGCAGGCCCCTGATCAACAGGCTTACTAGCTGCTTTGCTTCTCAATATTCTCTGGTTGGTCTCTGTTATTTTCTCCTACTGATAGAGAACCTACTAAAGGCCTTGCTGAAATCGAAAAGCACTATTTCCACTGCAGTCCACTGATCAACAAAGTTTGTAACTCCATCCAAAAAAAGAAAAGAAGAGATTTCTCTGGCTTGTCTTGTTTTTGAGAAAGCCATGCTTTCATCCTGTATGCTTATAATGTAAAATCTTCAGATGAAGGGCAAATACATTTTAAAGAAGAATAAATGAGGATATAGACAAGCTGGAATATTTGCAAAGAGAGGCGATTTATGTATTTATTTAATCTGTAAACCACCCGACCCAGTGCTGCCGACTTGAATAAAATATTGGTGGGGGGCCAGGTAAGTCCCGCCTTGCACTATCAATCACAGGATGCATGCACACCATTGGAATGGCAATGCCTATAATGGCAGTGACTTTTTAAAAAAGTAGTGGTGCCTCGCAAGACAAAATTAATCCGTTCCGTGAGGCTCTTCGTATAGCGGTTTTTTCGTCTTGCGAAGCAAGCCCATTGACAGCTTAGTGGATTAGCGCTATTAGCGGTTTAGCAGCTTTTAGCGGTTTAGCAGCTTTTAGCGATCAGTTGTTAAGTGGCTTATCAGCGGATCAGCTGATAAGCGGCTTAGCGGCTTAGGAAAAGGGGGGAAAGGGGGGGGGAAACCCGCAGGAACTCGCAAGACATTTTCGTCTTGCGAAGCAAGCCCATAGGGAAATTCGTTTTGCGAAGCGCCTCCAAAACGGAAAACCCTTTCGTCTAGCGGGTTTTTGTCTTGCGAGGCGTTCGTCTTGTGGGGCACCACTGCAATATTTTGCGCCCATAGTTCCATTTCTCAGCAGCTCCCCTTGCCCCAGAGACACTTCTAGCATTCCATCTCCTCTACCTGTGGCATTGTTCAGCAGTGGGGAAAGTGACCTCTTCACACCGATGTCCATTTGGTATGGCCCTTTCCAGGTTTTGTCCTGCTCATTGTGTTTGTCTTTCATTTGTTCTCCTGTGTGTGTTGCCAGTAAAGCCACAATTCTGTGGGTACTCTAGGTGGCGCAGAAAGCACCTAGAAGCTGACTAGAGGTTGAAGTGCTGATCAAACTTCAGTTTTGCGCTCTATAAATTCCAATTAGGAGTACTGGGGGTGGTTCAGATTCTGGGGCAGTGCTTTTGGCCAGCAGAGGGAATAACAGGGCCAGCCTACTTTCCCTTTAAAGGAAACTTGGATGGTCTCCAGATGTTTTTGGACTACAACTCCCATCATCTCTAGTTAGCAGGACTAATGGGGAGAGACGATGGGATCTGTAGCCCGGGAGCTGCTGGGGACCCAAGTTTGGGAAAGCCTCCTTTAAAGCAACTTTTGCATTTTGGCCGCAAAGATGGGACCTGTCCACATTTGTATTTTCTTGTATTTTGTTTTCCTCATGACCTTTGTGCGGTTTTTTAAAAAATTATTAAAAGGGCAAATTGAAAGCGAAATTGTATGGCAAGCAGCAGAAGAATAAAAGGTTGCATTTGAAAAAAACACAAAGAAAACCTGGAGGTGGCCTCCTCAAATATTTTAGGGGGGGCAAAGACCCCAAGGAATTTAAGAGTGGCTGTATTCCCTACACCCACATGTCTCAGAATGCTTAGAACATAAAAATACAACATAAAAACACAAAACATCACATGTTAAAATAGCATTAGATGTCAATAAGAAAAAGGCCTGGTTAAAAAGGTGCTGATTTGCCTGGCTCCTAAAGCTATATAATGGTTTTTCCGACCTTTGTATGGATTCTTTGGTGGGAAGTGAGTTTAGAGCTAACAGTGAAGCTCTTTCCACATTCTGCGCACTGATAGGGTTTCTCCCCTGTATGAATTCTTTGATGGGAAGTGAGATCGGAGCTCTGACTAAAGCTCTTTCCACATTCCACACACTGATAGGGTTTCTCCCCTGTATGAATTCTTTGATGGGAAGTGAGATTGGAGCTATGAGTGAAGCTCTTTCCACATTCTAAGCACTGATAGGGTTTCTCCCCTGTATGATGTCTCTGATGCTTAGTGAAATTGGAGCTATGAGTGAAGCTCTTTCCACATTCTACGCACTGATAGGGTTTCTCCCCTGTATGAATTCTCTGATGGGAAGTGAGATCAGAGCTCTGACTGAAGCTCTTTCCACATTCTACGCACTGATAGGGTTTTTCCCCTGTGTGAATTCTTTGATGGGAAGTGAGATTGGAGCTATCAGTGAAGCTCTTTCCACATTCCACACACTGATAGGGTTTCTCCCTTGTATGAATCCTTTGATGCTTAGTGAGATCGGAGCTCTGACAGAAGCTCTTTCCACATTCTATGCACTGATAGGGTTTTTCCCATGTGTGAATTCTTTGATGGGAAGTGAGATAGGAGCTCTGACTGAAGCTCTTTCCACATTCTACGCACTGATAGGGTTTTTCCCCTGTGTGAATTCTTTGATGGGAAGTGAGATTGGATCTATCAGTGAAGCTCTTTCCACATTCCACACACTGATAGGGTTTCTCCCTTGTATGAATTCTTTGATGCTTAGTGAGATCGGAGCTCTGACTGAAGCTCTTTCCACATTCTACGCACTGATAGGGTTTTTCCCATGTGTGAATTCTTTGATGGGAAGTGAGATAGGAGCTATGACTGAAGCTCTTTCCACATTCCACACACTGATACGGTTTCTCTCCTGTATGAATTCTTTGATGGGAAGTTAGAGAGGAGCTATGAGTAAAGCTCTTTCCACATTCCACACACTGATAGGGTTTCTCCCTTGTATGAATTCTTTGATGGGAAATGAGATGGGAGCTCTGACTGAATCTCTTTCCACATTCCACACACTGATAGGGTTTCTCCCCTGTATGAATTCTTTGATGATAAGTTAGAGAGGAGCTACGAGTGAAGCTCTTTCCACATTCTACGCACTGATAGGGTTTCTCCCCTGTATGAATTCTTTGATGGGAAATGAGATGAGAGCTCTGACGGAAGCTCTTTCCACATTCCATGCACTGATAGAGTTTCTTTCCAATGACATTTTGTTGATGGGAAGTGGAATGGGAGCTCTGACTGCAGCTTTCTCCACACTCCAAATTTTTGTGTGGCTTCTCCTCTCTGGGGAATTTTTCGTTGTCACCTTTGCTCTCAATTTCCAATTCATCGCAATCTGCAATGGAGACAAAAAGGGATTAGAGCCTCAGGAACAAATGGAAAAGAACTGAAGGGAGTTAGGTGTGTGTTCATTACCTGCATTTTTTTAAAAGAATATTTATTAGCATTTCCAAAATAATACAACATACAAAAACAAGAAAAAACAAAAAATAACAAATATACAAAAATACAAAACTTAAAAACAATTAAAAACACATAGAATTTCAGTTGCTTATTTTCTTTTAATATGTTATTATTTTACTTTCTCTCTTTTGTCCATTTCCTCAGTTTATTTTTACTAACCTTATTTTCATTTAATTTAATTCATTTTAAAAACCAGTTTTACTTTATCTAATCTTAGCTCTCATCCAAACTTATACATCAATACTTATTCTTAAAACATTTTCTAAGATCAACCACAATTCCCTTCCACGAATTTCCCAATTTTCATACAAATAACAAGATAAAAAAGAAAACAAATTATAATTATGTACTCTTTAAGTTCCCAATTTCTATTCCACGCATACCCCCTTCCCTGTTTCAGTCCCCAACAAATGTCTATCAGTCTCAATATGCAATCAGCCTGGAGATCTTACATCCGAGGCTCTTAATTCTCTCTCACTTCCTCTCTGCCGGTCTTTTTGATAGTCCTTAATATTAAACACCAAATCTCGGAGAAGCTCCGGCCCAACAGGATCCATATTTCTTCCAGTCAGACCTCCATACTTAAAAGTAAAGCCTATGGGGTATTCCAAATCTTGTTTCATACTCCTTTCAAGTCCAATTGTCCCCAAAGCTCCAACTTCCACCTTAATCAAATTTGTAATCCTTAGGTCTTCAGAACTCCACATAAGGAGATCTCTCCATTTTTCACTCTCCAATTCAGGCCAGACTTTCCACATCAAGTTTTTATTTTCCTTTGTTGCCATCATGTCAGGCCTCAAGTTACAGCTCTCCTTTGACATCTGCAAGATTACGGCTCCTTCTTCCTTTTCTTCAGGGACAACATATATCTCCTTCTCCAAATTCTCAAACCTCTCAAGTTTCTCTGTCCATTTAAATAGGCTCCCTGTTTCAGATCCTTATCAAATTCAATGATGGTATTTACTGTTAAGTCCAGAGTTGTAACACTTGTAGCCAAAACATCAATTTGACCTTGTAACTTTCCCAAAAGAACAAATGCTCTGTTCAGTTCAGCCTGAATTTTCCCTCCTCCAGCCATTCTTTGTAATGTCCCAAAACCCCCTCTAGAGGGATTTTAGTTCCTTGATGTTCCTTTCAGCTCAAATCCAAAAATCCGGTTAGATTGTATCAGCCCTTCCTTATTTTCAACAGGTTGTAACAAATATAACCAGCATAAGCAACAGAAACAAAGTCCTCTTTTTCCGTCTTGACAGCTAACCTGACAGCTGTCAAGATCTTCTATACCTCATCAACAGGCTTTCACGGAACACTCCCGGGTCCGGGGGGTGGCGGCACTTCAGCTCCCAGATTTAATTCTTTATCCGCAGGCTCCCCTGCTTCCAGTAAAATTTCATATAGTGCCAAACCGTGAAATTAAAGTCTTTTACAAAAAAAAAAAAAGAAGAAAAATTCTCTAGACCTTAGTTAACAAGTCCTTTGCTTTAAATTGTTTAGAGAGGGAAGGCGGACTTCCTGTTTAGACGTTCCCTGATCGTACCGAATTCAAATTTTTTTCTTTAGAATTCCAATTTCCGTACTACTCACGGGTTGTTGCTTTAGAGTCCAATTGTTCACAAAAAGAAGTCAGCGCTCTCCGACAAACGGCTGTGCGGCTTCACTCCACAGAAGAAGCAGTCGACTCTCAGCACTGCGCCTCTCACCCCATACCGTTCCGGAGCCTTTAAAAAGGCTCCTTCGCAGCTCGGGGGGGCACAAAAGGTGCCCGCCGAGTCCCCATGCTCACAGGCTTCACCGCCTGTAATTTTTAAGGGTCTCCGCTTTGCCGCAGCGGTAAGACCCGATCCCGCGGAGCCGATCCCTCCGGAGCTCGGAGGGAATCTGCCATTAGTCGATGGCGCTAACCCGGAAGTCTCCATTACCTGCATTTTTTGTCATTAACCAACATATTTATTATGAGATTCTGATGAGTTGTTGAATGTTGCTTTGTTTGATATACAGTAGTGATCAAAATTGTGGAAGACTTTTGGAAAAAAGTGTATTTCAGAGGTTTGCTGGCTCACAACACCACTTCATTTGGAGTAATGTCATAAAATTATATATCAGTGGAAAGATAATTTGATCAAGAATGCTATCGAGATTGCAATCCAACAAAGTTTGTTCAATTACCACTATTCTATCAAAATTATAGCCAAATAACCAGAAAAAGAAAGCACAACTTGCTTAGGTTGACTTTTGTCAGTGTGTTATGTGATTGCTATCAAGTTGGTTGGTTTTGTGTGTTCTTTCATTTAGTGAGGGTGTAAAACATAATAAAATTATAGAAATGGCACAAAGACTTGACTTGGCTCCAGAAAGTGAGTAAGAGTGTACTATTAAGTGAAGAAGGCTACAGTTATGGAGAAATTAGAAGAGAGATTGGGGAAAACTTAACCAAAGTTGGCCTTTCTATATTTTTGAAGAGGTATAAGGAGACTCAGTCACTACAAAATCAGACTTGTTAAGGCAGGGAATGTGTACAAAGGCA
Organism: Podarcis erhardii; assembly: GCF_964252035.2. Lineage (NCBI taxonomy): Eukaryota > Metazoa > Chordata > Lepidosauria > Squamata > Lacertidae > Podarcis > Podarcis erhardii. The sequence goes on from NC_138508.1 coordinate 4,695,811, forward strand.
AGTGACGATGGACGAGTGGAGAGACTGTGCCTACATGACAGAAGAAAATCATCTGGGTGTATACAAGATGACATGGCACAATGTAATGGGAAGTTGAGTGCAAGGACTGGTCTAAATGTTAGAATTCTAAGGAAAAAGCCATTGTTATCTCTCAAGCAAAGGTTGAAAAGATGAAACCCATGTTAACTGGACAGCGGAACAATGGGACACTACCTTACTTGACAGGTTGTCTCAAGATATGGCAAAGAGAAATTTCCAAATTCCTGTGGGAAGGGAAGAAACCTAGGATTAAACACCTGATCTTAATAGACATAAAAGAGAGAGGAGGCTTTTCCCTACCCGACCTAAAACTTTACTACGAGGCAGCCTGTTTCACCTGGCTAAAAGGATTGGTGCACATTGCAGGATCTGGACCTCCTGGACCTGGAAGGTTTTGACAATCGTTGGGGATGGCATGCCTACCTGATATATGGAAAAGCGAAAATTCATAAAATTTTTACCAACCATATAATAAGAAAGTCACTCTTTGCTGTATGGGAAAAATATAAAGACCTGATGGAGCCTAAAGTCCCGTGGTAGACTTCTCCAATAGAAGCCATAGCAGTAAAACGGAAAAATACTCAGGAAAGCTGGCCAACATATAAAATACTTCTAAAAAATGAAGATAACCAAATAAAATTTAAAAACTTTGAGGAAATAAGAGAACACATTTCAGACTGGTTCCAATATCATCAGTTATTTGAAAAATTTAAATCTGACAAACAAAAGGGGTTCTCAACAGAAATGTCCTGATTCGAATCTGATCTTGTAAATTCTAAAAGAAAAACTCTTTCCAAAACTTATCGACTCCTCCTTGACTGGACAGTCAAGGAGGAGGAGGTAACAGTGGCAATGGTGAGGTGGTCCCAGGATTTTGGCCATTCAATAACCATGGCCCAATGGGAAAATTTATGGAAGATCAATTGGAAATTCACAAACTGTTACACGATTAGAGAGAACTTTCAAAAAATGCAAGATCGATGGTATCTAACACCATGGAAACTTTCCAAAATGTATAAAAATGTGTCAAGTAATTGTTGGAGATGCGGAGACTCAGGAACATTCTACCATATGTGGTGGATATGTAGGAAAATACAGGTATTCTGGGAGAGTATACATGCAGAACTGCAAAAAATGCTAAAGATCTCTTTCAATAAAAAAACAATTCAAGGTTTTTCATGGTTTTGATAGATTCCTATTCGAGGTATGTTTGGGTCTATATGCTGCAGAAATAGTCTGAAGCCTTTACCAAGTTTCATCAGTTTTGTAAATGGCTCAGTAATGTACATAATGAGAATGTACGTTGTATTTTCACTGACAGGGGTGGAGAGTTTTGTTCAGAAGAGTTCGAGGCTTTTCTTTCTGAACAGGGCATTGAGCATAGGACGGCCATGCCCAAATCACCCTGGCAGAATAGTTTATGTGAGAGAATAAACCAGACCCTGCAGCAAGGAATCAGAACACTGTTACATGATTCGGGGCTGCCCAATCCCTTTTGGGCCGAAGCTCTTTCGTTTTTCTGTCACGTGTATAACAGGAGGTACCAGTCTAGTGTAAATTGCACCCCATATGAGATGCTTCACGGAAGGAAGCCATGTGTGAAGCACTTTAAAATTTTTGGTTCGGAGGTTTGGGTGCACACCTCGCAGGGTGACAAACTGAGTAAGCGTGGAGAACATGGTGTTTTCCTAGGATATGAGAAAGGGTCTTATCGTGTCCTGATCACAGACACAAAAACCATAAGGCTGACCAGGAGTATTGACGACAATCCACAATGGGACAGAGTTGGCGTTTTTCAGTGCCATCCCATTTGTGATGATGGTGCAAAAGGGGCAAAGAAAGTTAAGAGGGAGGCAAGTTCTGATGTGATTGATAATCCTGATGCCAATGTAGATCCAGATGATGGCACAGATTATCAGAGCCCAAAAGCCTCAGGTGAGTCTGACACTGACTCAGACTTAGCAGCTTCATATACTTTAGCTCCCCATTCTCCCAAAGAAGAGGAAGCACCAGAACAAGAGGATCAAAGAGTTTTGCGCAGATCCGAGAGAACCACCAAGGGTGTACCACCGAAAAGGTTTTCTGAAGAGTTCGCTAAGGCTGCGGTCACATGCAACTCTGGTGGGGTTTTTAAACCTAGCATGAAGTGTGCTGAGAGTAGTAGCACAAAACGCTTCATTTATTTCCTTACCTGACATTTGAAGGATCAGGATTGAAGGAGCAAGCATGTGTTTAAAGTGGTTTGTTCAAATCTGCCTAAATAGAAATGTCATGTGTGTGAAGATTTTTCCAGAAGCTGCTTATTCATTTGTGTATTCACAATGTGTATTTTGTGTGAGTTACAGGTTGAGGTTTATGTTTTAACTCTTTCCTAATGGACACAGAGTGGTTGCAGTAACTGTATAATGGTATTGATAAAAGTGTCTTAGATAAAGGGGGAGGGAGATACCTGCAAATATGTTACCAAGGTTGTAAGCAGAGAACAACTTTTGGAGTGTGTGTGCAAATTGCAGTTATGTTAAAGATTCTTGAAATGGTCGGATGAAATGGGGGAGGATGAGGAGATTTCACCCCTCCCATATCCAAGAATCTCCTGAGGAGCCTGCTGATTCTACAGAGAGGAGGAGCAATGTTCTGCTTTCTACTTATTCAGCTCCAGCACCACATAAAAGAGTCAGTGAGTGAGTCTGTCAGTGAGTGAGTCAATTAGTCAGTCAGTGTATCGGAGAGAGAGTGAGTGCTAGAGATCGTGTTTAGATAAGGTTGCTACTAAGAGCAGCTGCAGGCACTCAGAGTAGCATTGATTTATGCTCAGACTATTTAGCTCTGTATATAGTTTTGTATCATAGTTGTAATTATAGAATAAAAGGAAGATACTCTACAGAGCTGCTCTCCGAGTGGTTTATACTCTGCTAGACTCTGCAAAACGCTGCTGCGCAACGACTGTATTATTGAGGAAGCGAATCCGGTGCTCTCAGCTCTAAGCTGTGAGTCCACAGCACTGTGACCTGTTCCTGTGAGAAAGGTGGTCGCTGGAAGTGCTACCCAGCTCGCCTAGCCCAGTGGGGGTTGAAGTGCATGAGTCCAGTTGGTACACTGGCTCAAGGGCAATGCTGACAAGGCCTACCTCCTGGGAATAACAGATTTGGATATTCCACAAAAGAGGAAGGGTATCTTTTTATATGTGACGGCGGCAGCAAGAGTTTTGATCGCAGCAAAATGGAAGAGTAATGAAATCCCCTCTATACAAGATTGGATCCAAAAGCTGACAGAATATGCCGAATTAGATGGTTTATCAGAAAAAATAAAGAATAAATCAAAACAGGAATTTGTTTCAAAATGGGAGGTTTTCAAAGAATATCTGAAAAATAAATATAGTAGTTTAAATTCTGTCGCAGCATTCGAGGAACTTCAGTAATAGTTGCAAGGTAGATATAAGAAATTAGATTTATTAAGAATAAGTTTAATTATGATAAAAGTGTGTATTGGCAATAAGTAATATGAATTTGAAATATGGAATAGACGGGAGGTTGGGTCTTTAGTGTTAAGACCAATAGATGTTTTATTGTTTGCTAAGAAAATTATGTGTCTATGGTTATTTTTGTAATTTGTGTGTAATTTGGTATTTGTGTTTTTTATGTGTGTTTTTTCTCGTTGTATAAATAAATATTAAAAAAAAAGAGAGAGAGAGAGAAGGGGCCAACAAAGGCAAGGAAGCTAGAATGGACCAGGAAGAGCCTTCTCACTGGAGAAAAATCATGGGTGGGGAGGGCAAGGGGACCCAAGGCCCAGTCAGCATTCTGGACCCCTATGCTGTTTTGGGTTCTAAGCTCTGATTAGCACCAACCATGGTTTGGCATGGGGTCTGAATTGAATCACCCTTTCTGAGACACAGAAACAGGCAGTGTTAGAAACTGGGATAGAAAAGCTAGGAGCCAAATTACCTGTGTTGTTTGTTTAATATGAGATTCGGATGAGTTGTTGAATGTTGCTTTGTTTATATAAAGTAGTGGTGAAAATAAAATTATATATCAATGGAAAGATAATTTAATCAAGAAAGCAATCCAACAAAGTTTCTTCAATTACCTGTATTTTATCAAACATTATAGCCAAATAACCAGAAAAAAAGAGGCAACACTTGCTTAGGTTGACATTTTCAGTGTGTTATGTGATTGCTATCAAGTTAGTTGGTTTTTTTGTGTTCTTTCATTTAGTGAGGTTGTAAAACATAATAAAATTATAGAAATGGCACAAAGCGTTGACTGGTCACCCAGAAAGCGATGTAAGATTGTACTATTAAGTGAACAAGGCTACAGTTACAAAGAAATTAGATGAAAGATTAGGAAAAACTTAACCAAAGTTGGCCTTTCTATATTTTTTAAGAGGTATAAGGAGACTCAGTCACTACAACATCAGACTTTTTAAGGCAGGGAAAGGTGCACAAAGGCAAGTGACGATGGACGAGTGGAGAGACTGTCCCTACATGACAAGAAAATCACCTGGGTGTATACAAGATGACACGGAGCCATGTAATGGGAAGTTGAGTGCAAGGACTGATCTAAATGTTAGAATTCTAAGGAAAAAGCCATTGTAATCTCTCAAGCAAAGGTTGAAAAGATTAAACCCATGTTAACTGAACAGTGGAACAATGGGACACTACCTTGCTTGGTAGTGATGGCATGAAATACGTGAGTTTCTTTAATTGGGCAAGAGGAGAAGAATCAGAGAAGATTCTTCTTGCATTGCACCGACTGTGAAACACCCAGACAGTGTGATGATCTGGGGTTGTATGGCAGCAAAAGGTCTGGGCAGAATTTGCGTCATTAATGGGAATATAAATGCGGAAAAATGCATAAACAAAATACATGAGCCCAAACTGAAGTGTTCTGCAGGTGATCTTTTCCCAGATACCGAAGCATTTATATATTTTCAGCAGGATTCAGCTCTATGTCATGTTGCTGCTGTGTGCAAAAGGTGCATTCAAGATAATGATATTTCACTGCTGGAATGGCCTGGGAATAATAATAATAATAATAATAATAATAATAATAATAATAATAAATTTATTTATATCCCGCCCTCCCCAGCCGAAGCCGGGCTCAGGGCAGCTAACAACAATAAAACAGTACAACAGTACAACACAACACTCTAAAATCATTCATTATAAAATTAATTCAAATCAAACCAATGGCAACCATTGGGCCAGAGCTCCGTGAAGATTGCCGAAGGAGGGAGTCAGGCTGTGCCCTGGCCAAAGGCCTGGTGGAACAGCTCTGTCTTGCAGGCCCTGCGGAAAGATGTCAAGTCCTGCAGGGCCCTAGTCTCTTGTGACAGAGCGTTCCACCAGATCGAAGCCACAGCCGAAAAAGCCCTGGCTCTAGTTGAAGCCAGCCTAACCTCTCTGTGGCCTGGGACCTTCAAGATGTTTTTATTTGAAGACCATAAGTTCCTCTGTGGGGCATACCAGGAGAGGCGGTCCCGTAGGTACGAGGGTCCTAGGCCGTATAGGGCTTTAAAGGTTAAAAGCAGCACCTTAAACCTGGTCCTGTACTCCACTGGGAGCCAGTGCAGCTGGTATAGTACCAGATGAATGTGATCTCGCAGCAAAGACCCTGTAAGGAGTCTCGCCGCGGCATTCTGCACCCGCTGGAGTTTCTGGGTCAGTCTCAAGGGCAGCCCCACGTAGAGCGAGTTACAATAATCCAGTCTGGAGGTGACCGTCGCGTGGATCACAGTGGCTAGGTCAGGGCGAGAGAGGTATGGAGCCAACTGCTTAGCTTGGCAAAGATGGAAAAATGCCGCCTTTGTTATAGCTGTAATCTGCGCCTCCATAGAGAGGGAGGTATCGAAGATTACACCCAAACTCTTAACGGATGATGCTGGCACCAATTGCAGCCCCGCAAGAGATGGGATTTGCCCCCTCAATCCCATATCGTCCCGTCCCAGCCACAGGACCTCTGACTTCGAAGGATTTAGCTTCAACCGGCTCCCACGTAACCATCCAGCCACAGCTTCCAAACATCTGGTCAGTGTGCCTGGGGCCGAGTCAGGATGGCCATCCATCCACAGATAGTGTTGGGTGTCATCAGCATACTGATGGCAACCTGAACAGCCCACACTTTAGTCCATACTGAATAGCCCACACTTTAACCCAATCAGAAATCTTTGGAGCCGACTAAAGAAACTTGTTATTCAGAAGCAACCCAGCAATAATGCCCAATTAACAGAGGCCAGAATTCAGTCTTGGTTTCCCATTATTACAGCTGCAGAACTAAAAACTTGGTTCACTTGATGGGAAGGCGTTGTAAGGCCGTAATTAAAGCTAATGGTTACCAATGGTTACCAAAGATTTCACGTTTTTTTCTTTATGACTGCTGTTCTAATAAATACTCCTTCATAAAATTCATCGCATTACATTCTTCATTAAATTATCTTTCCATTGCTATATAATTTTATGGTATTACTCCACACAAAAGTAGTGTTATGAGCCACCAAACCTCAGAAATACACTTTTCACAAAAGGTTTCCACAATTTTGGCCACTAGTATAAGTTGTTCATTTTAAAGTTAAAGTTCTTTATATATGGGATCAGATTATTATTATTTATGTTTCATGTTTATATGTGTGTTGGAAGCCGCCCAGAGTGGCTGGGCAGATGGGCAGGGTATACATATAAATTATTATTATTACTACAGTGGTACCTTGATTTAAGAACAGTCCTGTTCCGGAAAGTTTGTAAACCGAGGTACCACTGTATCATCATCATCATCATCATCATCATCACCACTGCTACTTCTACCTGAAATTCAATAAGCCTAGCTCTTCTTCTCTGGGATGAATTTTGTTTGGCCCAGTCATGGCATCCCCTCCATCTGCAATGTCAGTCGTCTCTTTGGTCAACCCAAGACTGACAGGAGCAAAAACAGAAAACCTGAAGCTACTTATCTTTCCTAACAAGTCTGAAGCTGACATTTAAGATGGCCTGGGCAGTTGAGAGCAGCCCAATCGTGGTAGAAAAAGGAATAATTTGAGGAAGATTGTTCAAAGAAAAAACTGTAAGTTACTGTTTATTGTGGGGGTGTTAGGTTCCCAGGTGTTATAGGGGCCACTATTGAGCTCTGTGAAAATATATGAGGTTGGTCCATAGACGTATTTTTTGAATTTCCAGGCAGATAGGACGATCGCACAGGGAGCCTTACCAAGAGAGGCCACGATCCCACGATTCTCCTCCATGACGTCCTTATGCAGAGCTCTCTGGTCAGGATCCAGCAACGCCCACTCCTCGTCCGTGAAACGAACAGCAACATCTTCAAAGCACACTGGACCCTAAAAGAAAAAGGGAAATGTCCTCCTCTGAGACAGCAGAAATATGATCTGCTCCACAATGCTCTGTTGTTTCCTTCCTGTAAATTGCAGTGTTGTTTCAATAGGATTGCTTTGCAGCACATTTTAATTATGGGTGCTTATTTTTTTCTGCGTTTTAATTATGGGTATTTGTCTTTGTGCAAATAGGTAGTACTCCGCCTTGTGTTTTCCAAGTCATTCTGCCTACGCAAGCATTCCAGTTTGCCTGATGGAAGGATCCACTTTCTCCTCTCCTCCTGAGCTGTTCCAGGAAGGTTCCCTCCCAATGCCCTAGAGCCAAATTCAAGGGGTTCAGGGGGGCATGGAGAGGGGGAAGGGGAGAAATGGGGGGGCAGGCCCCATTTTTCATCTGATGGGGCTGGTTAGGTGAATCCAGGCCACTATTTGTTCTTGTTTGTCCACTGCTTAGAAAACAATTGTAGCATTCAGTGATTAATTAAAATAAGCCTATTTTCGTCTGCTGGCTCTGAGAGACAAGCAGGGAGGGTGGCTTCTGGCAAAAGGAGAGGGAGCCACCGGTGGCTCCTCCTTCTCCTGACTCACCTCAGCCTCTCGACCTTCCTCTCCCACTCGCCTCCTTCCTCTTCTGCCTCTGATTCTGCACTGCATTCTGCCACAGAGTCTCCCAGCTCACTAAGCCCTGTTTCCCCTTCAGCTTCTGACACCTCCTCTTCCCAGGCTTCTCCCTCTTGCCCCTCTGACTGCTCATCCTTCTTCCACCTCCACTCCTTGGGCTCTGAGCCATCTTCCCTTCCTGGTTCCCCGGCTGCTTCCTCCCGCCATTCCTCTGTGCCCAACCAGTCCATGACATTGCTCCATCCCTCGGCCTCTGTCCCCACAAGGCAGCTTCCCCTGACCTGATCTGGTTCCACAGCCGCTGCTTCCCTTCTGCCTCCATGAAAAGGCGGATCAGAAGGTCTTGCTGGCATCATTCTGTCACCTGCAAGAGAAAAAAGGTAAGCAGGACGCCAGGAGTGCCTGCTTCTCTCACAGGTGAATCTCTAACTACAGATGGGCCTTTGAGAAGGACTTACCTACTGAGAGTATTTGGAGGTTTGTGCCCATTTCATATGTTTTTTGTGTGTGTGTGTGCAGAAATACATCTCCCCTCCTCTGGACCCTTGTTCCCAACTGTCTCCCCCCAAAACAAGATGAAAAACCCTCAGATGAGTTGGGAAACCAACAGAATGAGACCAGACAGAGAAAACCCACCTTCCTCCTTACCCAGTGGCCGCTCTCTGGTGTCCAACGGAGGCCTCTCTGCCTCACAGGAATCCAGGTCCATTTCTGCAAAGAGATCCTTTCCCTGAGAAAGAAACAAGGATTCAAAACAGAGAATGGGGAGAAATACTAGAAAGAGAATGACAAAGACTTGAAGGGTGTGAGATCTCATTCCATGGATGCTTTCCCAGAAAAAGGATGGGCCATTAGCAGACCATTATGGGATGTTCTCTGTGCTGTTTGGAGCCCCTTGGGAGTATCCAGAGGAAAGTCTCTCTCACCTGCTTTCTCTCCTCTGCCTGACTCAGGAGGAAACCTTCGGCCAGGGCCACCGCCTGCGAACTGGTCTCCGCTCCACAGTCCCTCACCCAGCTCTCCATCTCCGGGGGAAGGACAGCCAGGAACTGCTCCAAGATCACCAGGTCCAGCATCTCAGCTTTTGTGTGCCTTTCTGGCTTCAGCCACTGGTGGCAAAAGTGGTAGAGTCGGCTGCAAACCTCTCGGGGTCCTTTGGCCTCCTGGCAGCAGAACTGCCTCACCTGCTGGCTCTGCACCTCTGAGCGGAGGGTGTCCTCCTCACCCAGGATCTTCTGCACTGGGTTTCCCCAGAATTCCCCACTGCTCCCAGTTTGGCTTGCATGGCTTCTTCGTGTTCCAGGGCCAGCTGAGTCTCGCTCATCCATCTGTGCTCTCAGGAAGCCTGTGAGAGATCAGAAGGAACCCTTTGGTCTTCTGCCAAGTTCTGTCGTCTAAATGAGAAGCTCTAGCAAATCCTACAAAGCAAATACATTGTTCAGTTACAGAATTTGTAGGACAGGGGAAAAAATGGTTCCCTGAGCAAGTACGGATGAGTCTTGCTGGGAACCAGGGCTGGACTTCACCGCATCCCAGACCATGAGCTATCATTTTGAAAAGAAAGAGGAGGAGGAAGAGGAGAAGAAATAAGTCTCTAGCCTTCAAGCAATGCAGAATGTGGAGGCAACAGAAGGGATTTCTGTCAGATTAAATCAATATGGTTTCTGCTGCCTTCCAGTCAATGCATGAAGTCAGAACCGACTGACAAGGGAGTCATTTGTATGGATGCTTTTCTCTAGTGGGGGTCCTGACCTGGGGGTCCTCAGGAGTTGCTCCCCCCACCCCACCCTCCCCCCACCCCCATTCCCTGCTTCTGTCTCCTTTTCTTGCACTTGGACTCTCTGCCGCACCGCATCTCTCTTTATTCCTGCCCTTTCTCTCCTACCTTTTTCTAGTCCACCTCCTCGTCCAGCTTTGGAAAACCATTTGCAGATGTTTCCTCTGTTGTGCAATGAGGCTGAGCGATGTCACACAGAGTTAAAGTCCCAGGGACTCCTTTGTTTGAAGAAGGGAGATTTCGTGGGAGTCAGGGATCCTCTGATCTGCAGGAAGGAGAGCGTGGCAGACCTGGCCCCTCCCTGGCAGGACCCTCTCCTCCTCCCTGACTTGGGGTCCCCCCCCCCTGCAGGAGCAGATCAGGCCCCCCAGGCCCCCTCCCCTGCTGCAGCCCTGGGACCCCCCCCCCGTCCCCCCACTGCACCCTCTGGGGGGAGAGAGAGGAGACTCACCCAAAGCTGTCAACCTTCCCTTTTTTTGCGGGAAATTCCCTTTTTCCAGCGCCGTTTCCTGCTGCTTCCTGCTGCTATCCCGGATTGGTAGATAGGTGAGGCTGCTGATCCCTGATTTTCAAATCTGAAAGTTGACAGCCATAGACTCACCAGATCCCAGGAGGGGGCAGCGAGGGATCCCTTGCAGGAGAGACCCCAAAGCAACACCCCCCCTTTCTTGCAGGAGAGGACTGGGGAGGGAGGGAGGGGCCTTGGCTCTGGAGGACCTGCCCCCCCTTCCTTCCTGTCCTCTCTAGGAAGGCAGCTCACTTCCCTGTAACCCTTGCCAAGCCGAGTCCCTCCAGCTCAGCCCTCTCTCAGATTCTTATTATTTCTTATGGATTTAGGGGGGCAGCTGCCCCCCCCCGTCTCCGCCCATGCCCAGATATCCTTTTGGGGGTGAGGCTCTTGGCTGGACTCTGAGCATCTCCCTCCCTTGGCCAGAAACCAGAGGAAGAGCCTGCAGGGAAAAGGGCTTTGCAGGAGGCAAGGAAGCTCCTCCTGGAATTCAGGAGTGGAGAGAGAGGAGGGGATCCCAGGGTCATCTAGTCCAACCCCCAGCAATGCAGGAATCTCAGCTCCAGCATCCAGGGCAGATGGCCCTCCGATCTCTGCTGAGAAACCTCCCAGGAAGGAGAGTCCCCCACCTCCCAAGGGAGACCTTTCCCCTGCCCAGCTGCTCTCAGGTGTCCCTCAAGGCAGCGGGTCCTGAGTTCGAGCCCTGCTGAAACAATGGCACTGGCTGCCAAGGAGGAACCAAGCGAAGTTCAAAAGAAATAAATCCTATTCTCAAAATAAATGAGTAATACTTTCCTATGCATGCTTTTTATACTAATATACAAAATATGCCATTTCCCTTTCCAGAAATGCTTAATTGCTAATTCAAAGGACTGAAAATGGATGGTTGTTGTTATGTTTAGGGAAGCTTTTAATGTTTGATGGACTATTCTATTTTAATATCTTGTTGGAAGCCGCCCAGAGTGGCTTGGAAAACCCAGCCAGATGGGTGGGGTATAAATTATTATTATTATTATTATTATTATTATTATTATTAATCAGGGGAGTGTTCTCCTTTCAAAAGTGGCAGGTGGAATCTCCACAGTTGCTAATAGCGTAGCATTGAAAGTGCAGGGAAATATGGGGAGCCCTAGAGCATCTGCTTGGCATGCAGAATGTCCCAGGGTCAACCCCTGACATCTCCTGCAAGGGCTGGACGAAATCCCTGCCTGAAACTCTGGGGAGCTGCTGCCAGTCAGTGCAGGCCAGGGGTCCTCATCCAGCCTGCCAGGGTCCTGAATCTGGCCTGCACGGCCATTTCAGAACCCCCCAAGTGTCCGAGGCTGAAAGCATCTCGCCACCTGCTCAGCCATTCCTCGTGCAGCACTGAGGTAAACACTACCGGCGTGGTGGCGGCTCTACCCATTAAAGGCCAGGGGGTTTCACCCGGGGACGGGGAAGTGTTGTCTTTTGGCTTGAAGAGCGAAGTTCAGGTTAGTGGAGGAAGGCAGACTTGGGTCGATTTGGTTTCATTACGTAGACGTTTACTTTAAAGCTGGGAGAAGGAAGTATACTCCTATTTCTGTGAGTGGAGCAGCGGTCTTTCATCTCCTGTGGTTTACATGCTCTGAAAGTTGGGATCTGTTTTGCTATTTCAATTTTAAAAGGATGGAGTGGAACCAGATATTGACCAGGGGCAAGGGGCAGCAACCTTTCTCAGCCATGAGGCGGTCCACCGTCCCTCAGACCATGTAGGGGGCCAGACTATATTATTTGGGGGGGGGGGGAAATGAACAAATTCCTATACCCCACAAATAACCCAGAGATGCATTTTAAATAAAAGGACACATTCTACTCATCTGGAAACACACTGATTCCTGATTCCTGAAACACACTGATTGCCAGGTGCTCAGGGACGGACTCACCTGTTCCCATGTCCTTCTCTTTGCAGATGTGCTGCAAACTGTGTTGGAATGTGACATCAAGCTTTATTTACAGCGGAAAATAACAAAGAAACATGGTGTAGTGAAGTTAGTACATTTCAAGAAGCTGTTCCTTGGTCAAGCAGAGAATAAGGCTTTGTGGGAAATCAGCAAGCCACAAGAATTATAGGAATTAGGTCGTGTTGCTTTAAGCCGCAGACCAGCAGGCTCCAAGGGTGTGAAAGGTTATTATGGGAAAGGAATTCTCTGGGCAATGTGAAGGCTTGACACCTGTGATGGAAGTTATGCACATTCAAGCGGTGATGTTATCTATCTTTTAATTGCCCAAAGGAGGTGCATCTGCATAAGCTCCACTGAAGGGAGGAAACACATTTGATGTAGGCTCTGGAGCCTTAATTGGCCCAGCTGTCACAAGTTAAAATTATTAGCCCACAAGCTGGTCATTGGAGAATTTGAAAGTAGCCAAGGGTTGTGATTGGACCTGGGAGTTCTGGTTCCACGTGCAAATTGGGAATAAAAGATCTTGAGAATGGCTGGAAAGGCGCCCTCTGCAATCCGCAAATCCGCCTGGCTGCTAAGGTTCCACCTGGCA